>NW_019170466.1:356462-668499 GCF_001890805.1 Aspergillus glaucus CBS 516.65 | reverse complement strand
AGTTGCTGATATACGCTCTCTAATGGATAATTGTTGATGCCTTGATAGTGCCTTGTCTTTTTTTTTTTTTTTTTTTTTTTTTTTTTTTCTTTCTTTCTTTTCTTTCTTTCTTTCTTTCTTTCATTTTCTTTATATCCAGTCACTCGTTTACCTCACCTGCAGCAGGGGAGTACCTTCCTCTTTGTTCCTCCCTTTTTTCAATTCCATTCTCTTTTTTAAAAAAAAAAAAAATAAATAAATAAATAAATACACAAAATGCTTGTACCACGTCGATATCGCGGCCTCCTGATCTTCGCCGTCGTATTCGCCGTGGTGTTTATCCATTTCGTCCGTTCCCACGACTGGCAGATCGTCTTCCCGGGCGACTATCACGATCATCACCCCCATTTCCCCCCGCCACCAGTTGATCTCTTCTCGCAAAGACCTCCCTCGCTCGACTTCGTCCCCGGTCCTCCCCCAAATCACAAACAATCCCACGAAAACGCGAATCAAGTCGGTGTCAAAACGAGCGGTGACCAAAATGCGGGCCCCGGTGGTTCTGGGTTTCGTAAACAGCCACAGCAACAGAAACAGGGAAATCAGGGGAAGCAGAAGCAGGGCCTGAGTATGTTTCCGGTGAACCAACCGCCGCCTCATTGGAAGAAAGTCCCAGAGTTGTTTCCCCTCGCGCCGGAGGAGCAGATCAAGCTGCCGACGGGTGAACCGAAGTCTTTACCGAAACTACAGGCCAGTTTCGAGGTTGAGTCGGTCGAGGAGAAGGAGAAGCGGTTGGAGAAGTTGGATGAGATTCGGAAGACCTTTGAATATGCGTGGAATGGGTACAAGTCCTCCGCGATGGGGAAGGATGAGCTCAAGCCTCTGCGCGGTGGGTACAAGGATACGTTCAATGGCTGGGGAGCTACCGTGGTGGATGCGCTGGATACGCTTTGGGTGATGGGTTTGGAGGAGGAGTTTGCGCTTGCAGTTGAGCATGTCAAGAGCATTGACTTTACGACGAGTGAGAGGCCGGAGATCCCCGTTTTCGAGACGGTCATTCGTTATATGGGTGGATTGTTGGGTGCTTATGACATCTCGGGTAAGAAGTATCCCGTGCTTCTGGAAAAGGCTGTTCAGCTTGCGGAAATTGTGATGGGGGCTTTTGACACGCCTAATCGCATGCCGACTTTGTTTTACAAGTGGACGCCAGACCAGGCATCAAGAGTTCACCATGCGAGCCGTCGAGCTGTTCTGGCAGAGATTGGCTCGCTTTCAATGGAATTTACACGACTTGCGCAGTTGACCAAGGATGATAAGTACTACGACGCCATTACACGTATCACCAATGAGCTGGAAAGGGTTCAGTCTTCCAGCAAGCTTCCCGGTCTGTGGCCTACCAAGCTGGACGCCACTGGATGCGAAAAGCCTATACCTTCACCTGCTGTTGTGCGCGATATTCCGTCCCCGTCCAACTCATCGTCGTCTCCCGTGTCCACACCCAGTGCAAGACCAGTTCCAACGGATATTGAGAGCTATAAGAATTATTTCAAGCGACGCGACGAGAGTGGCCTTGCGCAAGATGCACAGCCTGCCAATTATGAACAGCTAATCAAGGAAAAGAATCCCGAGGCCCATATTGTTCCCGCAGACAGCGACTGCAAGGGTGCTCTGATAACTCAGAACTCTTACAAGGATGCTTTTGGCTTGGGGGCAGAGGCGGACTCAACGTATGAGTATCTGCCCAAGGAATACATGCTTCTGGGTGGTCTGAACGATCAATACAAATCCATGTACGAGAAAGCGATGGACGCCGCTCGCGAGCACCTTCTCTTCCAGCCCATGGTGAAACATGGCCGTGATATCCGTTTCTTGGCCACTCTCGACCTAAGGAAGCCGCTTTCAGAGCTGCAGCCCAATCGGGTACCCACTAGGTACGAAGCGACGCATTTGACCTGCTATGCTGGTGGCATGTTTGCGGTGGGTTCCAAGTTGTTTGGCATTGATGGTGATATGGACATCGCCGCTAAGCTGACGGACGGGTGTGTGTGGGCGTACGAATCTACATACACCGGCATCATGCCTGAAACCTTCCTGGTGGTACCCTGTAAGAAGGGTGAACCATGCACATGGGATGAGATCCGTTACAAGGATGCCCTGGATCCTTGGCGAGAGGAACGTTTGGTTGCGATGCAAAAGATGAAGGAGCAAGTCACCGAAGTCAGAGAATCTCAGGAGGATGCGGTCGAGGCTGATGAGCCGGTTGCCACGCCTGAAAACAATACTATTATCTATGAACGCGATGGACTCAAGCGTGATGCATCGCAGACCGCCGAAACGCCAGTACCAACAACTCCCAAGGTAAAAGCCACACGCCGGAGTCTCCTTTCATCATTACCTGGGGATCCTGCTGCCGCGCTGGCTGATGACTACGTCAAGGCCCGGATCAGGGAAGAAAGACTGCCACCTGGGATTGTCCGCATGACTGACCGACGCTATCTGCTGCGACCTGAGGCAATTGAGTCCGTCTTCATCATGTACCGTCTCACGGGCGACAATTACTGGCGTGAGAAGGGATGGAGGATGTTCGAGGGTATCGCCAAGCACACACGCACCAATTTTGCCCATTCGGCCATTGAGGATGTCACTTCGATGCAACCGGAGTTCCAGGACTCAATGGAGTCGTTCTGGCTTTCGGAGACGCTCAAGTACTTCTATCTGCTTTTTAGCGATCCGAGTGTCGTTAGTCTTGACGAATATGTCCTGTGAGTTGTCGTTATTCCAATTTGGGAGTCGCATTGCTAACTGTTTTCAGAAACACAGAAGCCCACCCATTGGAACGACCTACATAATTGCTCACGCGTACATTATTTTCTTTTGCTTTGCTTTCCGGTTCTTGTTGCATACTTATTGATACCAAGTGCTGTTTCATCCGTGTGTTTGTTGATTACCAGCGTGTACGAAGTATGAACCGTAATGCCAATCTACTCAATACTACCGTATAATATTCTATAGCATCTTATTCTAAGACCTATGTACAAGGCTGTTGAATAGTATTGTCTGGCACCGATGGATCGCCCGCAAATCCCCCGCCGCCTTTTTGACTTGGCCCACGGTCCACCATCACCGAACACCGCACTTCTGCCTGCCTCCATCCCATCAACTCCAAATCAGCACTTCTGTCTCTCCCCCATACCCGTTGTATATTCAACAATACTTTCTCCCACTCCCTGGGAGCAAAAGAGTCTCCTTGACGGGGAGGACACGAGACGAGACGGTATGAGTGCAGAGCATCACCGACAGACGCCCCGACGACGACTGCGAGCCGTGGGAAATGGACTCCGAGGTTATTTTGGAGAGTGAGCAGCAGTTTTGGGATGGTATGCATTCCTTTTCTCTTTTCTTTTTCCTCTTTGGGATTCTGTGATATTGGTGATTTGTTACTTTGACGGATGGTGCTAACTGGCTATTGCTGGCATTGACAGAACTCCAACAAATCGTTTCTACCCCTTGTGACTCGGAAGACTTGATTGACAATGTGCTACGGAGCTATTTGAGCCTGACGGTTCAGTATAAGGGTATGTCTCCTCTTTTCTTTTTGGGTGCCATGTGTTATGTGCAGCGTGGTCTCAAAATGCGGGGACTAACCTGACACCGGACAGATGAATATCTCAATTCCGAACTAGACATCTCGCGCTGCTCGTTCAAACTATTCTCATCGACTCTTTACGCCGCTCATGGAGATTATGTCCGGAGACAGTTGTTATATGGTTTATTGCAGGTATGCTGGATTACCTTGCGACTCGCGCACTTGCAAACGTTGACGGTTCTGTTCCAATCAAATAGGAAGACGACCTCAAAACGCTACACCTCATAGCCTCCTTCCTCCTCTTCGACGGTCGCCAGAATGAAGCTACATTCAATACGATGAACGATGAGGGGGCGTTTCCGCGATTATTGGAGTTATTGCAGAAGAGGAAGAATGACGGGCATGGCCATGGCGATAACGACGAAGATGACGACGGCGGAGCTGGCCTCCATCGGATGTTGATGGATTTATTGTATGAGATGTCGAGGGTACAAAGAGTCAAGATTGGGGATTTGGTGCTTGTGGACGACGATTTCATCAAAGGGTTGTTTGAACTTATTGAGAATCTCTCTGATGATGTTAATGATCCGTATCATTATCCGGTTATTCGTGTTTTGGTATGCTTTCCTAAACGACCGAGGAGAGGGGAAGCGAGGCTAACGAAACAGTTGGTGTTGAACGAACAATTCATGATTTCGGCGCATGATCCTATTGACGAACGGTCGGGCTTTTTGACGAATAAGGTGATCAAGGTGCTTTCGATGCAGGGGAATTATTACAAGACGTTTGGGGAGAATATCATTCTGCTCATCAACAGAGAAGGTTGGCTCTTGTCTTTGAACAAATAATATGCAGGATGCTAACCTGAACAGCTGAAACATCCCTCCAGCTCCTCACTCTCAAGCTCCTATACCTCCTCTTCACCACTCCATCTACATTCGAATACTTCTACACGAATGACCTTCGTGTCCTGGTTGACATCTTAATCCGAAACCTTCTCGATCTGCCTGAGGAAGCTTCTGCTTTACGACACACCTACCTCCGCGTGCTTTACCCGTTGCTCGCTCACACTCAATTGAGATATCCACCATATTACAAACGGGACGAATTGAAGCGCATGCTTAACATCCTCATTCGTGGTCAACTCGAGACGGACGAGGAGAAGATCCAGCATTTTGAAGATGTCGACGAGACGACAAAGCGACTGGTGATGCGATGCGCAACGGTCGAGTGGCTGCGGGATGTGGAACCTGAGCCTGAATCACAAGCTGCATCTCGGGCAGGGTCCGTCTCTGCAGCCACCGGGGAGCCCTTGGAAGCATCGCAGACCACCTCATCCAGCAGCTCTGACAGGGATACTGCATCGCCAACTGGCCACCAACAAGCCCCTGGCTCACCTGACATACGCCATCATCACCGTAAACTGAGCGCGGTGAAACGACTAGGAATGCATCTTGAACCAGCTTCCTCGTCCTCCCTGAGCGTACGCGAGGTTGCATCCCAACACGAGAAACCAGGCGTCATCACACCAAGCCGAACAGACCTCCCACCAGGAACAGAATTCGTGCACCCCGGCGCAAACCCCAAACCAAAGATCAAACCCGAACCACCTAAAGCGAGACGATGGCGCGGACGACGCAATCACGAAGAAGATGAGAACGTCGACAGGATCCCGGAAGACTCACAGATACCATCGAGTCCAATTACAAGAGCCATCACCCCTACGCCGCCACCACCACCGCCAGTATCAGGGAATCGACGGAGATCAACAAGTACATCTTCTTCCCTCGCACCTCCTATTCCCGCTCACTCGCGACGCTCCGCTTCGAATCCTCCACCAGCTGTACCTCCACCGAGACGATCAGCAACCCATCCTGCTGTGCAGTCCCAGAACAGCCAGTATAATAACCAAAGTAATCTTAATAACATGGTGCAGCAAGGGAAAGGGCAGAAGCCTGAACCACCAAAGACACGTCGTTGGGGACGAAAACAGGCGCAGCAGTCAGAGCAGAGTGGTACAGGAGAACACACGGTTAGTGTTGAGGAGGCGGTACAGAACGTTTCGTTGGAGTGATACATGGTTGTCTGAAGTTTGCATTGCTTTTGCTTGTTTCTTATTGCTAAAGTACAGCATACATAGATGGATATTATACAGATATCGTATACAGTATAACATAGAACACAACAAATTCACAAACAAAGATCACCGATTAATCCCCCAAAACCTCTCCGCCCCAAACGTCCCCTCATTATCAACCTTCCACAAATCATCAAATGCCGTAAACAACACCAACCCAGCATCCCCATCGTCTTCACCCTCCCCCGGCTGCTCCCGAAACACCCTCTTCAAACTCTCCACCGCAACCCTCTGATTCTCCCCCGACGGAACAGCCTTCCCATTCGCAACCCCATCATGCGGCCACCCACTCTCCGCAATAACGGTCCTCTTCCTCCCCCCACTCCTCCCCTCCGTCCCCTCCGAAATCCTTCTCGCAACATCAACCGCATAATCCCCCGCCTTATCAGGCGTCTGCGTCGCATCGAAGAAAACATGGCAATTCACCGCGCAGTAGTCCGATGCTTCACATAGCTCCGGGTGTTCCAGGAGCATTGTGTATGTGTCGACTGTTACGACGGGGCCGTTGTAGCCTGCGGAGCGGAGGATGCTGCGTGCTTGGTGGAGGGCGGAGATTACGTCGGGGATTGTGGATTGGTGGGTTTGGACTAGTTCGTTGCCGATTGCTATGGTGTGGAAGATGGACCAGCCGTCTTCTTCACCTCCTTCCGAGGTTGTTGTGGTGTGCGAGTGTGCAACGTCGATAATTGCATCAAGCGAATGTGGGAAATCAGAGAGATCGAAGATTCCAGCGAAAACGCGGAGATTGTGTTGTTTTGCGGCTGTTGTTACGGTTGCGGTTTGGTTGCAGTCTATGCCGTAGATTCTTATGAAGCCGTAGTCACTGTCCTCGGTTTCTTCGGCGTTTTCTGGTTGTGGTAATGATGCTGAAACAAGTCTGTCGATATCGGCGTTCACTTCATCTTGGGATTTGCAGGTACTGTCTGTGTTGTAGGGAGAGTATGATATTCCGAATTTCCGTTTCTTTGGCGGAGGTTGTGGTGGTTTGCCATGGTGGCCGTGGCCATGGTGGTGGTCGTGATTGTAATGGTGGTGAGGGTGAGGGAATGGATGTAGCTCTGCCTCTACTTTGGTGGCTAGATTTGGGGCTTGGTTTTGGTCTTGGTCATCTCGTTTTTGGTGCTGGATGTTATTGTACGAGGTGCCTGTGCATTACCATAATGTTAGAATCCAAGACATGCAGCATTTGGTAGTCATTCTCTGCCGGAGGAAATACCATGAGGTGCTGCAACCGCAATTGCAAGCAGGGTGTTGATAGTGATCAAAGCTTGGGTGAGATGTCGCATGCTGATCTTGAAATTTTTTTTTTGCTTCATAGCCGGTAGCCCTAACAAAGTATACTATGCACCCGATGTACAGTGAACGGGAAATCAAAGAAATGTCAAGACCTATAGAGGAACAAGTTAGCCAGCACCTCAGCTTGAGATTAAAGAATAAAGAACAATCAACGCAAGTACAATCAACCCGAATCTCTGACAGTCCCCGCACTGCGAGTATGTAACAGACAATAAACCAACCCTACCAACAATTCCCCATCAAACCCAATCCAACACAGTAACACAATGCAATGCAACAGTTTCCAACTCCCAACAAACGGCACCAAGAATGAAGGATGCCCCACAAACCTGATCCAAAGAAAATGTTCCTTCCGCGGAATGCTCGGGGCTAATAATCTCCCAGGAATGCGTGGCCGGGAAGGAGCTCGTGGAATCTAGATGCGTTTAAATACTCCGGGCTCTGGGGTAATTTAATCAGGAATGATTGTGCATAGTGATATGATGTTTAATATCTGTGTTCCCTTGAGGGGCAAAGGGGTGTGGTACTCCTAGAACAGAATGCTGTGCCTTGGCAAGGGAGGGTTTGGGGGAGGGGATATCAAGGGAGTTGCGACATTGGTTTTCTGTTTTACCTTGTTTTGGTGTTATTTGCTACTCTTGGTACTTGATTTCTCTAATTCTTGTTAGCAGGAAATTCGAACTATGCTTTCGGCCACTAAGTATTGAAGTCAATCCGTATTAAAGATATATGAATTAAGTCTAATAATGCCCACGACGAAAGCAAGAAGAAAACAAGACCAAAACAGATGCGAAGCTGAACAAGACTCGCCAACAGAATCAAAAGAGTCGGTGTTTTAGTACAAGGCGGCCACTGTGCAAAGGGATAGCCAAACCATCCTCTTTGTGGACATTCTATACAAATAGTGTATGTAGGGTCGATAATAATAGACAGGAATTAAAGGTGAGCAAAAGTGGGCAGAAAAGAAAGAAGCAAACGCAACCTTAATGAAACCCAGGGCAAATCATGGCAACATGAATGTCATGAACAAACTCCGTTTTTGCAGTCTAAACGGTAAGACATTACTTCTTCCTGTTGACGATTTTCGTTATAGCATGGCGGATTACTGTCCCTGCCTTCTCAATTTCTTTCCGGGTGAGGCCGATGGTCACGCAAACCTTCAGGGCCGGGAGAAGGTGCTGCCTGGGTTCAAAGTTGTCATCGAGAAACTTTAGACGGGTTATGAGGACGCCATTTGCCGTGCACTAGAACAGTTAGACACCATTTAGATTACCAGGAGAAGTGATCATACCTCATCAACAACATCCTGCAACAAAAACTGTTGGTCCTCAAACGACAACCTCTTTGCGGCGACTACCTCAGGCTTAAGAGGCAGAATAATGATAGGGTTCTCCAAAGCGCTGGTGCAATAAACCCAGTCACTGCGAGGAACCAACTGTGCCCTCATAACCTTGGTTTGTTCCCGCAGTTGAGAGACGATATCGGGGTTGTTTTGTAGAAGGTTGATCGTCTCACTGGCAGTCGTGGACAAAAGGGCGGGCAGGGCGGCAGAGAATGTGTATGCGGCCGCAGAGATACGCTGGTGATGGACGATTTCCTCCGAACCAGCGCAGAAACCTCCGCCTGCGACGAGTGGGCCGGCCAGCGATCCCACAATCATATCAACCTCCGCTGCATCAACGTTCTGGTGTTCCGTCACGCCGCGGCCGGTCCGTCCAAGGACACCGAACGACCACGTCTCGTCGAGGATAAGTCGGAACTTGTACCTAAGCTTCAGCTCGATCTGCCAGGATCAGGTTAGCGAAACATCCCAAAGATAGTTCAGGGGGGAAGGGTGCCTACAATCTTGGGCAAATTCACCACATCACCGTGGGCCTCAAAAATACCTTCAGTGATAATAAACCTCCTAGTGAGCGGCTTCCTAGCCTGCTCCTTGGTAACCTTGGCCAAAACCCTCCCCAGATCCTCCATGTCATTATGTTCATACCACCGCACAATACTCCGAGAAATCTGGATACCCTTCCGAACAGCAAAGCTAACACCCTTATCCGCAACAATGATATCACCACGCTTCGAGAACGCCGGGATAACACTGGAGATGGTTGAGAACGCCTGCGCGTAGATGATACAGGCGGGAGTACCGAGATACGACGCAACATCCGCTTCAGTTTTCATGTGTACATCCTGTGTACCGTAGAATCCACGTGGACCGCAGGGACCAACACCGTAATTACGAAGAGTCTGGATAGCCTTCTCCTTGAGCGATTCGTTCGTGTTGAAGTTGTAGAAGTTGACGGATGCGAGGTTCATGACGGTGCGACCGTTCGACAACTTCGACTTGGGGCCAACGGGACTATCAGGCATTAGCACTTCCTTACTCCCTGATGACAAGACAAAAAGAGTCCTACCCAACAATAACAGTCCTCTTCTCAACCTCCATCTCCTCCAGAGGCGTGGGGTTTCCCACCAACGGCTCCGGCGTCCATTCATCCACCAGATCATCAACTTCATCGTCCGAAAGTTGAACAACACCGGGCTTCGTCGAATACTTGGGCGCAAGCAAATACCGCACAGCGAAAAGGAAAAGGAACAATTCGACCATCGACCGGACAGGGTCATCTTGATAACTCGACTTCACATAGCGGAGGAAAATGGCAGATCCGGGGAGCTGATGGAACAGGTTTGCTAGTTCATGGAGGTACTCCGAAAGGAGACGCTGGGTCTCCTGGATATCCATGACTGAAAAAGGGGCAGCGCTCGCGGCGCAACAATCGAATGGGAGTGTCAGAAGAGAGTGTGCCTGTCGCGTTTCAGAGGAGAGAAAAAAAAAAGCGATAGAAATGAACGGGATGGACGAAGGAGTCGAGGCGTACAGGACAGACGTCGGAGATTGATTCAAGGAGCGACGCGGAAGTTCGAGCGGGAAGGCACGTGACCCATGATGCATAACTTTATGAATTGAACATATCTACACGGTTCTACTAATAGAATACCCTGGTATATGATAATCGTTGCATTTGCTCTAATTCACAATAAACGAGGGAATCAGGGAAATCGAGAAAGCCGGTAATGAAAGTGAGAAACGATTGGAAAGTCTAATGAGGGAACAGAACACCGAGAATACAAACAGTAAACACAAAGATGGGCTTCATTAAAATGGACACGAAACGACACGAAGAGAATATATCAAAGGACCGCAGAGTTTACCCCTTTACTTCCATGCTTTCCGTGTTTTCCTTTTCTTGGTTCTTCTCTTTCAAAGACATTGGATACGTTATACAGCTCGTGTTGATGCTCCAGGGGCTGAAAACTCAGCAAAACGAGAAAAATGAAGAATAACGCCCTTTCATGACATTAGAATTGAAAATTTAAAAAACAAAGTACTTTAAGAACTTGCGGAACCAGAGGGAGTGGGCGCGCCAAAACCGCTGGTGATCGGCTGCATGCCAGCCGGCAGGTTGCTACCAGTGTACCCGTCGATGGTGTTGTTGTTGTGGACGTCGAGAGGTTGCAACAGACCACCACCAGCGACGCTCGACAGAGGATCAGAGTCAAGACCCAATGCGGCCTTGTACTTGCGAGCGACCAGGGGCACAACAAGCAGGACAAGGAAAAGAATGAGCATCGTGAAGTAGAGAATGGCAAAGCGGATAACTCTTCTCTTCCGGAGCTTCGACTGCTTCAGGGAGTAAATCGGAGGACGGATTTGACGACTATAAACCGAGTTAGATACTGTTCAAACTGGTGGAAAGCTAGGATAGAAACTTACCTTGGCCGCAACCAGAACAAACAGACAGAGTGGAACTTGTCCACGAAGGGAACGCAGAGAGCCGGCAACATGAGGAAAAGAAGAAGGTGACCCAGAACAAAGTCGGCAGAGAAGTAACCCAGTTCGGTGATCTTACACAAGAACTCACGGCCGGGCTGCGAGATGGAGTGCCAACCCATGCTGTACCATTTTCCGGTCCACCAGGCGATGTTGGACTGATCGTGCTTGAACTCACGAGTCAATGCCAAGCAAATGATCAGCTTGTAGATGAACCGCTGAATGGCAATCATGGCAATCATGCCGAGAACACAACGAGGCCAGGACCATCCCTCAAGGAAGAACATAACCTCGAAAATGGCAAGGAGGACGATCACAGCAATAGCGTGGGCGATGGCAGCGAGAACGGCACCAAACTTCTTGCAGCACATGCTGAAGAGAGGGCCCATACAACAGGCCATACCGAAGAAGGCACCCGACACACCAGCGTTGATAGCAATAGGACCGAATGCAACGATGGCGATACGCAAGATAGGGTCAGATTGGTTTTTCTCGTTTGTTGTCTTCTCAATACCGGTCCTGGAATTGATGTAAAAGTACGGGATAATGGTGACACCGACCAAGATCAGAGGGACGAAGATTTCGCTGTAGAAGACGTTGGAAATGCGCGCCCTTGGCACGTCACCAGCGCCTTTCTCCGATGGAACACCGAGCAGCTTACGCTTGTAACCGGTGATACGGGTACGGGATAGACGGCAGAAGCCGATCCAAGAAGACTGGTGGGTACGAGAGTTACCACGGGACAGCCAGCGCAGATAGTCACGGTAGTCGATGAAAAAGTCGTGCCAAGCGAACTGGTGAGGGTTGAACAGGAAGGGCGAGATACACAGCGCGAGCAGGGAGACCCAGAACCAAAGAAGAGATGCCGTCCAAACGGTGGATGTCGAGAACAGGAGCATCAGCAACAGACGGGCACCGGTGTAGATCGAAGGACCGGCGAAACGCGAGTACAGGACACCAAACGGAATACGCGCCGTAGCGAAACCACGACCAGTACCAATATAACGGGCACCACCGAAGGACAAGTTCTGGTGCACAGCGTTGGCGTAGATTTGACAGACAAACACTTCGAACATGAAGGAGAACGATCCAAAGTGTTTTGCCAGACGCATAGCCATACGCCAGAGACCCCTCTCCGTCAACTCCTGAACAGCCAGGGGCACGAACGAAATGAAGAAAACAATGAAAATGGAGATAACGCAACGGTTGATCCAGTCAATGACTGGAGTCAGGTTGGCACAGTAGGTCGGGCGCAGAGGATCCGTAATGGGCAGGTCAGAGTTATACTTGCAGGTAATGGTCTCGTGTCTCAACGCTCCCAAGTTGATCAAGACGATCATGAACATTTGCACCGACAACATAATGAACATGTTGTTGATGTGGAAACCAGGATGGGCGAAGTAGAACGACAGGAAACGGTCAAGGGGCAGCTGAGTACCAAGGTAGTAGTATTCTCGGGAAAGCATCTGCTCACCCATACCAGTACCAATCTTGGTGGTGAAGTTGAGAATGGAACCAAAACCAAGATCACGACCTTTACCACACTGGAAGTACTCGCAGTGCTTGATCCGACCACCCCGGAGAATAGCGTTCATACCAATGTAGATATCTTCGTTCAGGTGCAATCCCTTCTGAGCCTTGGAGACACCTCCACGAGTCGTCATGAAAACACCGTTCAGGAAATCAGGGTGACCATAGTGCAGTTTACCACCGATCTGGGCGAGAGTACGAGCGAACAAGGTACCGAACGTCTGTTCCTTTCCGGCCGCGACGTCACCAAGAACACCGACGTTCTCAGAGAAAATGTATTCACGAGCACCAAGAATGGCAACGGGGTTGGTGTTGGCCGTGGGAATACCGGGGGTGTAAGGAGAGACGTTGTCCGTGGTCAACTCTTCGAATTCGGCAAGAACGCTACGGATCTTCAAGCACTCTTCGAGATAGTTGTCTTGGTTGGCATCGATGAGCTGGATGTACTCGCCACGGTAGAAGATGATGGCATGGTTCTGGTTGTCCGACTTTCCGTCACCGAGAATGGGGTTACCAGAGAGCTGAATCCTGAACTTGGGCTTGCGCATGTTGTTCTCGAGCAGTTCACAGTGACCGTCAATCAAGGCCGAGTAGAGACGGGGCTCCTCACCCTCATTCGCCGGTGGCTCTTCATCGAGATAGGCAATTTGCAAGTCAGGGTAGGCACGGAGAAGGAATTCGGTGTTCTCACGCTCCTCCTTGTTGAACTTGGCGTAACGCTGCATGGAGACACAGATCTTGAATTTGCGGCGAGCCATTCTCTCGAGTTCACGTTCGAGCTTTTCAGAGTTGCCACCGAACATCTGAACGACCTCCGGGTTCTCCACACGGTAGAGAAGCTTGATAGCCCGGCTGTAATTCATGAAACCAGAGATGGTACGGTACAGAGTTTGCGAACGGAGAGAAGACCAGATACGGGTACGAAGAGTGTACTCAGGAGCAGCCGACTTGAAACCGATACAGTAGAAGGGCAGATCGTCGATCTTGCTCTTGGCCACATCCTTTTCGTTCTTCTCGGGTTCGCCGTTGAACTGGGAAGTCTCGTCGGCCAAGATCTTGGTGTCCTTGACGAAGCAATCCCACTCGTGAGGGTGCAACTGCTTCAGGTATTCCAGCAGGGTGACACGAGAGTAAGGCTCATCCTCACGAATGATCTCACGAAGGGACAACAAAATCTTTTCGCTGTAGTGAGGGATCAGGACGGTGAACGTGGGCATGTTGTCAACCGGCAAGGGCTCGGGCATGGGAGTGGAGAGAGACTGGGCGAAGAAAGAGATACGACGCTCAGCCTCACTGCCGGCCGGGAAGAACTCCGTCTTGAATGACTGGTCTTCCTGGGAAACGAAGAAGGTAGGGGCACGGAGGGTCCGCTTGCCTTCCTGTTCGGAGGGCACCTGGTGGTACAGGAGCTTCTGGACATGGTCAATGGCCAACAGGTGCTCACGGTACATGGAGATGATTATGGCGTTCCAAACTTGCGAGATCAAGACCTTTGGCTTGTACTTGATCTCCATGTCGGTTGTGGCGAGAACCTTGGAGTAGATACGTTTTGGCAGACGGGAGAAGATGTTTCTCCAAGGCGACCAGATCGAGACACCAAGGTAGAACGACCGGGCGACCGAGAAAACCGTGTTACAGATAACGTACCAGAGGTAACTGTCCAGGAAGAAAAGCGTCAGATCCATGAAGAACATGAGACCGAGCAAGATCTGAGGCTGCTTGTAGCACAGGACATCTCCGACGTATTTAATACCAATACACTTCTTCAGAGCCATGGGCGACAGAATCCGAATTGGGTCCTTGAACGACAGCGTCAAGAAGAAGTACGATTCCGACAACTTGGCGCCAAAGACACAAATCCAGAGACCGTAGGACATCCACATGTCGTTTCCTTGGAGACGCGGGAAACTGGCAGTGAACGTCTGGCTGGCAACATACTGACGGCCGTGCTTCTTCATATAATTACCGAAGAGCGCGCCCAGAGGCATGACGGCGAAGAAGACGAACGTAGCCAAAGCGACAAAGAAGTGAACGATACCAATGATCAGGGGAATTGGGTCCTTGACCTGGTTACCCCAACCGAAGACGAAGACACCGGGAGCCAGGTTAATGATGAGCATGCCGAGAAGGAACATCAGACGCTTGCTCAGGTGCTGCGCACCAGCCCATCGGCGTGGAACGTAGAGCCATTCGCAGATCGTAGCCATAACCTGAATGAAGGAAACCAGAGCACCGCCAAATCCGACTGCAGACCAGTAGTAGGCACCAGGGGGCTTGTTGTCCAATTGTTGCTGGTAGTTCTTGGTGTAGATGGTCGGAGCGTTGTAGGCCGTGAAGAACCAGAAACATCCCAGATGGATAACCCAGATACGGTTGAAATTGGTCACCATGTGGAACCACGAACGAGTCTCCTTGTAAGTCTTGAAGAATGCCTTGTTCCAGTTGACATCCTTCAGTTTGGTCCATCGCTCGCCAATAGGGATGTCCACCAGGCGGGTCTTGTCCTCGAGCTTGATCCGCTCGATACCTTCGGGGTACCAGAAGAGCTGGTTCATGTCATCGTAACCAATGACCTTGTTGTGATCACGTTCCCGACGGACGTACTTGCCGTCCACGATCTCATAACACTGGTCGCGGCAGTACTGGTACAGGGGAGTGACCACCTCATTGAGGTAGGTAAATTCCTCAACAGGCTCCACGCGGTTCTGGCATTCAGGGGTTTGGTAGTAGTCGTCGGCGCACTTGAAGATGAAGCAGAGACACTCCGGCAGGAACCGAACCTGGTTAGCTTCACCCCAGCACATCAGATACAGAGCCAGCTGACGGACCCGGTCGTGCTGTGACATGCGGTTCATGCGAGTCTTCCATCTGTACTCAGCCGCTTCCAAGCTGTTGTCACCCTCCAAAGCCTCGAGAGTCTCGTCAACGTTTTCGGGGTTCTCCTGCGCGGCCTTCTTGGCGGCCTTGCGGGCCTTCCGCGTCTTGCGGTCCGCCTTTCCGAGATTCATGTTGGCAAAGCCGACCGCCTCGTCGAGATCCAAGTGAGCAGCGAAGTACCAGCGACGATAGTTGGCATTGTCACCGCCAATGTAGTCGGCGTGCAGAGAAAGCAAGGCCTGGTTGGGGGTCATACGAGAGGCACGCGAGTCGAGCAAAGTCAACAAGTGGTCGTACATGTTTCGCATGCTGTCCCGCTGGAAACCAAATTTGTTGACGAGATCAAGGAAGATGTCTTCGACCTCTTCCTTGGAAACCGGCACCTGGGCATCCGACGACCAAGCCGGGTAAGGTTCGCGAGAGCGCTGACCGGGCGGCAAGGCATTTCCATAGTCCATGCCATACACGGGCGTCGAGGCACCGGAGGATCGGTTGGCGCCGTAGGAGACTTGCGAGGATGGGGGGCGGTAGCTGTATCCCCGACCACCGTACTGGCTATCGGCATAGCTGTTATAGCGATCATCCCCCCGGCCGTAGTAGTCCATGTCTGCGGCGCGAGCAGTCTCGGATCTCATGGTGAAATCACTGAAGGTCTCGGACTCATCCTCGGAATCACCCCTGCGTCGACCACCGCCGTAGCTCTGATGGCCATTACCTCCGTCGTAGTACGGCTCGCCGTAGTAGCCATCCTGCTGGCCGTCGTAGTAACCAGCCTCGTGGCCATAGCCCTCAGTCGGGTAGTATCCACTGTACACCAGTCAGTATGTCCTTTCTTTTCAAGGGATGGGAGGCACATACTGTTGATCGTAGTAGCCATCGCCATAGTCATTGGGGTCATAGTACCCTTGACCGTGTTCGTCTTGGTAATAGGAATCACCATGAGGATGGCCGTAGCCATCATCATAGTGACCTCCCGGGTATCCTGACATAACGGGAAGTCGCTATAATCGAGTTCTCTTTCACGCTTTCTATTCATGGCAAGGGGAACTGGTTAGCTTCTCTGGTTGTCACCACGGCAGGTCCGGCCAGGTCATCTTACATGAACAGTCACCCATCTAACAAATTAAGTTGTCGGTATAAGAACTCTCTTCAAGAGCATTAAGATGCAAACGATTCGAACAAACGAGTATTGGGAGGCACCAGTCCTATGCTGACGATTCTAGGACTGAAACGATCATGCGTCGATGAAACAAGACGGTAGTCGAGTTTTTAGAGAATGAATGGACGGTAGGAGGGCAAAACGAAAGAATAATAAAAGGTTAAGATGATAATTAGGAAGCCACCAGACAGAGCTGCACCTGCGTAGTCTAAAGACAAGAGGCGGTAGTGGTAGATGACAACAACCTCCCTCCGGCAGTCCTTCTTTCCTCTAACGAGAGAAAAGCCAGAAAAGAAGGAAGGGGGGAGTCAAGTGTAGGAAGTTGTCTAGAAAAAAGACGTTTCAAACGACAACAACCAAAAAGGAAGAAACGAAGAAAAAAAAAAAAAAAGAGCGAAACCGGCAAAAGAAGGAAGAGGGAAGAAAAGGAAGGGAAGAGAGGGAGGGAAAGACGCGAACAGGAAAAAAGAGTGTGTGTGGTGGTGTAGCGGTCGGTGGTGGTGGTGATTATTACTAGTGGTGGTCGAGGAAAGAAGAGATGGGCCAAAGACTTGAATGGCCCAGCCTTTGCACTCGGGTTATTTTGGGAATCAGGATCTGCTCATTTTACCAGCCATACGCAACAGTACACGATACCATACACTTTACGCTTCCGGAAGGCCTTGTGGTTGGCCGGTGCCTTACAGTCCCATGCAGCAGTACCTGGTTTTTATTATTTTTACCGGTATGTACCAGATGTATACAATACAGATCCTGTATGGTACGTTGTCATTACACCACGCTCAAGCCACTCCCCTGATGGGGGCTGGTGCAAGTTCCCATAATAGCGCATGATTGGTCTATTGATGTCTCCACAGCTACAATTCAACACTTGTTCAGTTCAACGAACATACAAGTACTCTCCGTACACACAGAGTATAGAGAATAGAACCAGAGTGAGAATTGTGCCTGCATAGTTATTAAGGTATATGCAGACTCTGTAGCCTCTAGTGCTTATGTGCAAACTCCTCTAGAAAATATGAGCAATAGGATTCCATGGTATCTGGACGGCCCCTGAGACTGTCTCCACCGCCCGACAAAACACACCTACGTGTCGGTAATACCAATACACCATATTTACGTACAAGTCCATCGTTTCCGTTGTCCTCGCTTTTCATGACTGGTATGAAGGGATGGCATCACCATCGCCATTGTTCGTTGCCATCGTCTCGTCAATAATCATAATATTTACTGCACTCGTTCTCCTCACTACGGAGTATTTGCATTCGAACAGTGGCGAGTCCCTGCATGCATTGCTGGGAAGGTTCTCTATTTACTTTGTATTCGTACTTTGTACCCGAGAACCATGGGAGGAGATGGAGCCCGGACCAATATCAATACATAGATGCTGTGTATTGTAGACAACGAAGCTCTATGAAACCATGGATATAACACTAAACACAGCAATTGACTTTGGCTGTTGTTGAATGTATTCGTTCTTGCACTTTATTCTGTTCAAGCACACAAAGTATCTTTTGCCAGCCATGCCCATTGTATTCGATAATTGTTTGCGGCTGGTGAATTGCCACCTTTGCTCATGATCCCCCTTCTCGGCTATCCCTGACTGCATGGGGGTACAGTACGGATTACTGGCAACCAGTGCGGAATAGGTCACCCTGTGTCATCAAACTAGTCTTTCTATTCTAGAAAACTAAACGCCAAAGTTCTCCTACTGGTCTATTTTAATTAACCATCTGTCTGTCACGGGAGATCTCCTATTATCAGTCTCTTCTATGATACTTCTATACAGATACGGGGTATTGTATGCACATAGAGTACTTGTACAGTACAGTAACAGTACGGACGGATTAACTTGTGTTTCAGATATATCGGGTAATCGATCGTTTTCAAAAAACAAAAAAAAAAAAAGCCCACCAATCATACAAACTTATGCGCTTCTTTTTCGGCCTCGACTTTTGCCACCGTTCCTGATTTGCTTCTTTTTGCTTATTTGGGTCTGCAGGTGGATGCAGGGTGTGGTGCACAAGTACAAATCCAGTACGGGGGATACGGAATCTAATTTCAATCGGGAACTGCTGGAGTGCAAATACGGAGAAGAGCGAGTATCCATTTTATTCTAGAAGGAATCGAGGCTCCAGCTAATAGTTGTCAATAAATTGTCAAATAATTAATCAAGGCATTCCATCGTCCATACCGATTACCAGGTAAAATACTCCGTACCTAACGAAATACAAATACAAATACTGTGGTCGCACGTTCCTGTTTAGAGTTTATCAGTTTACTAGCCACATTTTGAAGCTGGATCCTTGAACCATGGTGTCGTTCACGGTAATTGTACATTCCTCAATTATTGAGTTTCTTCTTTGATCTTGTAGACCGACCATAGTCTCACATCTCATTTTTAGACCTGCCATTACTACCACTCCTCTACGGAGTATACATAGTACAGGTACTCCGTGCAAAGTCTTCTGAAAAGGATTCACTTGTACTCTGTACCGAGGAATAATCCAGAACTCGCCTCAGTACACCATTCCGAAAATAACAACACCCCCCCCCCCCCCCCCCACATCGCCTGACACTAATCTGCAACTAAAAAAATAATCAGGAGAGGCTGGATTTCTCTGGTTGGTTCCTGAGAGACCCAGTTAAGCCAATCGGATACATCCACCGGAAAGGGTGGGCTCGTCCCAAACAGTGGCAAGATGTACTTTTCTGTACCCCGTACGGACAACTCAAGTCCATACGATGTGGTTGAACGAGAGAAGAGTACTTTGTACGGAGTTCAAAGTAAAAGGGGTTTGTTGCATGATCCTACGGTAGTTCAACAGTGTGGTTGCTCTGTACGCCAGGCAACAAGGCAGCAAGAACAGTAGTATCTATCCAACAGAGTATTTTACTCGTACATTTCTATCATCATCAACTCGATACATCATCATCTAGAATGCTCAGAGTACGGACGTCAGCGATCTCCAACCATATGAGCTTGGCCTTCTAGTCAATGCTTATCCCGTCCGCGAGTACACCGTACACTCGTCCCGAGAGATTTCGGTCTCAGTAATGAAACGATCGTCAGGGCACAACTCGCGCATACTCCATAGAGACAGCAGAATACAACGCACTGGTGGCAACGTGTACATGTACTCCGTGGGAACATGATCATCCGGTGATCTGGGCGTTGATTTGTCCGCTGTCATGCATCACCGTCGAACACGGCCACACTGGACGGCACAGAGGAATATCACAACTTTTGTGTTCTGTAATCCAATCGCATCACATACGGCTTTCGGAGATGGTTTCATGTGTTGGTGGCGGATTCCGACAGAGTTCCGCGCTCGGTTAGTAGCTGATGTATGTATTTACGTATGAAGTACGGAGTACTCCATGGTAGTGATCTAATCAATCTATTCTACCTGTAAGACAATGATATCAAGGCGCAGGATATGGATCAATGAGTGGCTGGAAACGAGAAACATATATCGTAGTACAACTCCAGCAGTTTGTGTAAACGCTTTCAGTTGTCCGCTACTAGTGCAGTTGATGGGCGATATACATCGCATATTCAGGATATCTTGCTAACCTGTTCGACATATTGTGAAGCTCTTCATCCTTCCCTGGTATTTATCCACTGGGCATAGCGTGCAGTACAGAGACTCAAGACAGATATTTTACTGCTCTTTCAGCATGAATAAAATATTGAACTGAATCCTGGCAGATGAGGGTTGATAGTATGATTCACTTAAATGTGGTGTTGCGAGTGATACTCCGTGCGGTGTAGGAATGCGGCATCATATGCAACGGATATATATACTTCACCAGCGCATTCTACTAGCACTCTTCTAGAAGAAGCCACCACGTACCAATGGAGACGTCTCTGACGTGTTGAATTTCATAACTCTTAGCGCAACGACCCCAAGTCAAATCTACTCATAGGCTTTGACATACCCCAGAAAATCCAACGCGGTACTCCTTAGTACCGGCGGTTGGCTAGGTGGTACCCATCACCCCGATGAGTATAAAAATAGCATGTTTGCTATGTACTCCGTACACTGTACTCTGTACTCCGTAGCCAATCTGACTCGGGGTCATGTCCAGTGTGTCCTTCTTCTGGTACCGCATAGGATGTGGAAGGATCTGATATTAATAGCATCGGTTGTCTCAACAGAGCACTCGTACTACGTACTCTTTTCCGTCCTATCCATCAAACATCTCCAGACAATCGACTGGATTACGTGACAGTAGCCTAGAAAAAGGATGAGCAGTTGTGGCAGAGAGCCTATTAGCATTCACATCGACCTTAAATAGGAGATTTTGATCTTCTTATATTCCGTTCCGCCCCATGCAGTATTCGGCGTAAGATATTGAATTCGACCGTCGGGGGCTGTGAGCTTATATATCCTGACATCGAAATACTCCAGAGTATACCCAGCCGAGCCTGATAATCATCAACACCATACCAAGGTCTTTATGTATCTGACTGGTCAATCAATACCACGCAGACTCCCATTGACAGCGCTGCCAAGACGTCCACTGAGTACTCAGAGTACTAGTACTCCTCTGTGACCCTTGTTTCAGGAGTGGAACGAGATTGCGCGTTATTCCGGTTGGTGATATCACGGGGCGGCTCCCATGGGAAGCGGCAGTTCCTAAACGAATCAAAAGCCGCTACTCTGCGGATCGTCGGCCTGGATCGTTGTCTTTTCTCCTGAATAGGAAGCCCTTGGCAGGATTAGTGACTCCACTAAGCCCGGTGGATTCGGCGGGCTGTGTTGACCCGAGAAACCCTGAGTCAGCAGCCAATAGAAACTCTCAATTGTCTCAGGGACATGCTCCATCCAGGGACCCGTCCACTATGGCTGGCCCCTCTCACCTTTTTTTGGGGTCGACCCCCTTCAGCCCCCCGTTTCAGCGCTTTTCTTTCTTTTTACATCCACATCTTCCTTTCAGCCCTCTCTTCCTTCCACTCTCTCACTCTTCAAAAGTCCTTACGGCGATTTCGCTGTTGTCTCTCTTTTATTTCCAATCTTTTTTCTGTACACATTCGTTCTGTATCATTTCTTGACACTCTTTTTACACCAGTCTCTCCTTTTTGCTTGACGTACGCCCGTCATGAAGCTTACCAACATTGTCGCTGGTGCGACTCTCTTTGCCAGTACCGTTCTGGCCGACTTGGACCCTATTGTCATCAAGGGTTCCAAATTCTTCTACAAGAGCAACGACACCCAGTTCTACATTAAGGGTGTTGCTTACCAACAGGAGTACTCGGGCCCCAAGTCCGACACCGACAACTTCAAGGACCCCTTGGCCGATTCCGATGCCTGCAAGCGTGATGTCCCCTACCTTGAGAAGTTGGGTGCCAACACCATCCGTACCTACGCCATCGACCCCAAGGCCGACCACAGCGAGTGTATGAAGCTGCTCCAGGATGCCGGTATCTACGTTATCTCGGATCTGTCCTCTCCCAGCGAGTCCATCGTCCGCAACAACCCCAAGTGGGATGCCGATCTCTACAGCCGCTACGTCAGCGTCGTTGACGAGATGTCTCAGTACTCCAACGTCATTGGTTTCTTCGCTGGTAATGAAGTATCCAACCAGGCCAACAACACTGACGCCAGTGCCTTCGTCAAGGCCGCTGTCCGTGACATGAAGCAGTACATCAAGGCCAAGAACTACCGCACCATGGGTGTTGGTTACGCCACCAACGACGATGCTGACATCCGTGAGAAGATGGCCAACTACTTCAACTGTGACAACTCTGATGACAGCATTGACTTCTGGGGTTACAACATCTACTCGTGGTGCGGTGACTCCAACTACCAGAAGTCTGGTTACAAGACCCGTACTGAGGAGTTCAAGGACTATTCCGTCCCTGTCTTCTTTGCTGAGTACGGTTGCAACGCTGTCCAGCCCCGTAAGTTCTCTGAGGTCGAAACTCTCTACGGCAAGCAGATGAACGATGTCTGGTCTGGTGGTATTGTCTACATGTACTTCCAGGAAGAGAACGACTACGGTATGTCCTCCCCCTTTTCCCACAATAGACTCACATAATAGAAAAACTGACATAATTAGGTCTCGTCTCGGTTGATGGTGACAAGGTCAGCACCCTCGACGACTTCAGCAACCTCTCCTCGCAGCTCGCCAAGATCAAGGCTACCGGTACCAAGAAGAGCGACTACGAGCCCACCAACTCTGCTCTCCAGTCTTGCCCCGCTGTCAACAGCGCCTGGCGTGCTGCTGCCACTCCTCTCCCTCCTTCGCCCAACAAGGACCTCTGCACCTGCATGATGGACAGCTTGGAGTGCACTGTCAAGGGCAAGATGGACGGCGAGAAGGTCGGTGAGGTGTTCGGTACCGTCTGTGGCTACGACGTCTGTGACGGTGTCTCCGCCAACGCCACCACTGGTGACTACGGTGCCTACAGTGTCTGCACCCCCAAGGAGCAGCTCGCCTACGCCATGAACGTGTACTACAAGCAGCAGAAGGCCAAGGGCAACGGCGCTTCCGCTTGCGACTTCGACGGCGCTGCCACCACCAAGACCTCCAGCTCCCCCAGCGGCACCTGCTCTGCTCTCCTCAAGGAGGCTGGTTCCGCCGGTACTGGTACCGTCACCTCTTCGCCCACCGGCAACGCTAACCAGGTCTCTGCTTCCGGCTCTGCCTCCGCCTCCGGCTCTGAGGGTGCTGCCCACATGGTCGCCCCTGGTGCCGTCCGTGTCGGTGTCTGGCAGTTCGGTGCTTACCTGGCCACCGCTGTCGTCGCCGGTGCCGGTATGATCCTTCTGTAAATTTTTTGAACCATCCGTTTTATATATTTCTTCTATATTCTCCTTGTCTTATACTGCCATTGGTTTGGATTCCAGCTTTGTCAATTTGTGAATAATGTTCAAGCCGTTGGCTGTGTTTAGTCTCCCGGTGTTTTTTCGCGTTTCGTTTTGGGTGGTAATCCGCCGTAAATAATAGATTATATATAATGCTGTCCTTGTGTAGATTGCGTAGTGACAATCTTGCAGTACGCTGTAGTGTTGTGTGGTGCAGGAGAAATCAGGTGACTCCTTCCTAATTTGACTTCCCTCTTCTACGTTCTTATCATCCAGATACCTCACCTCATCGCCCATCGACTCCCATGCTAGCTGTCCGATATTGTTAACACTATGTAGGAGTTTCAATGGCTCTGGCTTACTCATTACAAACGCCTCTTTCTCTGGTTCTGGTTCGTGTCCCTGCGCAGTTTAAACTGACTAGTTATACAAGCAGAGGTTGGGTAAGGCACGATTCAGCTATCGTGTATAAAGTACTAATTAGGATGTTCGCCCGTTGTACAGATACGATGCGCAAGCATACTCTTAACATATTTCATTGAGTCAACTGGGTCTTAACACTATCATCACTATAGTCTAAAAGGCTCAGCCCCCTAGTTTCGTGCCATCCTCACACACTATCTGTTTACCATTCAAGACAGCCTTGACCTTGTCCAACTCATCTTCCCATGACTTCGTGGAAGGAGGGTTGTCGAACGGATCTTTGTTCGGTCCCTCCACGTCCACACGCACATCATCCCCCAAGGTCATCGTACCCTGCGCAATTGGCTCTTTCAGACCGACCAAAAGACCCGGGCCTTCATCGTGCGCTGATTTGGGGTCTTCGAACACCTTGACATTGAACTTATTATCCTTGCGGAAGAAAAAGGACGTTCCCTTGCAGATTTCGTCGTTTGTGGCCGGGAAAGGCTGCATGGCCACCTCACGCCAGTCGGATAGTGTCAGGATCAAGCCATTGGGGAGCCCGTCGTTAACTGCCTGTGTGTGGTCCAGATTCAATTTCACGTTGCTGGCTGAGAGCGAGATGTTCGGGGCTCGGAGCAGCATGTGCGAGATATGAGGTTGGGCGGGTGTTCCGTATAGGTAGAAGGGCATGAAGTCTTCGGGATACCCAGGTTCGCGATTGGGCGAGTTGAGCGGCCGGCTCTTCACGATGCGGTTGAGAGTCACCTGGCAATCCGAGATCCGCCGGACATACCTAAAACAGATTGAACATGTCAGTCAGGAAAGCTCGAGCGAAAAGGCGTTGTTGTAAGGAAGGGGGATGTCTTACTCGCCGGTCTCCTTATCCTTGACGGCGATCCAGCCCTTGAGAACGGGATGCCCGTCCGCGAGCATCTCAAGTATTGTAGCCTTTATATCCTCTTCTTTGTCGGATATCCAGGCGATCTCAGTTAGTGGGTTGTCCTTCTTGAGTTGCGCATAATCCTCCTTTTTGCCCGAGTCAAGGTCCGCAGACAGGATAATCTGCTGGCGCTGAGTCGCCTGGTGGAAGCTCGTCAGGAAGTCGAGGAATATTTCGTCAGTGCCGTACATCAAGAAGCTGACATGATAGCTTCCAGGCCTGTTCCTCGGCCAGAGGGTTTCCTTGACCTCATTTGTGATCACCGTCTGTAAGTAGTCCATCAACTCGCCGATGAAATTCTTTTCAGTTGGGAAGGGACTCATGACAACATTGCGCAGGACAAAGAGGTCCTGCTTTGCTGGGGTGAGGTGCAGTCGCTTCATGAAGTGCAGCGCGCATGTGCCGTACAAGTCGGGCTCGAACTGGGTCGATGTCAAATACAGGGGAATGTTCCGCGGGTCTTGATCCGCCTTGGTGATCGAGAGTTGGTCAACCACCCTCTTCATCAGATAATTTGCTTCCTCAATCTCGTCGTTGATCGAGCCGTCTTCGCGGTACCAGTTGAGCGCAAACGCATTGACGTTGAGGTCCGAGCCCAGTTCCCGGAGATAATCCATGATTTCAGGATTATGCACGATTTCTTCGTTCGGTTTGCCAATGATGTTGTCGTTGATCCATTCTCTTCGCTTATCAACTTCGGAATCCAGGGAATCATAGCCCTCTCCCTCTTTCTCCTTGGGGAGCCGGTTGAACGGGATGCAGATGTAGCGGCGTTTGCCGGTATCTTCGTCCAAGGGCTGCTTCCAGTGCATGGCCGCATAGTGGGCACTCAACTATCGACTCCAGTCAGTAGGCCTATTCGGACTTCAAGAAGCGGTTAGATGCTTACCCGGGCACTAGTGAAGGCGGCCTCTCCCAGCAAGCGACCATATCCATTTTCATCAAGGCCAATGGTCTGGTTGGACAACCACGTTCCCATAGCCGCCGCGCCGGGCTTGCTGCCCTCAACTCCATACACACCGATACTCTCCAGCGATCCTTGCGTCAGATACGGACTAGTCCAAGTCACCAGGAACCTTAACCTCTCATCCCGGTACACCAGCCCACCAGCAGGATAGGGAATATATCCAGCCTTGTGGGGATCCACAGTAATTGAATCCGCATGTTTCAACGCTATAAAGTCCGTCAAGGTATCCTTTCGGAGAGGCAGCGACGGAACCTTGTCGATAGCTTTTTTTCCATCTTCCGGTCCCTTCTTGACTTCCGGGGGGATCATACTGGCGAAGTAGCCTCCCCAGGCGGCATCTGCGTGGACCAGGAATGACAGTCCCTTCTCGCGGAACTTTTCTCGGAGCTTGATGATCTCGTTCAGTCGGTCGGCAGCGCCTTCTTCTGTGGATCCCATCACGGCCACGACTGCATACACCGGTTGCTCTTCTTTCAAGCAAATTTCGAGCTTCTCCTTGAGATTTTCTAGGTCGATGTGGCCGTCCAGGTCTAGTTCGATTCCTTGCATGTTGCCGGAGCCCAGGCCCGCAATGGCTGCAGCCGTCAGCATTTGTGTTCAATAAATGACGAAGAGGTACATAAACATACCACCACCCTTAGGCCATGAGTAATGCCTGGTCTTCGCGAGGAAGTATTGTCCCTGCTTCTCGAGACCAAATTCCCGCTCCAGCGCATCCTTACCGATCGTCTGGATGCTGTGATCCCTCAAGGAATCCTCGAGATATTTAGACGTGATACCATACTTTTCGTACAGAGTATTGGCGATTCCTAAGATGATATCGGGTCTGAGGTTCAGCAGTTCCCAGAGAGTGAGATCCTTGAAGGGCTTCATTGTACCGAGGCAATTGGGGACCTCGAATTTATCGTCGGCGATGAAGCCGAGGGGGCCCTTTTTCATGGCCCTGCGCAGCGAGAGGGGGTAGAATTTCAGATTCCTTGCTGCTCGTCGTTTTAGCCTGTGCATCACAAGAAAGGGAGGGGAAAAAGGCTACTCACCAACCCAAATAGACTCTAGATTAGCCACCGTGCCATCGCAGGTAATGTGGCCCCACGCCGTCGGGGTGGTGTTCCTGTTGGTATTGTATCCGAACATCTTGCACAGCTGCTTGCCAGCCTTATGTTCAACAACGGTGGTAAAGGGACTCGCCTCGACGGTAACGTTGTTCGGGTTGAACATCATCGTGGCCGCGTAGCCGAGGAGACCGGGCATGGTCAGGTCTGTGGTCATGTGTCCCTCATACCTAGAATTGATACGGTTAGCTCTGTCAGGTCGGAACAGAGAGAGGAAGAGGGGAGGTAAGGTACCGTGGATGCCAGAAAGGAATCGAGTGTTCTCCCATCAACTTCGCAGTCAATTTCAACGCTTCGTTGAACCTTTTCGTGATCTTTTCGAAAGTCTCAGACTCTCGAACTTCTTTTGAGATAAATACCTATCAGGCACAACATTAGCAAACGTTGTGATATCGGTGAGCGGTAAATTACACACCTCATCATTCTTATGATACGCAAGTCGGGTATTCTTAAGCTCATCCAAAATGGTAATAAGATTCTCTTGGAATACCGGGAGATTTTCCGCCTTGGGACCGATAAAGTACGAGCTAATGACCTCGTGAGGGTTGGTGTCGTGGCATGGTGGAGAGGGCATTTTGGCTGTTATCGCCTTTATGGTGCTGCTTTGGCTTGTCTAGTTCATGGGAGAGTTGGGTTTTATTTATGCTTTGCGGGCTTCTATTGCACGGGCAATGCTCACATTCAGTTGAAGTCATCATGTACGCAATGGGCTGAAGATGCGGGGCAAGTTGGACTGCCTTGACGTATGTCTGCGTGTCCTGTGAAGGCTAGAATTGGAGATATGCGTCACATCATGCGAGTTTCAACTCCTACAAAAGCACGAGTACGTATCAGGATTCTGGTCTCAAGACCAGCAGTTTGAAGATCATGACTCGAAGTAATGCTAGCAGCTCTTACAAGAGGAAATTCCAATACTTCATGGGCTCTCATGGATTCTGAAATTGGAGCGTCGGATTACCAACTCCCTTTGAATAGGTAATTTTCAGCTGGGGCCATCATGTCAAGGAAGTAGGCGAGATGTGGAACTGGCTGCCTTGATGCATGCATGTCTGCGTGCCCTGCGAGAATGAAACAGGCGATGTGCATCCATGCAGGTATCATCTCTTGCAGAAGCACTGCAGTGCCTACCAAAATGGAAATCTCAAAAAGCAGATATGCCGGACGAAGAGCGACGATTGAGATATTCGATTCAACACTGCTAGATAGTCCCCGTATATTGATACTGGAGACAACTCTTCTTCAATTCATCCAAACCTGGATCAGCCACGGATTCCACGATTGGGTCCTCAATTGACCAACCAACCTTGAACATGTCATGCCATTTTCAGCTGCTGTGGAGATCTACTGGAACTAATGCATATTCTGCATTGTGCAGTTACAAAGTACTCCGTACTTACGGACATACCCAAACAACTCTCGGGAAGGCCACCACTATTATCATACGAGTACAAGCACAGAATGCTGCATTTGCTATTCGCGACTACACCCGCCCACTACGAATATACACTTGTGGTGTTGGATGCATTGTGAGCGCATAGCTGAGCGACTCAATGCCGCCGATCAGGAGGGGATTGCAGCAATCATGCAGGTTGACCCGTTTATAATTCCGTTAGCGAACGAGAATACAAGAAAGCGAATTTGACGTGGATACGACAGCTCCCCTTCATACTGAATAATTGTGGGTCTTTAGTTGCCTACTGGGCAGCCCTGCTCTAATTACACTTAACGATAGTGGCCTTTCGTCCGCTATGAGCTAGGGCTAGAGGGCTAGGGGACAATCTCCGAGCCTGTCATACAACAAACTCCCCGCATAGATGTGATGAGGCCGGGATCAGAATATTCGCTCCAAGCTGAGCTGGACATCAATATCGCACTTGCAGATTATAGGAGGGCTTGCTGGGTGATCGCCTGCAGTGGCTGGCTGAAATGGTCATGCCACTTGGGTCCTCCCCGCTTCCGACTTCGTGTTGGTTTTCGCTACACTTTCCTATCGTATTTCTAGATGAAAGAAGTTACTCTCGTCAAGGAAAGGTGACAGTACATCATTATAGCCATGTCACTAACACCAAAAAAGCATCCTAGTTTGCTCTATGCAGCTGTCTATCCCCCCAGTTTACAAATCACTTTCATCAACTATCGCAATAAGTTCCGGAGCATCCAGACTCCGAAGATGCATAGGCGTACAATGCCCATAATTCTCAAAGTCCACCATTGTAACCCTCCCAGACTCCCTATCATAGAGCACGTTATGTCTTCCCGCATCTTGCAAGTATATATTCAGTTTACGAAGGACAATAACAGCTTTCTGACACTGCTTCCGGATGTGGAGACGCTCGTCGCGAGTTAGAGATGACCCAGAGGCTCAGAACTGTGTCTCCGGGGACCCAGGATATGATCAGGATGTCACCGGAGGGGAAAAGAGATGAACAGATGATCTCACCGTACGCGAGGAAAGAGGGGAACTCTGGTGTTTGTAGCTTGCAGTCGACTGGGGCCTTATAGAAGCAGCTCTCCGCAAAGTAACTACATTATTGATGGCAATTTTAATCAAGTCACTTCAACAAGTTGTCAGTGAGATAAGCAAACCTTTCATAATACTCCTTGCTCCAGCACTTTGCCAGAGCCCGTTTTCCCTGAAAAATCACCTCCATCACCATTTTCTTTCCTGATAAATGATCTTTGATGATACAATCACTGATGACTTGCACGCAGGTAGCTACATTGTTGACAATCCCGTTTGCACCGAAGAGGATGCTTTTATCGGTTAGTGTGTTGATGTTGATGTTGGTGTTGATGCTAGTCTCGAGTAAGTCTTGGACTAGTTTCATTATGGGTAGCCAGACAGTTCTTTTTACATATCACTCAGTCAATAAAAATAGCTGGTACGGTAGATGTGAAGCTATTCACAATCCGTAGGCAGCAATTGATATGATACAGTTCCACGACCATAATGATGAAATAACCCTACTTCACGAGAGTTATTATTTAATGAGCAAAGAATCGACTCGATTCGTACTACTAGAATCTTCTACACAAAACAGACAAACCTAGGTAGTGCAGCACGGAGTGGTCAAATTTGTCAAAAGACTCCATATGTGGTAAACATTCATCTCGGGCGTTATGTTCACAGAATCCCATTATTCATTATCGATCACCGCGTCGAATACGGGCTGTGACATGTCGGTCAAGAATCAATCACATTCCCAGTGTTAGACTCTCGTCAAATTCGACAAAAATGATCACTCGCAAGTCAGACTGTACTGTCATTAGTAGCGCATTAGGTTTTGAATGTTCACTCTGTGGTCAAGTCTTCACT
Organism: Aspergillus glaucus CBS 516.65; assembly: GCF_001890805.1. Classification (NCBI taxonomy): domain Eukaryota; kingdom Fungi; phylum Ascomycota; class Eurotiomycetes; order Eurotiales; family Aspergillaceae; genus Aspergillus; species Aspergillus glaucus. The sequence continues at coordinate 638,557 of NW_019170466.1, read as the reverse complement.
GTGGGCAATCACTGAGGCGTGTAGCCAGGCCCTGTTGCAGTATTTGGTGTCTCAGGCCTCTTTCGTTATATTATTCTGAGTATTGCACTGCAAGATATGGGCTCACTGGTTGCGTCAATAGTTGGGCTTTTTTCCAAGCACAGTTCGGTCTCAGGAGAAAGTGGTAACGCATTGTCAGGTACCAACCGAAGCTCATGTTATTTGAGGGCCTCGTCAAGATCAGAATAGCATCCGGGAATGTACATTTTTCAATTTCCAGTTGGTGCCGTTGATTCGTCCCCCTTACAATCCTGGGGATGGCGATGCTATTGGTAATTAGTTCCCCACCTGTGTTGGTAAATGGGTCAGGTAGTAATCAGCATCTGGTAGTGACTAACCAGGGAAGTGAGTGACAAGGTAGAAAGAGGAGGGAGATTTGGTGAAAAGCACAGTCAGGTAATATACTAGACGGAAAGGAGTGGCAGAATCTGAGCAGTCTCCAACGTACTGTGGTTGAGAGTGTTGATGTTTAGAGATGGTACTAGTAGCCCTAGCTATTGACTCGTGGCCATTGACATATGTTACGTCCATGTGACTTAATCCGTTTGCATGAAACAGCCTTCGATATCCAGAACAAGTCATAATTTTATATTCCATCCTCAGTCACCTTGCATAACATCAAAGTCCTACGCTGGCCGTATTTAACAACACCCTTCCTCCGACAAGGGGCTAGGTCTTACCCTTTCTTCCTCCCCCAATTCATCACCGGGTTTAGCTTAGCACACACTCCAGCACAAAGCTTCATGCCATCAGCACCTCAATCCATAATCTGGCCCTCACCAGAACGAAAAATCCAGATCTTCCTCCGTGAAAAGCTTGAGAAATGGGACTGGGTGATCTACCGCTGCACCTATGAGGATGGCGAAGCTTGGTCGCGGTTTAAACAGATTGTTGAAGAACGGTCCCGTGCATCCATTGCAAGCTTTGATACGCCAGAGTTTGGGAATACTCTGGAATAGACTTTTGTTGAAGATCGTGATACATTGGACGGCGCTTCGAAGCACCGGCTTCATGCCCGCTTTAGGGAGTGGGCGGCTCATGTGATTGATATTGAGAATCCGCATCATGAGAATAGACACCTTGGGGCTATTGGAATTCCGAGATACGAGTACTTTGTTATGGTTGATGAAGGCGCATTGCGGAGTGTGGTCTATGATGCTCCACGGCTTCCAGACGATGATATGGACGGGGAAGGCTATGTGAATTTTGTGAACACCAGCTGGTTGCCTTTGGATGAGAACCCTTTGGCTGTAGAACTGTCTACCGAGGAACGATTAAATGAAGAGCAGTATGAGCCAATAGATGACTGCCGTGAAAAGAATGTTGGTTGGATGAAGATGGCGTCATCTATGTTAACTTCGGAATTCTACGATGCTATGGCTGATAACTGTGATGTATGGTATTGTTTTTACAGAAGGCCGCCTATAACGGTCAATGGGTGAGTATAGATGTTAGTGGTTCTCTCTTACACTCCTATTTATCGCTCTTGAAATGGATACTTTCATGTTGGGAATCTTCCTTTCAAACCCTTGGAAACAGTCTTAAATTGGCCCCCGATAAACTCCATTTCCGTTAGAACGTATCCGCAGGCATATGGGGAAACCTGTCCAAAATAGAAGAGTGAATTAGTTCAGCGAGTAAGGTTGATTCACGGGAATTTCGTTCCAGTGGGCCGCCATGCTAGTGATGCGTTAGTTACATCTATGCGACTCGGGATTCTAATATACACCTGAAATTACCCTTCCGTATGCTGTTTAATTAGCAGCAGTATAAGCTAGCATCAAGGTGTTTTGGTATAAGCCTATTAACCCCTCAATTGTCGAATGCCACGACTCTCAGCGCTTCGGGATGCTTCTTCGACCATTCGAAAGCCGGCACATGAGATTAGGACCCAAGGGGTTCGATGCAGGAGTCGGATATATGCATGCCCTCCACAGTTTGCCTTGTTGAAAAGACAGGGACTGTCAAAACTCGCTAGCTATACTTTCTTTCTGTATCTCTTGCGCATTGAGGAAACCGTCTAAGGCAACTTCCACACAATATCCGGTTAACCTTGACAAATTCTTGCTGGATTTCGTCTGTGCGGATCACTGAAATATCGTGCCACGAGTACTGGAAAACGGCAGTCGTCTACAGCAACATGTCAGACTATTGCACAGTCTCTCGGGTTTGGGGCTATCTCACTTCCCGCAGTGGAGCCATGAAGCTTTGGACCGCTTCGTGGTCACTGTTCAAAGCTTGACCAATGTACTTTTCAGGTCTCATGGTCTCTTGAAGGCTTCTATCTTCCCTTTTGTCGCGTTTATTGCATCTTGCAGGAATACGAAGCGGATTGGTTTCGTATCAGATCCGAATCTTTCAAATATCCGGTCAAAAGGCCGGCTAAGGGCTGTCGAGGACGGTAAGGCCGAAATTCAGGTAAACCTTGTGTGTTGTTCCAGGCATCTTGCTGGTTCTTGTAGTAATCCTGGCATTTGATGGATAGAAGGATCATGATGAAGGAGTGGAAGGAGTGGATGGAAAGAGGTCACAGGTGAATAAAAGGCAGGTACCTGCACGTGATAACCATGGTCCTTTTGTAGCCCTAGAGCTGCAAATGCTGCATAAGTTTCGGAGATTAAAAGAAACTACTCAGGGGTACAATAAGCGGGGAGAAAAAAGGTTACTGTTTTTTGGAAAAAGTGAAGTCATCAATTATCAATCATCCCCCACATAATTGCGGGGTACAAACCTACGTAGCACACTTGGCTGTACATAAAACCAATTGATATATTTATCTTCTTTCTCTTCCATCTTTCATACAGGCACACGAATTCAACCATTATACTGCAATTTCCAATAATGCCCAACACCAAGACCGTAGACGTTCCTCACCTGGGCGGCATTGATGCCGCCTACCAGATGCCTCATCCATACGACCCCGCGAAGCCCACGCTCGTGCTGGTCAATTCATTCACCACCTCGTCTGAGTTGTACAGCAAGCAGTATGCCAACAAAAAGCTCACGGATAATATGAACCTGATTGCCATCGAGCTTCTGGGTCACGGCCAGACGCGCACCAAGCGCGAACACTGGACATACTGGGATACGGCGGAGATGAATCTCCAGGTCCTGGATGCTCTGGATATTGAGAAGGCTTTTGTGCTGGGGACGAGTCAGGGCGGTTGGATTACGGTTCGGATGGCATTGATGCGGCCGGACAAGGTACGTACATATGCATGCATATGCATGTGCAGGGATATATATGCAATAGACGTGCTAAGAGGCCCTGTAGATTATCGGTATTATCCCACTAGGCACGTCTATGGAATATGAATCCGAACCAACCCGCCAACTTGGCTGCTGGGATGCTCCCAATCTCCTCGCCCCAACTATCGATGCTTTCACATCGAATGAACCAACACCGGATTTCGAGCCGCCTCTCGCCTACTGTGACATGCTAGTTAACACTGGCTTTGGCGAAGATTGTCCGACGGAGACGCGCGAGTACTGGCGCAAGACCATCCGTGAGAACTATCACGGTGATGACGGCCGACGCCGGATTCGCATGTCGGCAATTAATTTGAGGGATCGGGATGGGCTGCACTCGAGGTTGTTTGATGTTAGGTGTCCAGTATTGTGGTTGCACGTAAGTCCATGCCAGATATATATTTGTGCCCGATACATGATGCTAATATATATTTGCTGGCTAGGGAACGAAAGACGTAGTCTATTCGCTTGCCAATGCGCAAAGGGAAATTGGACTATTTGTGAATTCCCCTGATGCGAAACTCGTGCCGGTTGAGGGTGGTGCTCACTTCCTGAGCGCCTCGAATCCCAAGAAGGTTGATGCGGAGATCTTGAAGTTTGTGACCAAGTACAGCCAGTAATGCATAGTCTGTCACGAGGGGGTAACAGTACAGTCTTTGTTCATATTGGTCAGGTGGCAATTTGCAGGACATTCACTGTATATACGTTTTGGGGAATATATAAATCACACCCGTAGTACTCGGACATCGCGTTATAACCCACCCCATGCCATCAAAAACAAACCCTGTACCTACAAACCACTCCTACTACTGCAATCACGGAGCCCCCAAAAGAAGAAACAACTCTTCCTGAAAACATATCCAACAAACTCCTCTCCCTCCAAGCCACAGCTACAGCTCATAACCTCACTCTTTCCACCCTACCCGACCGCAACCCTGGCAAATATACACGCCATACCTATTATCAACAACGCCAGCTCCTGACCTCCGAAGAGGAAGACTTTCTTGCGGAATGGATACTCGAGCAAGATAGACAGGGGCTCCCTCCCACGCACATCTGCGCATGCGAGATGGCTCAGAAAATTCGACGGACCCATAGTGATATCAAACCACTTGAAAACAGATGGGTCACTCAGTTCAAAAAGCGTCACCCCGAGGTCTCGTCAAGTCTTAGGGAGGAGGATCGAGAAGTCTAAGAAGAGAGCGGTTCCTGATCAAGAGCTGGTGAAGATTATGTCTAGGGAGGACGTGCTGGAATTAATGAGATTGGAAAAACTTGGGGAGAAGGCTGAAGAAGCGTCGGAGGCAGTTTCAAGTGCGTCTTAGGAGCTTTGCAAGGATGATAGTTGGTTGTGTACATAATGGTCGTCCGATTGATATCGCTAAAAATGTACTCTATGCAAATAAACGTGATTTGGCTTATGAGTTTAGAATTGAAACAATCATTATACAACAGCCCGGGTGGTCTAGTGGTATGATTCTCGCTTAGGGAAATAACCCAAGCATATCTGCGAGAGGTCCCGCGTTCGATCCGCGGCTCGGGCCGTTTTTTTTTTTTTTTTTTTTTTTGTCTTTTCTTTTTGTTATTCTTATTTTTTATCGATAGAACGATTAACGGCATGTTCAATTGGACCAGTTACAACCGAGAGCCGGAGAGAAACCGGTGTCAGTAAGATACCGCTGCATGTCCGATGCCGTTGCCCCGCCAACCGCCCACCACCAAACACCGCCGACCTATCGAAAGTCCTACGATAGCAGATAACATACTTAGTCGCCTTCAACCTTGTTTATCTCTTATTGAGCATAGTGTACCCAATATTTTACGTTTCGACTGACTGAAACGACGAAGGGTATCGTCGTTGAGATACAGCTACAACCATGGCGAGACTAAATAACACGCCGTCACCGCGAAAACGCCAGGAACCACGGGTACCACTTGGAGCACAAGCAAAGCCAGAGCGTGAACTAAGCGAATTCCCATTGCCAAAGACCACGGGGAGCAGCACGAGCAGGGGCCTGTTTGCTGAAACACGGACGACAAAGAATAATGGAGCTACGAAGGGACCATCTCTCGCAAGAACCCAATCTCAAAAGAAGAGCAAATCTTCGATCGATTTCCAAATCTTCCCCGACAGTGATGCCCTGTTTGACGACGAAGCCGAAGAAACCGAAGAAGAACACAGCACCGCCAGCGAATCTCATACCTCCTCACCAACATTCTCTCCCTCCTCTTCTATCGGCAGCATCTCCTCCCACGACAAGACGAAGAACCCGCTAAAGCTCGCGCATGTGAATTCGATGTTACTTCCGATGCCATCACCCCCGTCTCCAGTCCGTCATCGCCGTCAGACCCGGAAGTCAGAAATACTCGACTACGCGAAGGAGAACGATCCGGTTGAGCAGCCGGGAGATGATGATCTTGAGGCTGCGTCCTTATCGAGGAGTTCGTCAGATGCATCTTCGCGACGGGAACCAGCACAGAGGAACGCACGCCAGACACTCGGAGGAAGGAATCGGCAGCGTGAGACCGAAGAAGAAGAATCTGGGGATTCTGAGGACAATGGCTCCGATTTGGAAGGGTTTATAGTCAGTGATGACGAAGATGTGAGCTTCAACGATGCATCGGAGAGCGAATCAGCGGAAGAAGAAGAAAAGATCCCTTCACCTCCACCCAAGCCAAGGAGACGGTTGATGAGAGGCAGACGGCCAGGATCCATGGAGGAGTCAAAGCCAGAGCCAGAGCCTGAGCTAAAAGAGCCAAGGAGGAAGTCATGGAAGGTGCCAAAGGAACAATCACCCATCATGGAAACAATGCCTTCTTTGGACCCTGGCCCTACGAGCACGCGGCTTTCTCAAGAAAGCTTCAATATCAATGAAGAACTTGACAATTTGAACCTGGGTGATAATGACATTGATCCTTCTTCTCAGCTTTTTAATGACCTGAATGAGTAAGTTGACAACCTCTTCTTTGCCCAGGCTCTAAAGCAGAGCTAATAACATTTCAGTGCTGTGATAGAGCTGGAAACTCCCCCCAAGAAGCCGGCGTATGAGCCGCCTAGACCGCAAACACCACCATCGAGTCCATCTAAGAACAACCATCTTCGCTCTCCTACAAAAGACAGAGTCCGCATACCCCCTACTCCATTCCGCGAGAGTACCGACGCCTTCTGGAGCCAGGAGACGACCAACGACTGGGTCGACCAGCACTCGCCAAAGAAGCTCGACCAGCTGCTGCGTGAATTCGAAGACTCAGACGACGAGCGCAACCGTGAGAAATCATTCGACATCGTCCCTCGGAGCCGCAATGTGAAGGGCAGAGAGCCCAAATCGCCCAGTAAAACGGCACAGAAGAAAGCCGAAATCGAGCAAAAGAAAGCCCTCATAGCGCGCAAGAAGTCCTTCGACGACAAGAAAGCCGGCCTCGCATACGACTTCCTCAAGGTTCTCGACAATGCTGTCGCTGGTGGACAGGTCCAAGAGATGGCCAAGGAAACCGGCGGCGTGAACATTGCCTGGAGCAAAACCCTTCAGACAACCGCCGGCCGTGCAACCTGGAAAAGAGTCCGCATAACCGACGACGATGTCGGTAAACCAACCAAGCACCACGCAACTATCGAACTAGCGGAACGTATAATCGACAGCGAAGACCGGCTGATCAACACCCTCGCGCACGAGTACTGCCATCTGACTAACAACATGATATCTAAAGTCTACAACAACCCTCACGGAGCGAGCTTCAAGCAATGGGGTCTGAAATGCAAACAGGCCCTACAGGACCACCCCGTCTACGCTGGCCGTATCGAAGTCACCACCAAGCACAACTACAAGATCGACTACAAGTACGTCTGGACCTGTGTTGATTGCGCGCAGAACTACGGACGCCACTCAAAGAGTATCGACCCGACTAAGTCGCGGTGTGGTCGGTGCCGGGGTATTCTGCAACAGATCAAGCCTAAGCCGCGGAATGTGTCACCGAAGAAGAAGCCGGCCGCTGGTGCTAGTAGTGGCGTTGGAATTGGCGCTAGTGGTGCTGCTGCTCGTCTTTCGCCGGTTGACACGAAGGCTGTTGATGATGTGATGCAGGTTCTTGGGGGCGTTAGCCTGCATTGATGTGGATTGTTTTTCTTTTGTCAGATCACTCATTACATTACTGTTTAATAGTCTGTCTTTACAGCGTTGTTTCCTTTTTTTTTTTTTTTTCCAGTTATGCTCCGACGCGAGTGCAGAACACTTTGTTGATGGATAATTGTGTCATATTGGACGACTTTGTTTATAATGGATATATGAATGATGTGTTAAGAATTGATCTCACATAAAGTATTCCTCACTGTAACTCATACCCTGTAAGCCCACGAGTTGTAACCTGATTCGACCTGTACATTATAGTAATGCCCCGAATACGCAGCAGATACAATAAGATCTCCGTGGATCTCGATCGACGTTGATCCCGAGACTATCATTGGCCTGTACTTTACCATCTTCATCTATTATCATAATGTTAGGTCTATTTCACAGCATTTGGGGAGACTCTTCCTCTCCGGAAAATACCCCCAGAATCAGCATTCGAGTAATTCCATCCTCGGACATTCTCCACAAATACGGCTCCAACGAGCTCTTCACCATTACCCTCGAAGCAACCCTGCATTCTCCGAGCAACAAACCCCTAACAGTCCTTATCTTCGAGAATTTGTTACATCCCAACAGCACCCCCCCTCCTCAGAGGTGGCATGGAGTTGATAAACATCGAAACGGGCGAACCCGCGCAAGGCGCAAGGATCACATGCGTGTTGCACGCGTTGGGGGATGAGTTTCGGACCATGCATTCACCAATGCCCGCTTGTGAAAGTGAGCCAAGTCTTCTCGTAGGGAATCTTGGGAATGTCACAAAAAAGAACACACTGATTTTGATATGGCCTTCGTCATTTACAAGGACGGTGAAGCAAGTCAAGTTTCCATGGCAGATTCCCAGATCATTATGGATATATTTGGGCCCTTGAAGAGTCTACACGCAATTAGTCTGATCCTCGGCTTCCATGTAGCTGCGAGTCCATGAACACTCTTAATGTCGGTTACGGACTGGGTATAGCCCGTTAATTTCCAGAGGAGATGATCTTTCAACAGACATAAATGGAATATGAGTTAGCGTATCAAAGCGGAATGCATGGCTAATAAGTATTTTTGTACTCAGGAACAGCTTGATTTGCTCTAATTGACCCGGCTATCAAAACCTACAATTATATCCTAAATGCCCAACTGACCATCCGATACATAATGGGATCCTCCAGCACATCGATATCCCCCAGCCTGTTTGATCCAACGGAATCCCTGAACACAGACGCCTATCTTGCGAAGTTCCTTCTGTGCTTGCTGTTCCTTCTTGCGCTGTCCCTCCATTTCTACCTCTTTCTTTCGAAGCTTTCTCAGTTCCTCTTCTTTGGCCCGTCTTTCAAGTTCCCGTTGGAGCCGCTCTTGTTCATGTTGTTGTTCAGTGCCTTCATCCTTTTTTACCTCATTCTCGTCCTCTTCATTCCCACATTTTGCATCTCTTTCAAGTTGTTGTCCTTGTTTGAGGAGGTCCCGGTATGCCCCTTCCTGTTTGATCGCTGTTTGCTTGTCCTGGATAAGTTGGTTCCATACTTCATCCGTAACGCCGCCATCTCGATTTTTGGTCGCTGGAAATTTTTCTGTTTGACTGGGCTCTTCCAATTCCGATGGAAGTTGTGGAAGGTGTGTTTGAGTGTTGGTGTAGGTTTCCGTATTACCGGAGGCAGGATTTAGACTGAGATCTACCGATGCAGCCGGTAATTTAACAGCCTTTGAAGGATTGTAGTGAAGTCAATGTTTGCGTTCTTTAATCATGCAGTCCAACTCTGTCAATATACCACCCTCGGTAATGACACGTTCTCAGTGACGAGAGCTCGGGCGGCCTTCCTAAATATTGACTTGGCCAATGTCTTTATATCCCGTCCGTTTGCCCAATTGAGAAGGCCAGTTAATGTCGAGAATCGAGATTGCAAGTCGCGTGAAAAGTCACTTGTAGGCCCTTCAAGGTAACTGATGCCCATTACTGTTCTCTTCTGCAACAACTCATCTCACCGTGTTTGAAAGACTGTTCTCAGCAGTTTGAGACATGCATCCGGATTAAGTCCATCAAACTCAATGGAGCCAGGGAATCGACTCGTTAACCCGGGATTGATGTCAGTAAGTCAGTTGATGTCATTATCGTATCCCGCCAGGATGATAATCAGCTTGCCTGCAAATTTGGGTTTTGTGATACAATCCACAATTTCATCCATTGCTTCTTTGGCGAACTTGCCATCTGCCAGACTATATGCTTCGTCAACAAGGAGAACCTTTCCCAACGCCTTCTCAAGTAGCTCCTGAGTCTTTGGGCCTGTGTGCCCGATGTATTGTCCAACAAGATCTGTAGCAGAGCTTTCAATAACTTCGTCTGAGCCCAAGATGCCCATATCGTAGTATACCTTGCCCATATTCCTTGCGGTCGTCGTTTTGCCAGTTCCTATAATATATAAGTATCTTGATATTTACATTGGCAGTGGAAAATACCTGGAGGTCCACGAAACAAAAAATTGAACGGGACTTGCTCTCGAGGATCCAGGTCCAGCACTTTCATCCCCTTGACAGTCTGGCAGTATCCCTCCATTTGTGCGATGATCTTTTCACACCTAACACTACCCGCGAACAAACCTGCAATGTTCATCTCAGCTCTTTGTCCACAATCATAGTCTGGATCAAAGTCCTCGGGTACAAAAATGGATGCAGTGGGTGATGCAGTGCCTGCACTCAAACGCTGCTGATGGCTAAGTTTGGCCTTGTTCAAAAGATTATAAATTTCACCAGCATTGCCAAAATGAGGGACAGTCTCGTTGAATCCTCCTGACTCATCCGTCACTGCCATTATGTGCCACGCCCCACAAGGAGAAATCACCTTGCCTTGCGTTACCCGTGGCTGCGCCTTAACGAGGTCCTGAGCCCAGGCCATTCCGTGGCACTCCCAAGTGACTTGCAGAACCAACTGCTCTACCAGTTGTATCCTCCCTCGCCGCTTGACAGAATCATACATATGTATGTATTGGAACAATTTGTTCAAGGTTTCATGGGGTCGCGCGATCTCAGAGTGTTCAAGCCCAGAGGTGTCCTGTCTCCTGCCTAGGCGATTCCACATCCGCTGGAAAAACGAGCCCAGTTTCGGTCTTGAGTACGAATTGAGTAGACAGTCGTCGGATGGTTTTCATAACCCGTTATCCTCTGATGGCGTGGTAAAGGAGCTTACACTGCTGAGGGTACCCGCTTCAAGAATATCAACATGTCGGTACCGTTCAGAGAAAACAACGTGGTAGAGACGGTGCGCATATTCTAAACAGAGGGTCAGTTGAAGCTAACGATAGAGGGGTTAGAGTAATACCTGGACGGGCTTTTGTCGGTTGTGAAACTCTGAAATCCAAGACAATGTACTCTTTCATTTCCCCAGATTTTATCATGCTGTAGTACTGCCCTTCAGGTTCAAACCGTTTCATATGTTCCACCAGGCGATCACGGTCCCTTAGAAGCTCAAAACCCCAATTCTTCTGTTCAATGAAGAAATCAATCATCCCACCACCTTTGGTGGTTTCCCCAATCCCAAACTCTGGGGACAGTATAACATGGCCGCTGAGTATTGGTATTAGGCAGCGATAAAATTCTTTTTGATATTGATCTTCAACAGGAGTTGTACTTGAGCGGGGAGCATCTGCCAGCTGAGACGGTCTGAAATGCCTGATAGCATCAATTGCGAGATCAAGTGGTGTACTGTGTTTGATCTCATTGTCACACTCTGTAGCCATGTAGAGCATGTTACAATACCTAGATACCAGTTATCATTATTGGCAGGGCGAGAAAGAAAGAAAAGGGGAGAGGGATGCAGCACCTACCACCAGTGTACTCGACTGGCAAATACATAGTGAGAATCCCAACCTAATTTTTCTTCATGCAGCCATCCATTGCGACAAATATTTTCAAGAGCTTGTTGAAATCCCCGATCTTTCTTTTCAGCTTCAGACCTAAAGACACCATTGCAAAGAATAGCCCTTCTAAAAACTCTGATTACATCACTTGACTGTACTTGATCGGGTCTAGGCAAGCCCCTAGCAAATGGCTGACCAGAAAGGTGTCGAAAGAGCGCTCGAGGTCGACCAAAGAGAGCTCCAGCCACGGTCTTCCAATCAAGCAACCTACCTTTCCGCACAATGTCATAAATATCCTATTGAAAGCTTCATGTGAGAGGGAATTCGATATCTGGAACTAAAAGGGTTGGAATACTTACTGGTACACCTTTTAGGGCACCTAGCAGACTTTCGAGTAATCCTATATGCCCACCACTGAACGAAGCCAGTCCCTTCTTCAGGTCTTCTGTCAAAGATGGACGTGGCTGCATATGTTTTGTGATTAATGTCACCACTTCCAATGCTTCATCTTGGTCAAGTAGCAGACCAACTGGCGTCAATAAATGTGCTCGCCACGGGTTGTAATCTCTGACATTTTCATCTGCTCGTAGTGATATCTGCTGGTCAGGGGCAAATATCAAGGGTGTTTGTGTATGCTTTTGCTCGCTGAAGCCCACAAAGCCCCGACCTGGCGAGCCGTATGATGTGAAGAGTAGGATGTATGGGCTGACAAGGGGCACAATACGTTTGAAGAGATCTGTCCAAAGTGCGCCATCCCAGTACGACATTTGTGCCTCATCTATAATTAGATAGGCGGGGTAGGTGAGCCACTTATCACCATGAACACCTGTCTCGTGCTCTAAGTATGCACCCCAGCCGCCTATTCCCCTAACTATGCTCTCATCCCAATCTGTAAGAACATAGATAGGCTTTTCCTTGCCATAGTTCTCAAGCAGCTGATTGACCACAAGGTTCATCACAGTTGTTTTCCCGGAAGCTGGCGTGCCACGCACTCGAATGATATGATAGTAATGAAGTCGATCTATCAACTCATTGACCAATTTCGTCCGGGGATGAATCCAACTTGGAAGACCTGTGGGAGAATGAGTTTCCTTGTATGTACCTTTCAACAAGGATTGACTTACTGTAAGGTTCGGTTTTCTTTGATGGAATGTTGCCAGAAAAGGCGCTGCTGGAGGGAGCAGGAGCAGTAGCAGTGCTGGGAGCAGAGGGGCCTGGAGGATCTAAGTGTCCAATAATTATTAGCCATAGACCGTCAACTTATAGGAGGTATAAGGAACTAACCATAATCAAGGTGCATGGCTATTGGATGCCAGCACTTCTTACAGCTCTGAGCATCATTGAAATTTGAGTCGATGACTCCGGGGACTATCCCTTGCTTGCATGGACAACTGTAATCGCCATCTCCGACTGTACATGGACCTAGCATGATGAATGCAGTGTATTGCCGTCGTGTGGCAGAGGGTAATGTAGATGACACTGAGAGAGGAGGTGAAGGTGAAGAAGATGAAGGGGGAAAGAAGGACTCTGACGGTGGTGAAGAGCAATTTGAATCCATGATAAGCATGTACGTCCGAGCAATTACAGTTCTCTATGGAGTAGGAGCTGAGTTGTAGGCGCCGTTATAGCAAACAAAGTCCAATGTTTGCTTAGAAGGTCGATCCTTAGCCCTTGTTGAAGACTGACTGCGAATCAGGTTGGAGTGGATGAGCACTTGGTATTATAACAGATAGTTATCTCGTGGAGATGGAGCGAAAGAGGAAGGAGGAATGAAGGAAGAGGAGGATGAGAAAGAAAGGGGAATCTTGTATGTAGGTCAACATGTAACTCCAGTACAGTCCGCCTTGCCGATTCTGCCGTTTCCCCCACCAAAGCCATCCATAACTGTCCAGCGCTTTCATTGTCACTTTTGTCTTCTATATTCACTCTCCCTTTTCTCTATCTTCACCATGTATTCTATAGTGTCCATTTTTCTTTTTTTCTCACTATTGAATGTATGTATGTATGTAAATATTTTATGTCGGGGGCTGCTCAGGTTTTCATGGCTGTTAGACAGCAAGTTTGAGCATTTTAGTGCAGCCTGAAATACGTCTATGCAAATCATGTTCTTGCACTTGTGTTGTAAATTACCGGCTGTCACTCATCCTGTTACCGCCGCGTTTTCGTATTGTATTGCAATCTCGTGACAGAACCAAAATTACTAGCGCAAGCACCGGCTTCTGTCTACCATCCCGGTTGTGGGGCTATTGAAGAAACGAAAAGTGTTTGAAGCGGAAGCTGATTTCGCTATCATGTGTATTTTATCTGAGGCCAACACGGTGATTGCAGCACAGTTGGTCTCACAGACACGGCATTTAGGACAGTCTATTGATTTGCTAAAGCGAGGCGCCAAGAACACAGTGTAGTTGGGCGATCCGTTCGGACCACCCGGACAGTGGAGACACTTAAACGCCAACTCTTTTTTAGACATAGCAGGATGTCAACCAGCCCAAACAAAGATAAGCGTGTGACACTTCCAGCATTACAAGGATAGCATGAATGGCTCAGACTCAGTTCTCATTTCGCATCGGCGGGGAACAGTGTCTAGTTTGCGTTTTGTGCCTGGCTTGTATCTTATCCATAATGAGATTCTAAAAAGACCGTCTCGTGTATTTCGGCTGAAAGAAGGCGCTTATTCGTATTATGTACGACTAAGTGTGGGGGAACCGCATCTATATCGCCATTGATATCAACCATCATGAATACAACTTTGATACAGCGCACAAAACCAAAACCATTCTTCCAGTTTACGTGCTTCGACAGCAAGGGAAAGGGAAGGGCTGGGCTCTCATAAGATGGCCTCAAGAGGATGAGCCCCTTGGTGTGAAACTAGCGGACCTTCACAATGTCAATGGGTTTGATGTCACAACACCTTTCCTGGAAAACCACAACTCACGGATTGTACATGCCAATCCCCGTGAGTATTCTTAATGAGGTGCTACTATGCTAAGCTCGAATTCTCAAATGCTCGCTGCTTCGTGTAAATAGCTGGTGGTCATATACTTGCAGTAATATTCGAAATTAGATATACTGCCATACTCTTATGAATTATCTCCTAAACCCTATTTTGAAACGCTCTAATCTGAATGTGGAATAGCTGTCGATCTCCAGTTTCCCAGAATAAATCTTTGTATTTTACACGAAACTGCTGAACACACTTTACCCCCTTGCCCCTCCATCCTTATCCAATCCAAGCAATCGGCGGCTTCACCTATTATCTATTGGACATCACTCAAAGTTGAACTTTGCAACATGGCCCCAAGACTCCCTCTCTCAAAGTTGTATCTCATTCATGATATGATAGAAAGCCAGTCACTCACCACATCCCAAATGGCCGAAGAAGCTGAATGTAGCAAGCTTACAATAATCAATACTCAAAGAAACTTGCGGCTCTTTGGAAATGTCCACGCACCCCCAACTTGAGTAGGCTGTAAACGAACCGTTACACCCTTGATGACCAAGGCGCTCTGCGACCACCTCTTTGAAAAACCTGGTCTTTACCTTGATGAGATGGCTGTCTTCCTCTGGGATGAGTTCCAGACCCTGGTTACAACCTCCAGTATCAGAAGAGCCCTTGTCGCCGAAGACTGGTCCAAAAAGACTGCTCGGCAGCAAGCTAGGGAGCGGAATGCCGATTTAAGAGAATTTTACTTGCATAATTTGTCAGACTTCCAGTCATATCATCTGGTTTACATTGACGAATCTGGCTGTGATAAAAGGGTTGGGTTCAGGCGGACAGGCTGGTCACCACTCAGCATGGCCCCTATGCAAATATCACAGTTCCATCGCGACCAGCGATATCAGATACTACCTGCGTATGCGCAGGATGGGATTGTCCTCTCGCGTATCTTCCGCGGTTCAACTGATGCCACTTTGTTTGAGGATTTCATCGAGCAGCTTCTCCAGCACCGTGGAAGGTGGCCCGAGCCCAGATCCATTGTTATCATGGATAATGCGTCCTTTCATCGCTCCGAGCGTGTTGCGCAGTTGTGTGAGAACGCGGGTATGAAATTGATCTTTTTGCCGCCCTACTCACCGGACCTCAACCCAATTGAAGAATTTTTCGCCGAGCTCAAAAGCTTCATTAAACATAACTGGTGCCTCTATGAAGAAAAGTCTGGCCAAGGATTCGATATCTTTCTTGGGTGGTGCATTAATACCGTGGGCGCAAAAAAGGAAAGCGCCAGAGGCCATTTTCGGCACTCTGGATTGAAAATTGTAGAAGCTTAAGAATTTGCTAAATAAAATTCTAGTTCAAATACAAAAGATTATACAGGACGAAATAGACTGGAGGTATTTCCAAAGCGTGAAGTCAATAGCTCTTCATCTGTATACCACTGGCGCCTAAGAGCTTGGATTTGTAGAAAACTCGCATTCTAGTGCAAGTGCAAGTGCAGCCCCGTACTCAGCAGCGCTGATTGAATATTCATGTTGAGCATTAGATATATTTGCAGCAACGCGTCCAATAGTATCACCCCCTCCAGTACCTCTCTCTCTAACCCTTGCAACTGCTGCTTGTGGAATGCAAGTACCAAGGGTCTGAAGAAATAAATCATTTAATGCATATTCTCTTGTGCTGAGGACACCGATGATAGCAACCTTCAGAGAAAACTGGTTTCGGACACCGTGCAGGAGATATGCTTCAAGTAGGCTAAGAATAGAGGGTTTTGTTGGCCATTTGATACCTAGCGCGTCTATCCAGCGCTGGACGTCGGTATTGATAGCCGCCGTGTCAGACAGACCAACTACAACAGACCCAGTAGGAAGAGCTGTTGCGTCCCTGACAGCGGCATGACTGTAACATATCACTGCTAGAGGTCGTCCTCAGAATATTTAGAAGGACAGAGTTGGCGATCCACTTGTCTCCAAATTTTAAGAAAATTCAAGATTCTCAACTTTGCCATGAGCACTCAGATGATCAAATAGGCGAGAATATATCAATCTCTTCATTAAAACTAGACCTCTCCATATACGGCCTCGCTAGTTGCAGATAATCGACTCCTCCGGACCTCTGGCCCCCGATCCCCATTTCAATACGACAATGGCAGTGTCATCAGCCCTCACCTGACCCTTGCGGGCAACCTTTCGTCGAAGAACATTTTCTAATTTTTCCTCCAGAAACAGCTGCCAGAACGCACTGGGGGCTAAAACAAGGTCTTCCTCCGTGTCCTTTGCTACTACCTGGTTGTTGACCGTCACTCGCCACTCTATAAGGTAGTGGATACAGGTTGGCGGGTACTCGTCATAACCCTTCCATCTTCCCACTTGGACAGCTGGAGCAGCCTGAGAGTGTTTGGTCGTGATTGGCTCGCCGATTCAGGTCCATTATCGTTCACACTAGACGGGGAGGGACTGAAGGAGGAGGGTGTTGTGTAGGGGCTGTGAAAGTACCCAGGGGTTGGAGCGTACTGCGAGTCATGTTCCCATGCTCCCACTTCTTCGAGCTGAGAGATGTAGTTACTGTTAAATGCGCTCTGGTTCATTTCTACATGCAATCACAGCCTTTGAGTGTGTATGTCAGCTTGACAGTGGTACCAATTCTTGAGAGTCTAGTAATGAATAGGAATTGCAAATTGCAATAGATAACACAAGCCATGGAAAGAAGAAAGCACCTTAGCCTACTGGAATTAGTTCTCTACTGTATTAGCACAGCCTTCTGCTAGATGAGTGTAGATGAAGGCTGTGAAAGCTGCGTACAACGAGGTGGTAGCAAAGACACTGGGAAATCAGGGGATCTGCCAGAATTGGCCTTTTGTTTGAACTGTTTGCACTAAGGATTCCACTGGATTTTACAGGGAATTACGGCAGTATAACGAGAACTCATTTACCATTACCAGAGAATACAATACAGTCCAGCAGGGATTACTGGGGAAAAACTAAAATTAGATTAGCGTGTTTCAAGTCAGGGTTTGGGAGATAATTCATAAGAGTATGACGGTATATCTGATTTCGAATATCACTGTAACTGCTTGGAGAGTTATCGATAATTTCTTTTGGGGCTCTGAACAGCAATGTAAGTTTAATACTTGATGAAATACGTATCTCAGGCATTTTCTCTCAGAGCATTAGTGTTTGAGCTAATACAGTATGTTTGCGTGCATGTCTGGAGGGGTTCCGATTGGCTGCATTATCACATGAGACTAATGCTATAAGGTTCGCTGATCTCCACTTCAATTTTCCGACTAATGTAAATGTTTTCTGCGGAGATCTCGAGACTTGCCCTTTCCGTTTTCGGTCCGATTTCACGCCGCTTTTTGCTCCCTGAGCAGCCCGGAGCGTATCCGGAGCAGGGTGGTGCGTGCCCGGAGCGATCAGGGAACCGCGCCGGAGTGATCCTGGAGTGGTCCCGGAGCAATTCGGGGGCATACCCTGATCGCTCAGGCTAAAATCACTGCACCCTGACAAGGGAGCCAAATAAAACGTGCAAAGCCAAGCCTGCAATCTTACCTCACAAAACTGACCGCGTGGAGGGAAGGGAAGGAAAGAAGCAACCAGCTCAGGGATTCCTCCATTCCGACTACATTGTCAACTGGTGGTCGACCGGTGAATGAATGTTGAATTATCAAGTTCCTCATTTAAGACAGTTGGTTCTTTGAGATTTACTGTAATACAACAAGGATAGCTCGATATTCAGCAAATAGCTTAGCATCTGTAGAAGCTATATTTTCCCAAGCAATGAGCGAGGACTTGATACTTTATCCTGCTAGATCTCATCTGATGAGAGCTGGGGCAGACTGCAGTAACTCGGGGTCTTCAGTCTGGAACCAGGAACGTCTTTGGTACCAGTGTCTTTTAATGCACTTGATCTCGGATACCTTAAGTAGGTCATTCAGCCTAGACTCGAAGTGCCAAAGAATACTCCCGTCCTTGCGCAGCTCGATGGGGACCAATGCAGTCATCCCCCCATGGTAGATTAATCCCTCGTCCACATGTATCGGGGCATGAACGCCTGCCAGCTGGTAGGCTATAAGGAAGGCTGCGGATAGTAATGGGGCTTGTGGGACGATATGATCCAGACAGACAACTATGGCATGGCCAAGCGTTTTAGTCCAGCTTCTGCCAGACCAGTCTACAACCTCCATAACATCCAGATGGAAAGTTTCTCTAAACCAATAGCCTTTGGACAACGCGATGTGGTGCCTGATTAAATTGCGCTTAAGAAGACAGATCCATGATAGTGTTAGTTTCAAAGTCGAGAGGAATTCGGTATCACATGGTGGCATAAGAGCATTTGAGTAGGTTGGGCGAGATTGTTATTTCAAACTCCGTATCTTCTATGCATTCATATAAATTAGTACAGAACCAGAAATATTTGGATTTAGATAACATACTATGCGAGCCAAGCGGACTTTCAACGGCGCTGATGACTCCTTCCAGGACACGAGTGCCAAAGGAGCCGTATAATTTGGCAACTTCATGCTCACAACGTCCGATGTGGACTACGCCATCTTTCAATGTGAGAGCGCCACTCGCTAAGACCCATTCCCTAATATCCTGTCCTTCCAGTCTAGAGGGCAGCTCCCACTCCAGCTTCAGGTTGCCAGTAAGCATCATGTCTGGTGCCGGAGTGTGTTGAGCGGAGCTACAGTCGGATGTTGGACGTTTCCAGCGTAGTATGCCCTTTATTGTCTGTAGTTAGTTATGTCGAGACATTGTGATTCAATAGGTCTCCCCATTTGTGACTGGTTTAAGGGGATATCGTCTGGTCAGCATGAAGTCAGTATTCCACCAAAATAGACAAGTTGCCCTACCCTAGTTAATCTTATCCGGCCCATTAGTCATCCGAAAATCCCGAAAAAATCCCGCGAGTCATTCCCCTTCATTCTTTCCTCCCTGTATAGTATATACCGGTCTGTCTCCCTTTAACACAATTGCTACATTAACAATTGCTATTCAACATAGACAGCTATATCCTGACCCTTTCGTGCCCTGACCGTCCCGGCATCGTACACGCCATGACCGGATTCCTGACCCAGCATGACCTCAACATCGTCGACTCGTCGTAATTCAGCGACCCCACCTCAAAGCGATTTTTCCTCCGCATCCATTTCGAGCACAGCATGGACCTCCAGCTCTGGCTGATCTCGTAGAAACCGCGCATGCTCATCATGGTGTCCAAGATCGGCCACTGCCTCAACGATCTTCTCTTTTGACAGTCAACGGGACAACTGAGCATCGATGTGCCGGTCATCGTCTCGAACCATCCAGATTATGCGCTGTTGGCGGCAACCTACCACATGCCCTTTGTGCATCTGCCGGCATGGTGCGGGTGAACCATGCGATGAGTCCGAAGGAGTTGACGCATACGGGCAGTACGGTTAAGAGCAATGTGTTGGCGGGGGCTGTCAAGAACGTGACGGAACGCAGGGCTTTGCTCAATGAACATAAGACGGTTGTATTCAATCAGGCATAGAATAGATATTTACCAGGGCAACCTGTATAATCTAGAGGCTCTGTACCAACTTCTCCATACTCTTCATCTCCTTGTTATTGTTTTCCCCAACATCCAACGACACCAAAATCCGACTCACACAATTATACCCAGCGATGCCAGTTGTTAACTCGACGACACTCCCAGTCCGAAAGATCTTCCTCCGTCAATGCCCCAAACATTGCATCCTCCATCCGCACCGTCACCGTCAATTGATCCGTATACCTGATGATTGCCCTCTGTAACGGCGATAATGCACGTGCTCTATTGATTGACACTGGCATGAGCAGATGTTATTGGAAGTACGCTGTTGCCACGGCTAATTACTTGAGAAATCGGACGATATTGGGAAAGCACAATGGCCAAAAGATGAGAAGACGCCATATGAGCTATGGCATGGGTATAGGCCTGATTTGGCCCACCTCCGTGCTTGGGGCTGCTGGGTACTTTTCTACCATAAGGGGGGGGGAGCAAGTTTGAAGGCAGAGCAATGGAGGACACTTTCTTATTGTATGGGAAGAGCGACAAGCAGTATTTGGTGCTGCCTAGGGGTGGTAGTGAACTAAAGCTGGTTACTAACCCTGAATTTCGAGAGCGGGAGAATGGATATTTGAGCGAACCTAGTCAGATTGACGTACGAAACATACCGACTAGCCCCCCAACTGGTTCTAATTCGCCTGTTAGACCACCTGCCGAAGCGCCTGCTCAAGAGCCCATTGAAACGCCTTCTCGAGATCCCCGAATGCCTACTGAGGCGCCTGCCCGAGAGCAACTGCCAGTTAATGAGTCCTCTCATACTGATGAGCCGATGAACGATATAACGCCAGAACCGCCGAAATTGCCGAATAGAGAGAATGGAGAGAAGGAAAGGGATTCCTCTTCATTGAATGGGGGCATGACAGATAATCCATTAAAACTGTCTGAGGAAGTTCAGTCTAAAGGGGAGACAGAGCAGCAGAGTGCTCCTGAAAGGCATGCAACTGAAGAAGTATGTGAGATTACCCCACCAGAGACTGAAGAAGAGCCTTTGAATGCTGGCACAGAGAGAATGCCAGATAAAACACCTGTACGACGCTCAGAACGCGTCTGCCAACCATCAACAAGGCTAGTGGAGAGCCAGCAAATGGATGGATTGAGTCGCAAGCGCAAAGCTGAAGGGGAGGAATCATCAGATCGTCCAGCTCAGCGCCTGTGAGCTCAGTTGGCAAGGTTATCAATAGCTGCGGAGCTATTGTAAATTGATAGAGAATATGAGGTTGCAGAGAAAGCATGTGCCGTATGTGAAAAAGCCGGAATCCGCATACCAAAATCATACAGTGAGGCTGTGAATGATCTGATATATGGCTCAAAGTGGAAAGAAGCAATCCACAAGGAGCTGAATACCTTGATAAACTTTGGCACTTGGAGAGTCATATCCCGAAAGAAAGCTGAAGGGACAATTTCATCAACCAGATGGGTGTTTGATGTGAAGCTAGGCCCAGATGGCCGAATTGAACGATTCAAAGCCAGACTGGTTGCCAGAGGAAATGAGCAATCGGATGATGATTTTGATGAGACATTTGCACCGGTATTTCGACTAGATAGCCTGCGAATTTTGGTGGCTATAGCGGCCCAACTGGGCCTGTTGGCGCATATACTTGATGCGAAGAATGCATTCGCTGGATCTGACCTTGATAAGCCTAATTGCATGGAAATCCCGGAGGGACTGCAGGATTTTGATCCGCCACTTCCTATACACCATTGAAAGAGGATTGACTGGGCCGACGATCATATATGAAGACAACCGGGGCGCCATCCACCTAGCCGATAATCCTGTTGACCACCCGAAGACGAAGCACATAGCTGTTCGCTACCATGCTATTCGGGACCATATAGGCAATGGAGAGATTCGTCTTGAGCATCTGCCTACCGAAAAGATGATCGCCGATGCTCTAACGAAGGCTACCCATCATGATGCCCATACACGATTTCTTTATAGCGTGGGCATGGATTGATTGGGGTGAGGAAGAGAAATTCAACATACAGAAGTTGAAGCGCGCGTCCAACCGCCGCTTATCAAATTGCCAGATTATTATTGCTTTATTAGATAGATTGATATTTGCGGCGATTGTACGAAGGGGAGTGATGAAAGTCAAGGTGGATTAATAGTTGGTCCGATTACCGAGGCCGACAGACCTCTCATATACGGACACACACACATTCGGTTTAGATAAAAAAAGCACTCATTCTATCACCTTTGTGTCTATAGAGATCAATGTTATCCTCGTGTAATTAAATTCGTCGCCTACAGCCTCGTGCAGTCCGGATAATCGACTCCCCCGACTTCCCCGATACGGAGTTTTAACCGCTACATTGGTTTATCCGTTTCAATATTGAAGCGGGGTCTCTCGGATCGTAGCTCAGAGGGGAAATCGGGAGTCGATTATTCCGGACTAACGAGGTCTAATCACCCGGAACAGAATATACGACGGGCGAAGCGGACTCGCCTATCTAGTAGCTAAACTACTCTGTAGTAGAAATCCATATCGCTCGTAACCATCATTTCATGTGATCCTTTTCAATAGATAAAAGTTCAACCAAACAATCCCCAATTCTTCACCTCCAAAGTCTCAACCAACTTGTCAATATACCCCGACGCCAGCTCCTCCTCCTTCGACAACCCACTCGGATCCCCCTTTGTATCAAACTCATCATGCGGCACATTCATAAACGCCAGCAGATCCGTCTCCTGCTTCTCCAACCGCACAAGCAGATAATGACAGCTCAACCGCGAAACCTGTGGCGCATCCGTTCCTCCAACACCGTTACTAGCACCCATCGTTGTTGTCGCCGCAGATCCGTCCACAGACCCTGGAACCCGACCACCGCCCTCCCGCTGCGTCTTGGGAGTCGTAAACGAGGCCAAACCCTTGTATGCGCGCACTTGGTGTTCTGGATTGAAGTGCGGGAGGGAGATCGGGGCTGGCGAAATAACAGCTTGGATGGTATCGCCTTCGTCGCAGAGGTCGTGGAGGTGGTAGTTGACGGCGGCTTTGTCGATGGTTTCTTTATTTGCGTGGACGCCGCCGGCCGGGGCGGTGGATTGTTGTTGTTGTTGGTCGAGGTGGGCGAGAGCTTCGTTGTTGGGGACAGCCTCGTTGACCTCGAGGATGAAATTGGAGAGAGTGGTTGGGGAGAGGTAAATTTCTTGGTGGTCGGGGACTTCGCGGAGGTCGCTGTTGAAGGCGCAAGTTAGTGGTCTTCTTCAGATGTAGGGAGCTGGCATAGGTGCTTACCTGCTGTCAATCCAGCCTGCAGGAATAGCGCCCGTGATGGCACCGCCGTAGAATTCACGCTCAGAGTAAGCCATATTGACTGATGTCCGTTGACTTGAGGCTTGGAGGGGTAGTGCGACACGGTTCTCGCGATGAGGAAGCTGGGGAAGAACAGAGCTCTGGAATACTGAGCAGCAGACGAGAGCACCGGGCTATTTATCTATCAGCACCCCTCGTATTCCAAGCGCAAAGTGAATGAGTCTTGTCGATTGTTGACTGTTTGACTACGGGCATGAGTCCCCCGCGCCGCCAATCACGGGCAGAAAATTCGATAAATGACGTCCTCCTGCCGTCGCCGCCTAATGCCACCGCCTTTGCTACTCATATCTGACTAATAGCCCTCGGACAACATCGTTCCTGATCTCTGCCTGGAGTATTCGTCCTGTTGCTTCATGACAGAGTCGATGTACAAACACTACGGATTTTGAGAGGGGGGCCACTGCTCTCAAGATAACGAGAAATCGGAAAAGCGAGCCAAGCTTACGAGAATCTTGCAACGAAATAGACATGTCGAGTCCTTTGCAGATGAGCTAACTAGACTGAGCTAATTTAGTCATGAGTTTACCATTTACGATATACATAGTGCACAGCGTAGTCTGCATCAATTGTATTATTATATGCATTGATTATACCGTAGCATAGCCCTAAGTAAAAAAGCTCCTGTATAACCGCCTGTCTTCAATCAAATGTCCAACGCTATTCAATCATCCAACCTTCTTGATATTATATCATAACCGTATATACTGGCGCAAATTTCACGACGGCAGCTCATATCTAACATGATCACTCGGAGCTTCAACTGCAAAGTCACCGGGGACTTCAACCGGAAACCGTGGCTGTTGAGTTATAGGCCCCTGCTTGGAAGGGTTTTGTGAAGGATCTGGCGGAGACCAAGCAAGCGGCGCATTTGACGCGTTCGAATCTTTCTGTCGACGACGGAAATACCAGATAATAGCAGCCATGGCCATGAGAAATGCACAGCCGAGCCCGACGCCGACGCCGATTCCAACTTTTGTTTTCGGTGTAAGTCCCGCTTCATCGCATTGGTCTGAAGACCCGGTAGGTGTGGTAAGGCATGCTTGGGTGGGTGAAGCACCGATGGCGGTTGATGAGATAGTTGACGTATTCATCGACGTGGTAGAGGGGAGCCTCGCTGTGGTGGCCTTGTTTTCGAGGATGTTGAAGCTATGGCAAATGAAATAATCACTATTATTTTCATTTATCACTTGGAGGACAAAGACATCTGTCTGTGTTAAGTCCCCCACTGTCGAGACAGTCCAGCCGTAAGAGCTGACACCGTGTAAAGAGCCTGTGGTATTCAGTCAGACGTGAAAAGGGAAAGTCACGTTAGCTAAACCGGACATACCCTGAATACGCTTGCCTTTATTTGTGCCAATTTGCCACAGCCAGAGAGAATAGACTTTCCAGTTGGTCGACCATTGGATCTCAAGCAGATCGCCAGTTTTGTATTTTGGATTCTTGTCCGCCCATGCTGGAGGTAAAAGGAATTCATTCTTCCCCGCCCCAAGTACAGGGGAAAGCAAAAGGAGCGATAGAAATTTCAACATGTTTGCCATGTTACAGAGATCGAATGTTGCTATCAACCAGAAAACAAGAAGAAGGGGAGACAGCAAAAGAGAGAGTAAAGTTGAGATGCTTACTTTTAAGGCTGTTGGTGTTGCGCAGATATTTCCCCCTCGTCAATGTGTTACACGCCGCATCGCACTGCTTAATTGACCAGGACTCGAGTTGTTCAAGGTGCATATAAGAAGTTGATCATTCAAATATAAGGTTCCTCTAACCGAGAACTTTGTCCACCTGCAAAGATACTATATACATCGAGTCTAAATACAAACAAGGCGATCTATGATAACTCAGTTTCTCCCACACTGTGAACAAAAATAGCATCAATTAACCATAGCCTCTTATCAGACTGACAAAGAAAACAGGGTACCCGCAAATAACCACGGACAGATCTCATGGAGGCAACTCATATCTGACACTGTTATGAGCAACCAAGTCACCTTGAACCCCAACTGGAGGAATCCCGACCGTGACTGTTGATGAGGAAGGATATTGTGTATTATCAGGCTCACCAGGCCATAGAAAGTTTTGCTTGACGAACAGCCGCGGCTGTTCGGCGATGGAAGTACCAAATAGCAGCGTCGAGGGCTATGAGAAATGCACAACTAAGGCCGACACTAACGTTAATCTCTACCTTTGCCTGTGGGGATAACCCGGTTTTACTGCAAGTACCCGAAGATGCCGTGGATGTGGAATCGTATTCCTGAGTGGTAGACGAGGGAGCCGCTGTCGTGCTGGCATTGCTTGCAGTGATGTTAAAGTCATGGCATATAAACCGGCTGTCGTAGTCGTCCGCATCCGTTATCATGAAATAACAAACATCTGTCGCTGTTGAATTTCCCACTGGACGGACAGACCAGCTATAAGACGTATACCCCTATTTTCTGCCTATGATCATCAATCAGGCTATGGAAGAAACAGAGGAGATGTTGCAGTTAGGACATACTTAGGATTTCTTCGCCTTGACTAGTACGTGTCACGGGCTCGGAAACTAGCAGATAAAACGAATAATATTCATATCTAGACTAGGTAGCCTAACAACGAGAATATCGAATCTGGGGAAGAAGAAGAAAAGGAAATCTATCTAGGCGATAAACGGTCTCTATAGAAATTTGTGTGGTGCGGCTTAAGCCCTTGTTTGCCCATATTGCTTGTATGGCATCGTTTGATATGTTGGCGCTGTTTGTCTGGCGTTGAGCCGTTGAGCCGTTGAGCCGTCACAGTACGTTTATTGAAGACCCGGGGGTAAATTGAGTTTTTATGCTGGTTGTCCATTTAATATGGATCTTTTGGTTAACAAAGTATACCGGATTATAATCAGAGCTTTGTGGGGGATTTATGAAGGAACCATTTTGGCTCGCTCCAATAACGGAATGGACCAGCATGACTAGAACGGAAAGAACTCTCAGCATATTAGCCTCTTCATAAATTAAATATTGATATTAATAAGGAAAGAACAAATTTAGAGACTGCTGAAAGAAACTGCTGAAAGTGAGAGGCCGGGACACTTACTTTTGAGGCTGACGAGGCTATGCCTGTAGGTTCTCCATTCCCCTTTCCAAGATGTTACACAGAGCCTTGTTAACTCACATACAGGACTCAAGATTAGCATACTGTGCTTTTAGTGGCATAATCATATATTCTACATTCCAGAGTCTGATGGAATAGCAAATAGCAGCATCGCCAAACCACATCGCTTTTCAACTAGGGACTTTTGATAAACGATATCTTACATAACCTTATTTACAGTCAGCTTACTTTGCCCGGTGATGCTAGGATTCCGCTTTGAAAAAGGATGTGTCAACCAAACTGTTGGGGTTTTGGAGGAGTCACGGCCTGGGTCAAAGATTGCACTTATTTCTGAATCCTTCTCCACAAACTCTGTATAGCCAACGAACTGTCTCATACTAACCGATTACCCGTAGCTTCTGTATATTATGCCAAAATATATGTACATGCATGCACTGACAAGCAAACGTAAGTCTCACGATGGCAACTCATATCTGATACGATCGCTAGGAGCTTTAGCAACTGCAGTCACCGGGTACTTCAGCCGGAGGAGGCATTTACTTGGAGGGATTTTGTGTATTTCTTGGAGGAGACCAGGCAGGGGGTGGGTTTGACGCATCCAAATCAGGAGTAGCAGCGGCAGCGGCTTTTCGACGGCGAAAATACCAGATGATAGCGGCTAGGGCTATGAAAAACGCACAACCGACTCCAACGCCGATGCCGAATCCCACTGCCAGTGTAGAGGTTCCAGTACCGCTGCTTGAATCCGAAGACCCAGTAGACGTTGAAAGGTTAGTGGACAAAGGCGTGGTGTCGTTCTTTGGTAGAATTCGGAAATGATTGTGGGTAAAAGTGTTCATGCCATTATAGACATCAAACATTTTGAAATAGAAAGGATATGTCAAATCTATTTCTGTTTGTACGATCCAGTTCCAGGATTTCTTTTCTGTCATATTGACTGTATTTATCAGTCAGGTGTGAGATTAGCATGTTGCTGCCAGAGCGGACATACGCTCAATGAACTGTCTTGAGACTGTGCCAACTTGCTGAAGCACAAGGGAATAATTCTTGAAGTTAGTTTCCCAGAGGATTTGGAGCGTCTGGTCCATATCGTACTCCAGGATTTTATCGGTTTTCTCTGGAGGACGCCAGAAGGAATTAACCGCGTTGACCCCAATAATAGAATAAAGCACAAGGATTAAATGGGAGCTCGACATGTTTACTGTCCTTTTCATGGTTCAAATACCACAACCAGGAACAAGATTGAAGGCAGCTAGAAAGCTCGAAAGAAGAGAGATTCCAAGCTGGGGAAGTGGAATGCTTACATTTTGAGGCTGATCAGGTTGTACGGGCATCTTCTCTGAAGGTGTTACACGTCGTCTTGTCAATTGAGCAAGGCTCGAGTTGCTCAAGACATGTACCTAGAAGACGATTAACATTGTCTTCTAGTGACGTGCATATGGCGTATGGCACCTTCCCTCGATTAGCGACATTGCCTACCTTCCGAGTTAATGCACATTGACTTTATGATAAACAGGGGCTGATATTCATTAAAGAGACAAAGAAAATCGGTTTTCCTTTTGTTTATTTCCAATACAACTGGATAGTCCATTTCCGACATCGGGAATAAGTCGTTATATCAATCCCGATGTTTGGGATATTTATCGGCTCATTCACGGACCCTTAGCTTTCTCGAAAACACACGCTTCTACACAATTTCTTTTCTTTCAAACATCATATGAAAATGCCTGGTTCCTTTTCTGAAGATATGGCACCGCCTCAATACAGCTTTATGGACGATTACAGCGAGGGTGCACACCCCCAACTTCTCGAAGCTCTTGTGCGCACCAACTCGACCCAGCAAGTCTCCTATGGAAACGATGAACACAGCAACAAAGCCCGCCAATTAATTCGGACCAAGCTCTCTGCCACCGAGGATGAGGTGGCTATTCACTTTGTGCCTAGCGGAACTTCCGCCAATCTCATCTGCATCGCGAGCTGCTTACGACCTTTCGAGGCGGTCTTAACCGTCGATTCAGGACATGTTGTTAGTAAAGAAGCGGGTGCTATTGAGGCTACTGGACACAAGATGATCGTTGTCCCTGGGGTAGGAGGAAAAATGACGCCCGAAAATCTAGAGAAAGCTGTTCGCCAGAATCAGTTCTTCCCGCACAACGCTAAACCGCGGTTGGTCTATATATCCAATGCTACGGAGCTGGGAACGATTTACACCAAGCGAGAATTGGAAAGTCTCAGTGCCGCGTGCAAACGTTGGAACCTGTTGCTTCTCATGGATGGCGCCCGCATTGGAGTAGCACTGAGTACCCCCTCAAATGATTTGACACTGCGAGACCTAGTCGACCTAACCGACATTTTCTGGATTGGTGGTACCAAGAATGGCGCATTACTGGGGGAGGCAATTGTTGTACGGAACCACCTGGTGGACGGCTTTGCTTTTTACTTGAAGCAACACGGTGCATTGTTGGCCAAGGGTCGCATAATAGGTGTTCAGTTTGCAGAGCTCTTCCGGGAAAGCCTCTTCTTTGAGCTTGCAGCGAATGCCAACAACGTGGCCCAGATGATCTCAGACAATTTTCAGAAGCTGGGTTATCAACTATCCGCGAAAACCGAGACGAACCAAGTATTTGTGAGATTGCCGGAGAGCTTGGTTAAACAGCTTGAAGAACGGTTTCGCTTTTATATTTGGGAGCATCTCGACGATCAACAGGTTGTGGTTAGGATCGTTACGTCGTGGGCTACGGATACATCAATGGTGGATAAGTTCAACGCGTGGGTTCAGCAGTGGACTGTCTAATGACACACGACAAGCCATTCCACAATATGAATTATGAAAAGTGCACATAAATTTTAATGAAACAAACCCAGTACAATATAGCTGCCTTCAATTCAATACTGAGTGCTACCGACTTCACAGCCGTCCTTGCCCTAGAAATAGCTAGTCAATACCAGTACAAACGGAAACTTATGATATTAGGCAGTTAGCGAGGCCGATGGATATAATTGAAGCGCTAGCAGTAATACCAGTATATTTAGAGTCCTTCTCATACACTAAAACTATTATTGTTTGGAGAAATGCTCGCTTCGTTGTACTGATTACTAATCGCCCAAATTAGCATTCCCGACATCTCGATTCCCGACGACTTTTGTTCTTGTCATTCCCGAGGAATGCATTAGAAAAAATGCGCCTTTCTATATCCTGCGATTCTTGTCGGTATGCGAAGCCATTGTCATGATTTGCGCAATCCCACTAAGAATGACTATAGGAAAGCGAAAGTCAAGTGTTTTCATGAGGGCCATCCTCCATGTCGTCGATGTCAACGGGGAAATCGACACGGTTGTGTGCTCACAGATCCGCGAGCGTCATCGTCACGGCCAAGGGGAGACTCATTGAGAGTCCAGCAAAAGGCAATATCTGCTTCCAAGGCTGTGGTTGACAATGTTACAATCAATCCCGTGGACTCCAGCGATACCCCCCAACTTACGCCTTCCAACCCGGTTGCTTCTCTGTCTCCGTCCACCCTCATCAGCGCCTGTGACACTTACCGTAAGAAGTTCCCTGTAGCGAACTTTCTTCACTACCCTTCGCTTATTGCCAACATCTCGGCCAATCCCTCTTATGTGGACTCGGTGTTCGTTGCCTCATTGCTCTCCCTCTGTGCCCGCTTCCTTCCGGAGTATGACCTGGACCCTGGCGAAACATATGCAGAGTTTGCACGCTCCGAACTGGCTCGTAAGGCCTTCGAAACCCCCTCATTATCCCTGGCACAGTCTTTGGTGATGCTTGTATTCTACGAGTGGGGTTCAGGGCGCCCATATAAAGCGTGGATGTATAGTGGTGAGTATATACCATCTTTTTATTCGATATATCACTGACACTGTTAGGGATGGCAACTTACATGATCCAGTCTTTGTTAAAGACAGCGGACGATAGCATGGAACACAACCCAGATGAATTCCATGCTTCTCAAATCCAGTATGAGCAGCTTGTCCGCACGTATTGGGTTTGCTTCGCCCAAGATTGCGAGCTAAGCTCAGGAGCTCGCCAGCATTTTGCTCTCTCCTTTCGTCATATTTCCGTTCCCCTACCGGTCAGCGATCATGATTTTAATTTCGGCCGCCGGGGGCCACCTAGATTGATGCCGGCGGATCTTACTCGAGGCTCCCCGCTGTGCGTGAAATTGACTATTGAACATGGCCTGACGGTCGTAACGCGCGGTTTTGATATCTTCGTGCGCATCTTACGTTATGCTAATGAGAGTCGTCGCGGTCGAGTGTCGTTAACGACGACGGCGCCATCATCACCACAGCAAACCTGGCAAGTCCTCAAAGAAGAGCTGGATGAATGGAGGTCCCTGCAAGACTCGACTATTCAGTACCCGGCTACAAGTGTCCAAGTACATGTTGCTCTCGGATACGGGGAACGATTTGCTTATATCAATCTGATATATTTCATGAGGTAGGGTCGCATGGACACCGTCAACCGAAGCACAAAGTGACTGACTTGCCGAAGCATCCTTTTCCTTTATCGAGATCAGCTTTTGTCTAGTTTAAAGCAGATCCATGATCCACGCCATAATCCTCAATGTTCAACCAGCTCGGACGGGCCCACTTGGAGCGAAGGTGCCATTGACCGTCTTTTTGAAGCAGCGCAGAATATTGGAGGTATTTTATCAGCTTTGGAAACCTGTTCAGCGTTCGTCATCACTCCATATGCCGGGTTCAGCATCTTTGTTGCTGCCCATATAAATATGTACGGCACTGTGTCACCACTGCGATATCCAGGCGGACAAGAGCGCGCAGAGGATGAGAAGAAGGCTAATTTCTCATATCTCGAGCGGCTGTGCGAATTTTGGCCGGTTGGTCACAACTGGGCAAGTCTGTCGTTACTATCCCGTTACTTACACCTGACTAACAATCGGTAGTGGCGAGCCGTACAGGACGCAAACAAATTCTACGAAACGGCTAGGAATAACCAGGAACATGCCCTTTCAGGTGACCGTTCTGGCCATATAACTCTGGCAGGGACTCTTGATGAATATGGGGACATACGATCTTCTCGTCCGCGGAATGAGCCGTCCTCAAATGCGAGCCATATTCCGCTGCATAGGGGACAAACTAATTCCCCTTCTCAGTCACGTTTACCGTTTAATGACCAATTTATATTGGATGCCCAGGAATTGGAGACGGACATGTTGCAATGGCCCTTTATTGATGAAACTTGGTCATCTGGGTTTGATACGGGGTTTGACGCTGCGTGGCCTAGTTTTGGCTAACACAAGTACAAGGACCACATAATAATGTGGTTTAAAACATGAGGACAACTAACTAATGTTCTTTATGACTTGAAATTACATACAATTGCCGAGCCCGCTCGAGTACAGAATTATGAGAATTCACACACTCATTTGACAATCATGGACCTTCAATAGCATAGGAAATCTTAGTCACACCATTTTGTCGACTTATCCTCCTCACAACAATACTCCCAATATCTGCGGTGGTAGGGAGATGCGTCCCTCCACAAGGATAAGCTCCAACACCTTCAACATCTACAACCCGAACATCGCCATCTTCAGGCATCGAGAAGCCCTCTGATAGCGCAGCACAATGAGCTTTTGCCTTCTGCTCGTCCCACCAGTTAAACTTCACCGGAAGATTCTCCTGTACCAGCTCGTTCACCCGCTCCTGAATATCACTCTTATGCTCACCGGCAATCAAACCCCGAAACTTCACGAACGCCATACCTGGGGCATGATTTGCTTTCACCTCAGAAACATCCCCAATCTTACCCTTCAATTGTTTCACAGTAATTCCCAAAATGTGTCCAGCGGTGTGATACCGAGAATGATAGTTCCGCTTGGCAGTATCAATAATCTGAACGACAACATCACCCTCCCACAATAATTGTTCAGGTCCGGAAAACCTCCCAATGTGATAAATCTGACTCTTTGCTGCTTTCCGGACAAGCTTGACGTCGAAAGAAACTCTGGTCGCGCTCTAACTTCATCTGGCCGTTATCGCTGGGTTGGCCGCCTCCTTGGGGGTGGAATATCGTTTCTTCAGTTGCAATGACATAGTCACTATCCTCGGTGTCTTTGAAGAGTGCTCTGTCAGTCTCTGATAGAGATCTTGTGGATTGGCAGGAGATTATTTTCGTTACAAGCTCGTGTAGAGAGGCTTGCTTCTGGTACACTGGTACCGTGCGGGCGATTGCCGAGATTGACTGCATAGGTGTGAGTGCAAATCTCCAGGTTGGCGCAGATATAAATAACATACCATGTTTCACGGAGTACGACACCTTGAACAAGAAAAATTGCAGGGAATGGAAACCATCTTGAAAGATCACCTTTAGATCACATTATCCATGTGGGTTTTATTACCGATGCGGGCGCGGGAATACGTCTCGCTGCGCCATTCCCGCCAATCACGAAATCAGGTGCCTTGATAAAAATATCTATGCAAAGGCTTATATGCGTTGAGATCCCGTGCTCAAAGGTACTTGAGCTGTTAATCATACGTCGTAAATTAGGGCTTCAATGTAACAAGTTGCATATCCGGTTCCGATGATACATGAGACAACCGCGTACAGAGTAGTAACGATGCAAAAGTCCGCCCTGAGATTAACTGAATAGGTAGACTTATTATAACCATCTAAAAGGTTCTAGGGGGCTTCCAAATCTGTATACTCTTGATATATATGACAGGGTCACATTCCTAGGAAGCTCCTCAATAATAATCCAACGAAGGTTACCAAATAGTGATGGTTTGACTAGGTTATGTAGTAAGTTGGTTATATAAATGAATACCCAAATGTGTATGGGCTCTAATTTCCGGAATTCAGGAAAAGCTCACTTTGTATTCTTTGTCCCAGCAAATTAATACAATCGAAGACTCGGATTCAACATTTCGCCATATTAGCGAAGAAAACTTGCATATGAAGCTTAAGTAAAGAGTTTAAAATGAAGATGAACTGGCAGATGGGGGTACAAATGTACTCAATCTATGCATCATATAAACCATCCACGCATTTGGTTTCTTGAGGCAGCATCATTGCGAGCATCTATAAGACGCTGACGTTAGGACCCTCTACTATATGAGCATAACATAAAGTCTCCATCTATAGGTTGCACAAATTATCCACGCATTGATTTACGGTTACGGGTGCTCGTCTTATAGATCGTTCCAGCTACCATGGTTACCCGAGAACAATCTTCCGCGCAAGATTGACCTTGCAATTGTAAGTTTGCAATCCTATGAGTCGTGCGGAGATTACTAGCAGCCAAGATACCCTACGTGCTGCAAATCGAAGCATATGTAACGAACGGATGTATATTTAGCTCCACCGGTTCGCAGTAGACATGTTAGCCCTAGCTGCGTAACGATTGTAAAAAACAATGCGTATCGCGAGGTAGTACATCGTAGAGAGGCGCGCACATGCTCCGGCGATATACCTTTTTCTTCGAGGATATATGGATATATAGCGCTTGGTTTTGGTCGAGTCATATCACGCGACATCTTTCTATTACTTTATTTGCAGTGTCACACAATGGCATAGAAATCCCTTTCTTATGTTTATTCCATGGTGCATTGAATGCTAGCATAGCAGCTCTTGTACCACATTCCTGCGGAAGGAATGTATAAGGGAGAGGGTATGTAACTCATCGATCACCAACCATTAACGGACCACAATGGATCCAACATACACAACCCAGCAGTTCCGTGATTACCTCCAGTTTAGCTGTCCTGCTGCTACACTGCTCGTTTTCTTTATTTCTTTTATTACGAACTCAATTCTGATTGCTAAAAGCCCCCAACATGGTAACGTGTTACAGTACAGTCCCGAGGGAAAGCCCTTGCCCAAGGGGTTAAGGAGCACGATAAACAAGATTGCGGATGCCCAGAAGCATCACTTTTCTTCTAGAGCGAGATATACATTTGTATGGCTTGTGGTTGGTGTTCTGCTGACTTTTGTGGCAGATGCTGCTGTTCACATCAGTCATGTTATTGCAGCCAAGGAGGAGAGGTGGTGGTGTGGGCAGGCGACTGTGGTGAGTTATTCGCCCTGCATGACCGGAAAATAGCTAACAGGATCACCGTATA
This sequence comes from Aspergillus glaucus CBS 516.65, assembly GCF_001890805.1. Lineage (NCBI taxonomy): Eukaryota > Fungi > Ascomycota > Eurotiomycetes > Eurotiales > Aspergillaceae > Aspergillus > Aspergillus glaucus. The sequence continues at coordinate 604,308 of NW_019170466.1, read as the reverse complement.
GATCTACGTCGTGGGATCATTCTTCTCCCACGTTGTCATCTTCCTCTCTCTCCTCGACACCCATCCCGCCCCAACCTTCGCGCAATTCATCCCCTGGTCCATGGCGACTCCATTCGAACTCGCCATAGTCGCTACCTCGTTATCAATTTATACCAACATACATCATGAACCCATCGTCGGGAACGCATTCGGTGGTCCTCTGCGGGAAAGAATCACAAAGTGGGAATTGCTGGAGGTGATATCCGGTGTCGTTCGGCTCGTGGTTCTGATTTTCTTGGTCGCTTTGTATGTGCTGCATTTTGTCCGCACGAAGTCGGACGAGCGCTCTCGCGAAGATAGCCCAATGGAGCAGATTGGCCTTCTCGACTCCTCAGAGATCAAAGCTGAGGCCGAACACAACGAGGGCGACGACACTCCCGAGAAACCCACAGCACCCCCAAACACCTGGTGGCACTACCTCAGCGGCTACTCCATACTATTCCCATACCTCTGGCCCTCCAAATCCCGGCGTCTCCAAATAATTGTCATAATCTGCTTCGGCCTGCTAATCCTCCAACGCATCGTCAACGTCCTAGTCCCCTACCAAGTCGGCGTAATCACCGAAGCGCTCTCCATCGAAGACAACAAACTCCATCTCCCCTGGCTCCAAGTCTGCCTCTACATTATCTACCGCTGGCTCCAAGGAAGCCAGGGCCTTCTCGAGTCCCTGCGCTCGTATCTCTGGATTCCGATTAGCCAGTATGCATACATGGAAGTGTCGACTGCGTCGTTTAAACACGTGCATGGGTTGAGTTTGGACTTTCATTTGAATAAGAGGATTGGGGAGGTGCTTTATGCGTTGAATAAAGGGAGTGATTCTGTAAATACTTTCTTGGAGCAGGTTACATTTCAGGTTGTGCCTATGATTATTGATTTGGGGGTTGCGGTGGGGTACTTTCTTATTGCGTTTGATGTGTATTATGGGCTTGTTGTTGCTGTTGTGACATTTTTCTATCTCTATGTCACGGTGCGTATAGCGCAGTGGAGGGCTGAAATGCGAAGACAACAGGTCAATGCTCACAGACAGGAAAATGCCATCAAGTGAGCCCCCCCCCCCCCCTTCACCCTCATATAGTCACATATGCTAATGCGAGCAGAAACGACTCCCTCTCCTCCTACGAAACAGTAAAACACTTCAACGCCGAACCCCTCGAACAAACCCGCTACCGCACAGCAGTCTCCACCTTCCAATCCGCCGAATACCACTCCCTCTACGCACAATCCTTCATGACAACAGCCCAAAACACAGTCTTCACAATCGGCCTGCTACTCACCTGCTTCATCGCCGCGTACCAGGTCTCCATCGGGCAGCGGCCCGTGGGCCAGTTCATGACGTTGCTTACGTATATGGCGCAGCTGCAGACACCGCTGAGTTACTTTGGGACGTTTTATCGGTATATTCAGACGGCGATGATTAATTCGGAGAGGTTGTTGGAGTTGTTAAGGGAGCGCGCGTCGGTTGTTGATGGGGTAGCTGCTATACTCATGGATATCTGCCAGGGGAGGATTACGTTTGAGGGGGTTGGTTTTGCGTATGATGCGCAGAAATACAAGAATGCGTTGAACGGGCTATCTTTCCACTGCGAACCAGGTACGACAACAGCCCTAGTCGGTGAGTCTGGAGGCGGGAAATCGACTATCTTCCGCCTGCTCTTCCGCTTCTATAACCCCCAAACCGGCCGGATTCTAGTCGATGGGCACGATGTCCAGGATATAATCATAGCTTCGCTCCGCGAACACATCGCCATCGTCCCCCAGGACACAGCCCTCTTCAACGAATCCCTCCTCTACAACCTGCGCTACGCAAACCCCTCTGCCACAGACGAGGATATCCACAATGCCTGCTGCGCAGCGTGCATCCATGATAAAATCATGACTTTTCCAGAAGCCTACGAGACGAAAGTCGGTGATCGGGGGCTGCGGCTTAGCGGTGGAGAAAAGCAGCGGGTTGCGATTGCGCAGACGATTCTTAAGAATCCGCAGATTATACTGCTTGATGAGGCGACTGCTGCGTTGGATAGTGAGACCGAGGAGCATGTGCAGGAGGCGTTGGGGAATTTGGCGAGGGGGAGGACGGTGATTATGATTGCGCATCGGTTGAGTACTGTTACTGAGGCAGATCAGATTTTGGTACTGCATGAGGGGAGGGTTGTGGAAAGGGGAACGCATGGGGAGTTGTTGGGGTTGGAGGGGAGGTATTCGGGGATGTGGCAGAGGCAGAGTCGGCAGGGTGATGGTGGGGAGTTAAGACGACGTAGTCCACAGTAGGGACTGCTCTAGCCTACACGGTGGATTGTATATAGGACAGACACTTGAGCCGCATTGCGAGGTAGCATTTTGTTCTATCGAAACTTCTTTTCTTCATAACCATAACCCATAATGCATATACAAATCACTTTACTCGTCATCACTCTCCTCTTCTTCGTCACTATCCTCTTCCTCGGCATTGGCAAGCCAATCTACAAACTGCTGCGTCTGAGCCCTAACCTTCCTCATATCCTCTGTCCCACTAGACCGCTCATCATCCCACCACTGCTCATACGCCTCCTCCTCAATCAGCTCAAGGTCATAAAGTTCCTTTGCAGTAAACAGGAGAACCGTATCGCCCTTTGGCCAGGTGACGAGGTCTTGTTGGAGTAGGACTAGTAGGTCCACCTGATCCGGCTTCGCAGCGGTGTCGCGGTCGAACAGGGACCGCTCCACGATCTCGCGGTATGTGCCGAAGATGTCGCGGACGGCCTGGGATGCGGATTTTTGGCTCTCGTCAATGAGGTTCCCGATGCGTTTCATGAAGGCGGAGACCACCGCGCGGCGGACTTGGTTGTCGGATGCGTTAGCGGTCATACGCAGGGAGACAAGCTCGAGTTGCACGACATCTGAGGTGACCTCGTCGCGGAGACTGTCGTAGACGCTGACAGCGGCGTCTTGGACGAAGTGGTCTTCTTTTTCTTCTTCGGAGACGGAGGTGCCGTAGCTTCCTGCGCGGGAGCCGGCGAAGTCGGAGGTTTCGGAGGAGAGGGTTGAGATGGATTCGGTGGAGAGGGAGAGGTTGGCCATGTTGTAGACTAGGCCGGAGGAGGTTTCGCTTGCGTCGTCCTCTTCGTCGTCTGAGTCTTCGTCGCGGGTAAATTCGTAGCCCTCGCCTCCTGCACCGACAACTGCCGGATCGCTCTCAGGTGCAGCTTCATCATCCTCTTTCGGAGACTTGGTGATACGAATTCCTTCACCAATGGTGATACCATCGGCAATCTTGACTCCATACGAGAGAAGCGCTCCCGACTCGATCTTGCACTGGTTACCCACCACAGCACCATCGGCAACAATAGCCTGGTTAACAGTCGTGTTATCCCCAATCATAACATCGTCCCAGATATAAGCACCGTCCAGAGTCACGTTCTTGCCGATCTTGCAGTTCCTCCCGAGCACCGTGTTCTTCACTGTCGTCTTCTCGCCGATGCTGGTACCTTGTCCGATCACCACCCGACGACCAACGATGCATGACCGCGCCAATGTGACATTCTGTTCTTGGTATAGGTTGCTCTTGCGGAGTTCGTAAGTGTGGCCGGGGAGCAGGTTCGTGTCTGGGCAGAGGGGATACGTCCATCTCGAGATGACGTCCTTGCTGATGGCGTCGTACGCCTTGAGATTCCGGGCTCTTGCCGCATAGTGGTCCTTGATGATGTACGTGTGGATCGTCTTCCCGTTCAGCTCGTAGTCCTTCAGAACACCGAACAAAAACTGCTTCCGCGGGGCCTGGTAGTCGAAACTGTCGGACCACAAACTCAGAACGTCGGGCGTGCAAATGTCGATGCTGCAGTCAATCAAATCCTGACGGATATCAATCTCCGGATGCTCAGCAATAATCTCAGTATCAATGCTCAACCGCGCTCCATGCTCCGAATGCTCCGCGTGGTGGTCGATCTCCTCGTAATGCAGACAACGGTCCTTGGTCGGGTCGACGACAAACACTGGCGAGACGGACGAGGACTTGGTTCGGTGGTTCCGGCCAGCTTCGCGCAGGACCATGGTCATAATCGCGTTCTTATCGGCTTCGCGGCGGGCTCTGTGGGTGGCCAGGGCTCCTTCAATCGGCATGTTGCTGATGACATCTCCGCTCAAGACGATAAAGTCTCCCGTAATAACATGCTTCCCGTCGAGATCGCGCATAACATCACCGACTGACGTGGACGTGGATTTGAGGAAGGTCAATTGCTTGAACGGCGACGAGGGTGCTCTCCATTTTGATGCGCTGGTGCCACAAGTTAGCTTGGTGATAGCCACGCCTTATTCCTTCCCTCGCGTACTTGATATATTTCTCCAACTGATCCGAGTGAGCACCTCCATAGAGGAACACCTCTTCGACGCCCGCATTGGCAAGGAATTCGAACGTATACTCGATCAACGGCGTGTTGGCCAACGGCAGTAAACACTGTAATTGTACACTCGCATTAGCACCAATCCCACCCTTGATCATGGAAGAAAAAAGAGAACCCACCCTAGGCTTGTCGAGAGTAAATGGCTCGAACCTCGCCTCAAATGTATCTGCCAGGACCTAAACCAGTCAGTCTCCAGCCCCGCGCGTTGTGCCTGTCGATCTGCAATATCGAAATTCGGGGTCCAGGGACGAACATACAACGGCCTGAAGTGTCTCCTCGACTTCCTCCGCGGCATTCCGCTGCTTCGGTGCACTACCGCCTTTCTTAGGGGCCATGGCTACTAACAATCAAAAGTTAGCAACCAGTCTCCGTGTGGTCGACCGGAGAATGCACAACGCGAGGAATCGCACTTACCTCTATCCGTGCAGTCGCGGAATCAAAGGCAGAAAAAGGCTTGCAGATAAAACACAATAATCCAACCCTTTCACAGGTTCGTCGTTGACTCAATCGCGACTCTTTCACAAAAAACTCCGCCAAGCCATCGGAGTCATCTCCATCCCACTTTTGATTCTGCCCGGCGGTAAATATATTTGCCATGTTTATCTTTTTTGCACTGTTTACAGCATTCAATCACGTGAAAATGCCACAGTGGCGCTGCGCAGCCCCCGAAAATCCAGACCCTCGAGCCGACCCTGGGCAAGGTCTAGACCCGTGGAGAATGCAGGCGTGTGTATTTTTGTTTTTCTGTCAAAGGTTTGTTTAGACGAATCTGTCCCGACGATGCGGGCTGCCGCTCATGTGGAGCCTTATTGAGCTTATTGATAGTAACACAATAATATAGATGCAACCAATTTGTTCATCGAATGCAGATAGATACATTGGAAGGGGGGGGGGGGGAGAAAAAAAATCAAAATCACACGCCGCCAATCCCAATTCTTGTACACCAAAAACCAAACGCTTCCCCATAGGGAGTATATAAAAATGGAAACATCTCACGCTGCCAGTCCTCAAAGTCTCGATCCAGAGCTCCGCAGAACGCCCCATGTAGTCTATAAGTCACAAAGAATGTAAAAGAGAAAACCTCCCGGAGAACAATGTAAGAATATTCGTGGTAGAAATGAATCGTAGTCCGGCGACGGTATGAACGAATCGAATGCTCGAAGCAAATTTGTACGCGAGAGTGTATATGTGCAGTTAGAAATGGAATAGAAATGTCGCGTCAGAAGTTCAGGGAGAAGTAGACTAGCCCGTCCGTGCTTGCACCGGGTTGACTATCGTCTGTGCAGGCTGAGCATACATGCGCGGTCGCTTCGCCCCGTTGGGGTTATCTGGAGCGCTGGACATCTCAGATACTTGTCGCCGGTGCGGTGGCCGTACTGCTGCTGGTGCTGCTCCGGCCGGGGCGAGTGCCACTGTCGGTGCTGGGTACTGCACACCGTTTTGATCGACTGCGTATGCGACCGGAGCACCCGGGGTGGCAGCAGCATATTGACCTTGTACATGCGGAATACTGGGGTGAACCGCCATGCCGTGAAATTGGCCTGGTGACTGCCAGTTGCTCATCGACGCAGCTGGCGATTGACCGGGTGAACTATCCTCCTTGACCGATTGAGCAGCGGAGCCTTGCGCAGCCATTGGGACCGCAGGTGCAGGTTGTGGAGCTTCCATGCCCGGCGGAATAGTCTTGAGGTGAACGAGATGCTTCTCAAGCATGTCGAGCAGGCTCTTGCGAGTAAACGGTTTGGGAAGCACGTCATCCATCCCTAATTGAATTAGCAGCCGCATGAAAGCAGGCATCAGTAACAAAGTACACTTACCATGCTGGAAGTAAAGCTGAATATCATCACTCCGGATGTTGGATGTCATGGCAATGATAGGAGTCCGGTCGAACTGGCGAATAAGATGACAAGCCGAGACACCGTCCAGATTGGGCATAATGATATCCATCAAAATTAGATCGTATTTCGAGCCATCCTGGATTTTGTTCACAGCCTCGAGACCATCAAACTGCGGTGGGTTAGTGGTGTTCCATAATACCAAGAGACAAGACATACCGCAGTATCAATGACACAAGAAAACGAATACAAAAATTTCCCACCAATTTGACGGCACGTTGCGTCGTCCTCAACGAGCAAAATTTGCGGGCTGCGCATCCAGCCCGGATCAACGTTGGTGCTCTTCTTTCGATTATCGGGGAACTGCCGGCGAGCATCCCCGGACTCGATCTCCGGCTTGGGTGGCATCGGATACGGCACGTTGTTGACATGCTCACTGTACATGGGGTCAATGCCGTTGGTTGCACCAACTGGGTAAACCACGGTATCCATCTCGCCATTCATCTTGGGCGTTGTGGTGGGATAAACCAGAGTCGCGGGATTTCCAGCCGTTGGCGCACGCACCATTCCGTTAGTCGGCGTTGATACCACGGTAGTCGGTTTGGCTTCCCCTAGTTGATCAACACCAGTGAGGTTGAACTGCATTTCGGAGTGCATATCGTTGAGCAGCTTCGAGGCCTGCTGAAGTGGCGATGATGGCTCATCGTCAATCGGGGTGACCTGGGACGGACTCAGGGTTGAACCAGCTTGCCCTTGTGCTGGGAAGGGGGCGGCCGTCTTGCTGTCATGTCTCTGCCGGGCATCGACGGACAGAAGGAAGGTCATCAATTGGTGGATGACATTCTCGTGGTTGAGGACGGTCTTTTGCACGCGCATCACCTCCTGCAGCATGAGCTGATGATCGACGGTGAGTTGAGCATAGCGGTCGGACAGGTGTTGGATCTGCTGCTGTTGGGCCACGATTTGTTGGTTCAAGAGATCGATCTGCTGTGTCGGAACAGAGTCGTCATGGTCGCGGGCCTGTTTACGGGGCGCCGGCGCTTTCCGTCGAATGTTGTCCAGCGATTCCTTGCTGTTGGCCCGGAACTCGGGGTGCTTAAACTCCCAAGCCTATACACTATTAGAATACTGTACGTCCAAAAAAGGAGTAGATGTCGCCTACGTTGGGACCGTATGGTGATTGCCCATTCTCCTCGTTATTCTGTCGGACTTTGTGGAAATCGTACTTGTTCAGCTGGCGGACGAAACTGGCAAAGTTGCTGTGCTTGAAGTGTCTGGGCAGGATGGTTTTGGTAAATTTTTCGCACTAGAGCAGAGGGTCCTCCAGTCAGTCTAGGTTCTCGCCAGCGGAACGTACGGGGGCGAAGTGGGCGCGAGTTATTTACCTCCAAGACGACGAAGCTATCCCCCTCGTCACCCCAACGAACTATCTCCGAATATGATGGGTCCTCGAGCATTCTTGAAACGAGTCAGAACACGAACTATTGATGTGATCCATGGTCGCGCGCCAGGTGTTGGGCCGAAAACGCCGCCGAACAAAGGCAGCAAAAAAAAAAAAAAAAAAAAAAAAAAAAAAAAAAGGGAAGGGAAAAAAAGGTAGCGGGGTGGAAAGAGAACTCACTTGTAGAGTTTTCGCACCTGCCATTGTCAGTATAATTGAGATAATAAAAATATGTAGGATAAGAAGAGACGTACAAAATCGCTGGAGTTGCCCGAGGGCCCGGAGTTGGACGAGGTCGAGGTCTGGCCACCCTCCATCGTGGGCTAGACGGGTCGCGACCGATCGAAAAACAGCAGGGAGGATTATCACAGTGAGTGACGGGAAAATAACAAGATACAAGAGAGAGAAAAAAAGATATCAAAAAAAGAGAAGAAAAGAAGAGAAAGAAAAGAAAAAGAACGAGAGAAGAAAAGAAAAGAATTCAAAGAAGAGAAGAGAACAGAAGAGTGAGTTGGAGGAGAAAAGAGGGAAGAAGAGGAGGAGAGGAGAAAAGAGTGGTCAGTGGGACGGGGCCCAGTGGAATTCCGCAGTGACCCCGGAATACTAGGAACTATCACCACTAGAGCTGTTATATATAGTTGAGTTTGTTATATTTAGAGATTGAATAGTAGAATGCACATAAAATGATTTGGACAGATTCAAGTGAACTTGCTTGTTCCCGGGGGTAGTTCATATCATATATGAACTACTACTGATTGACAGCACTCACTGCGATGTACTGTACTTGTCTGCAGACCAATGAGGAGAATCAGGCATCTGATTGGAAGCTCTGTAGTGATTGACATTGGTCTAAAATCCCCATGTCCATTGTGTTGTTCTACACAGTGATCCGTAGTATTACTCCGTATAGCAGTGTTGTATACAAAGTACGGAGTTCTCATTCGGGCACTCGCTATTGTTATTATTCTACTTTACAACCACTATTCTACATATCTGTACTCGTGGTACTCCGTATATAATCCTTGAAACACTCTACATAGTACATTCACATGTTGATGGCTGTGATATACAACCTGCAGTCATGCAATGCATATTCAAACAGCTGTCAACCCCTCATCCCCGCTGTGAGCACCAACATTCATGTAGCATTAGGATATACAACTACAAAATAGGAGACATCTTGAGCTAGAGCTCATGTATCTATTACAGGAAAGGAAGATAGAAAAAGAAACATAAAAGAAAAAAAGAAAAAAAGAAAAAAAGAAAAAAAAAAGATTCTCAGGACCTTGAACTTGTATGTAGCCAATATCCGAGTAAATCCGAGGCGTTTACTCCCGCCGATCACACGGAGTACACCACCTGCAACGATCAAAACGAGCATCATGATACACATCTACAGAAATATACAGAGCTTCACCGGGCATATCACCCACTTTCCATACGGTCAGGTTCAGGGTCTCTACTTTTGACGGAGAATAACTCGGATAATTGGCGCCACATATATCGGTGCCATGGGCAGCTCAACTTGCCCAAGGGCATTGGCCTGAGTACCGGAGCAAGCTTGCAATGGTATCTCGCTGAAGCTGTGAGGTTACTTCACCCCACGGATATGATGGTCACCAGAGTAGCTTCTTGGGGCGAGGATTTGTTTAGATTTTGTAGGGACTGGACAAGTCTTTCTCAGATTGCCAAGCCATCGTCTTGAGAATGCGTAGTTTAGAAACATACAAGATTGACTGGGACAAAATGCTAACATACCAACCACTACTGCAGTTGCACCCACATTTCCATATCCTGTACGAAATACTTGCGAAGTTGATCCTCAACCTGTGTACATGAACCTTGGTACTCTCTCGAACCTAACTCATAATGCTGAGATAGCTCGATCTCAGGTCTCTTTCTAAGCAAAGAGCCTGCATAGCGTTCGAAATGTGATTAACCATGAATCACAACCACAGAGTGAGTATCGAGTATCTCCTAAGAATAAATGTAAATTTATGCGTAGAAGTATAAATGTTGTGATTGTGCCATGTGGAGTAGTAATCGCTCGGCTATGACGAAATCGGCCAGGACCCAATATAAGCGGAATACATATTTTGCCTTCTTCAACCTACCACCTCAATTACTCTAACAACCTCAACCACTCCCTCAATTCACCCCAAAACCTCACACAAAATGTTCGCTACTCGCCGTGTCGCTACCTCCCTTCCCCGCGCCTTCTCCCAGCGCGCCCTCTTCCACAAGACCGCACCGGCTTTCGTCCAAAAGGGCGACTCCATTCCGGACCTTGACGTTCTGGTCGAGAACTCCCCGGGGAACAAGGTCAACCTCGCCAAGGAGATTAAGGGCAAGGGTGTTATCATTGGTACTCCTGCTGCCTTTAGTACGTCGCTCTGGTTATCTCCCATACCGTGAAGAGTGCGACTGACAGAATAGGCCCGGCTTGCTCGAGCACCCACGTCCCTGGTTATATCAACCACCCCAAGCTCAAGGAAGCTGGTCAGGTTTTCGTTCTCTCCGTCAATGATCCTTTCGTGTATGGAAACCCGCCCCCGGCTTCAATTGAATAACATATCTTACTGACCGTAATAGAACCAAGGCTTGGGGAACATCCCTCGACCCCACCGGCAAGAGCGGCGTATGTCAACTCTCTCTCCATAACAATAACACAGTCCAGTTGCTAAATGTCTGACTAGATCCGCTTCCTTGGTGACCCCACCGGTAAATTCTCCGAGGCCCTCGACGTGACCTTCGACAGCACCTCCGTCTTTGGCAACCAGCGCAGCAAGCGTTACGCTCTTACCGTGGAGAACGGCAAGGTCACTGAGACTTTCATTGAGCCGGACAACGCTGGTGTCAATGGTATGCACGCCTTTATGACTTTATTCAGACCACTGCTAACATGAATCAGTCTCCACGGCCGAGAAGGTCCTCGGTTAAACGCTCTAGTATAGATTAAATGTACATTCATGCCATTGTAAATGACCATCTATAACAGTGTAATTATTCATTCAATCATATTCGACAACCATAGTCCCGTTGCCAACATTATCCGTACAATATACATTTTTATTCCTCCAACGCCTAACAATGGCATTTATGCAATCCGTCCATATCACATTCCAATGTCATTGTCAGATCACTGTTGCATCAACGACTGCCACTGCTCCGGTGTGTAGCACTTTGGTGTCCAGGCATGAATAGCCGCAATCTCTTCCTTAAGCGCGGCGTTCACCAACCGATGCCGGGCGAGCATGTTCTTGCTCTCGAACTGGGGGGAAACGATAATCGCCATGAACGCTTGTCCGCAGCCGCCTGTCACTCGTCAGCATTCATCCCTTTTGTCCTTTTTCCTTTTCTAAATCTCTTTATAGACCCGTACCAGACAAATCTTCAATCTCAACATGCTGAGCCTGCAGCTTCTCAATCAACTTGCTGCGCACCAACTCCGCCGTAACACCGGTACTCGAATCTGCCATGGCTGCGTCGACGGCCGCGAAAGAGCGCGCGGAGAGCGAAAAGAACGATTTCTTAACCTGGGGGTTGTGGATGGGGGCGCGGAGAAGATAGCGACAACTTCTGCGGAAGATAGTGGTGCTGCGGGAGAACATCAACGCGGTCTATAAAGAGGAGAGGTAAAAAAGAAAAAAGAAAAAAGATAAGGGTATAAAAAGTAAGGCAGTAAAGATGCTGTTATCGGATACCGAATTCCAATTCCAATCGAGAGAATGACGGAATTAATCATCCAACGTCGGTCCGTTGCTTACCGTTCATATGCTGATTTTTTATTGGTGAGTTTGATCGTAGGGTATGTGGCTGGTGCTGTGGCTTGAGTTCTACAACAATCGGCGTCATCTTTTCTTCCCCAGATATCTTTCTTCTCTCTACACGGGTTGTCTATTGATGTCTGTCCCGCGCACACTGCGTCGCTTATCCACCATGCCATCATCATCTCCCACTTACTGCTCGCCTTTTACGCGGGCAGTAGTGAACTCCATGAGAAAGCTGTACGTCTCTTGTTGAAGCTTGAGCTTGACATTGACTGACAAAATGAAATAGCTATCCCGAAGCACTGGCAGATAAGAGTTGGGACAACACAGGCTGTACGCAAACCACATGTCCCCAATGGCATGTCATACGATACTAACAGAAACAGTACTCCTCGAAGCCCCCTTCAACCCCTCCCAACACCGCCCACGAAACTCGGTCCTCTTAGCCATTGACCTCACCAAAGCCGTCGCCGATGAAGCCATCAACCGCAGAGACTCGGTGGTCGTGGCCTACCGTATTCCCTTCCCACCCATCACCCACTACCATATATCAATCCACTAACAAGTAACCAACGACAACAGACCCCATCATCTTCCGCGGTCTCAAATCCCTCACCCTAAACGACCCCCAACAAACCTCCCTCCTCCGTCTCGCGCAAGCAGGAATTAGCGTGTACTCCCCGCATACAGCCATCGACTCCGCGCCAGGCGGTATGGGCGATTGGCTCTGCGATATCGTAACGGGGTGTTTCATCTCGAAACCGCAGGAATTGCCCCCGGCGCCGGCAGAGCAGAAACCGATCCCCCAGCTCTACACGCAACCGACATACCCCCAGCCAACAGGAATTACCGAAAACCCGCTGCAACTGGAACATACCCGCAAGACGATCCACCCTTCTCAGTCTGTACCTGAGGGATGTGAAAATGCGGGTATGGGGCGTCTCGTTACGTTCTCTGAACCGCAGCCGCTGTCTATGATTATCGACCATATTGCCGCTGGAGTGGGTAACCCGGGCGGTATCCCCATCGCCATCCCGCAGGGTTCGCAAGTTGAAGACACCCGCATCCGCACTGTTGGCGTCTGCCCGGGGTCCGGGTCTAGTGTGCTTATGAAGGGTGTAAGCGAGATCCCCGATTTAATGTTCACGGGAGAAATGAGCCACCACGAGGCTCTTGCGGCTATTGAGCAAGGGAAGGTTGTGGTTTCATTGAGCCATTCGAACACGGAACGGGGGTATTTGCGTGCTGTTATGAAGGAGAAGTTGCAGAATGCTTTGCAGGAGGAGTGGGAGAGTGTCAGACAAGAGGGGCTTAAGACTCAGGAGTTGGAAATGTATGAGGATGGGGGGTGTGAGGTTGATGTTAGCAAGGCGGATCGGGATCCGTATGGGATTATGATTCGGCGGATATAACGATGCCACGCTTATGATTGCTATAAAGATGATTTACAATACCAATGAAAGAAAAGTCTAGCTCAACAACACCCTTATCTCCCCCGTAGTCCTCGGGAACAGCGCCCTCAAACTATACTTCTCCTTACCCTCCTCACCTTCACCTTCATTCTCACTCCCACTCCAATCACCACCCTCACTCACAAGCGAGACACCCCTCGCCTCATCCGCCCCTATAATCATCCCCTCAACAAACTCAAAGTCCCGACAAAACGCCTCCACAGCTTCCTCCGTAACCCTCTTCACAAATCCCGCGCTTTGCACCCTCTTCAAGTTCTCCGTGGCATCCATGAGCGCCGACGGCAGGAAATCGTCAAGTTGTTGGCTGGTTGCGATGAGGGAGTTGGGTTGGAAGGCCGGGAGTGTGACTATCGAAGCGAGATTGGTGCTTGGTTGGCGTTGGTGGGTTTTGGTTTGGGTAGTGGAGGTAGATGGGGAGTAGGGTTCGAGTGCTTCGAGGAGGACTTGGAGGCCCGAGGACGATAGGAGGTAGCGGTGCTGGATCTCGAGGAGGGCGATGCGGATTGTTGAGATGGAGGTTGAGAGGGGCTGGAGGTGTGTTGCGCTGGCGAAGGGGTAGGCGGAGATGGATGTGCGGGTTGTGAGGAGGATGTTTGTCTTGTAGATGGTGCCGGCGGTTTCGTCCTGGAGGTCTTCTGCTGAGGACTGAGCGAGTTTGACGAATGGGTCGAGGGCGACGCGGAGGACGGGGGTGAATTGGTTTTCGCCGGACGTTTCTGTGTCATCTGCGAAGGAGACTTCGTGGGTTTTCATGAGGGAGGTTAGGCCTTCTAGGGCGTCGAGGAGGAATTGTGGCGCGGAGAGGTCTCGCGAGGGGGTTAGGGCGGGATGGTCGTTGGAGAGGGTGGTGGTTTGTTCGCGCATGAGGGTTTCGAAGTGGCCGAAGGTGGACTTTTCCAATGTCTGCATTAATTCCACCAGGTTGGAATGCTGGCCCACTAGTCTGGAGAAAGTCGTCCGGTAGAAGGACAGTAGGTTGATGACCTTGAAGCAAGTGACGGGATCGTCGTGGCCTTGGATGACCAGCTCAACACGCTGTCGTAGGGATCGAGAGACTCCGGTGAGGTCGCGGTTGACGAGGTCGCTGAGGGCTTTGCGGCCATCGAACGCAACCGTCTCTTCGTCCTCGTCGATTCGAGACCATGGTTCACTGCTTAAGCCGGCTTGGATGCCTTTTGCGAGTTCCTCTCCGTCGGCCACAAACAGCGCCTCCAAAGCTTCACGTTCCGAGACTGTAGTCGAGTGCACCCATGCCAGCATATCTCCAACGTATCTCATAGGATCATGTGCCGAGAATTCAATAGGCTTCACGCTGCGATCACCACCAGCACCAGAAACAGCATCACTGAGTGCGTAGTGAAACGCTTCAGACAGAATGTAGTCTCGCGCCTCTGCGAAGAAGTCCAAACAGCTGTGGAACAAACTAGGCCGCTCAGCCAGCACCCGTAGCGCTTGTCGGATCGAGCTGCTGATCCGGGGATCTTCAAGATTCAACGACCGGAACTCCTTCTGAATCCACACGTAGAGCTTCTGATACGCCGAATTGAGGTTCCGGGAGCTCTTCTCCATGATCTCTAAGCCCAGTCTCTGGTTCTCTCCTCCCAGCAAGACCTCGCAGTCATGGTGTACCTGTTTTACTCTGGCGAGCACGTCGAAGAAATGATCATCGATGGGCACTTCGGCAGACGTCAGAGCTAGCAAGTCCTCGTCAGAGATTATAAAGTGCTGCGTGAAAGCGTGGAGCAGCTCCTGCTTTGTCTCCGTCTCTTGTTTCTGGTTCATCAACGACGTTGCTTCATCCAGCACGGGGGCGGTATCCTGCTTCGCAAGGACGATATGTTTCCGCATTTCGTCGCATGTTTGGTTCAAACTCGTAATCACCGTTCCAATTCGTTTCAATTGCTGTCATACGTCAACCAGTTGATCCCCCACAAGATCCAAGACCCAACTCACCTCCGCGACCTTGCCAAAATCTTTAACAACCTCGGCATTGCAATCAACAACCTCCTTCTGCACATCCAGCCGTAACTGTCTCCGTGTCTCCGCCGTATTATGAACCCCTCTGAGACTCAGCGTCTCCAGCGCATCGCGTATATCCGAATCCGCGTAGGAAGCCGAAAGGACACTCGTCAGTCGGTTGGAGAGCGCATTGGATCGCTGCGCCGGCGGGGAGAGCGGCGAGTTTGCCGGAGAGAAAGCTCGTGGGGACGCATGGCTGAAATTCGCGCCGGGTGGGAAGTAACTTGCCATGTTGGTGTTGTTGAGATCGGGACAGGGGAAACGGTGGTTGACAGCTTGATGCTTCCGTGGAGAGAAAGCGGGACCGGATTAACCGCCCCGGTTTATTGATCGGATCAACAACATTTCAAGCCTAAGAAACAACACCATTTAGGCATATACTATAAACGACAAAATAATAATAATAATACATCGAACACTCCAATTAATATCTTCGCCTAACGACATCTGAATCGCATCATGGACCCCCTCGTTTCCCCCGCCAAAGCACGACAAGCGGCCATCCAGGCCAAAGACTGGGCCTATGTGAATTCCTGGCTGAGTCGCCAATACGCACCGAAACCCGTTCCCTCATTTGAAAGAAACGAAGACACCCTACGAACTCTGCTAGCATTAGCCGCAGCCAACGATGCCGCTGATGAGGAAGCCACCTTACTCCATCGCGCACGGGAAGAGGCAGTACAAGGATTCAAAGCGCGGGAAGAAGCGGAAGACACCCAGAAACTAGAACTACTGGACGAAGTTGAAATGTGTCTGGATGACAAAGGGAGGCAAAATCTGGATGATCTGGCAGAAACGGCCGCCGTTCTGGGGGCATTGAGCACGGAGACTACCGATCTCGGACAATCAGTTATCGAGCTTACGAAAGAGGAATTCGATACTCGCGAGCAAATCTCGAAGGTGGATGCTTTGCATAGATATCTGGAAAAGGAATTGGCTGCGTTGCAGGAACAACTGAAGACGCTCAAGTCTGATGAAGCCAACGATACGTCCTCGGATCTGCCGGCGTTGACGGCAAAATGGACCAGGAATACGAAGCTACTCACAGCGAAAGTGGGAGAATATCGGGACAGAATCGCGTCACTTGAGAGGAATAGGCATAAAGGGGCTACAATTGAGGGGTTGATTGCGGAAGAGGGGGTTGTGCTTCAAATCAAGGAAATGGTCGAGACCCTGGAAAACCGGGTCCGGATGTTCTATGATTTGCCCGGGGATATACCAAGTGCTCGGGCCCAGTATCGACAGTTAGAACTTGAACTGGGACAACTCACTAAACAACGGGATTCAATGCTCGAACAAAGGGAATAACAACGCTACGCTACGTGAGACGGATGAACATGGACATTAATGATCAGAACGAATTATTCATCAATTATTTAGAACACGGCATAGTGGTATCGTCAACTCGTAAGAGTCATAGGTCTAATTATACATATTCATAACCCATTCTCAGTTCAGACAAATTATTTGTTGCCGCCAAGTCCCAGAGTGTCCTTGACCTTGTCGCCACTGCAACAGAGTTAGCATCTGTCTCTTTTGAGGTCGCAAATCACGGCTAACTTACATCGACTGGCCGGCACCGCCGTGTTGCTCGTTGTCGTGGACACGCTGGCCCTTGTCCCAAGCCTCCTGGGGGGCAGACTTGTCCTTGTCGGACTGGGTGCCACGAGAGAAACGGTCGGTGGTATCGGTGACAGTCTCCTTCGCCTTGTCCTGGGTGGACTTGGTCGAGTCAGGAGTGACCTCCTCCTTAGCCTCTGCTCATTGTTAGTAGCTGTATCTTCAAGTCATCGTGGGAGAAACATACTAGTGGTGAAGTCCTTGCGGCCGTAGTCAGACATTGTGATGGTTGTTTAGAGGGTAGAATTGGTCTTGAAATGATAGAATAGATTGTTTTGTTCAGAGATATAGAGATGCTGTTGATGGATTGGAAGTCTTAAGAGTCGAACAAAAGCACCCTTATATACCTTTTTATTCTCCCCTTGAAGCCAAATATTGTACCATGACGTCGTAGAAGATTCCGGCTCAACTTGTTACTCCAAGTAATGTTTCATTCGAAGCCTGAACAGGGAATTCCATGGTAACAATGCCATCGCAGACCAATGAAGATCATACTACATGATAAATGGGTGAACCGTGGATGACGTTCGAGACCAAGTCCAAGTATACAGTGACGTCGTGATGGCGCACAGAGCACGTGCAGTTTATGATATAACCTAGACTAGTCCAGAAGTGGTTAGTCTACTGACCTTGTCTAAATTTGGAAGTCTCTTCGGATCATCTGTTCTCGCACCTCCGTGACACTAATCCATTTTGGGACGGATGATTCAGACTATGCATAGAAGGCGGTGCATAATGGCAGACTAGAGACAGTTCACCGCCATCGAGTCATTATCTCCTCTTTCTCTTTCTCCAACTCCAAGGTGTATGGCATCAAGTTTCTGCCTTCAGGTCTCTTCGACCACCATGTTGACTTGTCTTATCTCTTTGATATATGCGAGCTCTTCACGATCCTTTGTCTAGTTATCGGTTTTCCTAGTTATCTTTCAGTATCTCCCTTTTGTTTTTGTCTGCCCCGCATTCAGGAACAGAACGTCTTATCGCAGCCACGGTTTTCAATTTACAGCATTTGACTTTTGAGTTATATCATCATCAATGCCAGCATCGATTACATCCAACTGGGATCTCACTCCGGTGATTAACCTGCTTCGCTCCCCTGCTCACGCCGCTGGTAACAACTCCATCCCGTCTCGCCACCCCGAAGACCATGTCGCTACACCTCCGGCCGAAGAATTGAAGGATGTCAACAATGACTCAGGCTGCCCGACACCTAAAAATACCAACAATGGGGACAATGCTACACCAAAACTTGGTGATTTCGGCTCTCTGTGGGATTTCTTAGGTCAAGGTACTGCCGTTGCTTCCGCAACCACCGCAGCCGAAGATCGTCAAGATTCCGAGTCTTCGAGTACTACTCCACGTCCACGGTCCCCACAACCATCTACACCAATCAAGATCCTTCAGCGGCCGTCACCTAAACTCGTCAATCCTGAAGATACCCCGAGCACTCCAAGACGGGTCCTCGTTCCTAAATCTCGCAAGAATAAACGTGAAGCCGGTGTGGAATCCGGCTCAGCCAAAGAGCACAATACTCAGAAAGCCACGCTTGAGGCTACTTCGTCTGATAGTACTGTTGAGTCGGACGGCATCTTTGATCCTCCGCTCTCAAAGAAAGGAGCTGTTACATCCTCCGCACAGCCTGCGAAATCAGAGCTATGCGATAGCCCGCCGTCCTCTTTCGACGAACTTGATGGCGCCTTGACTTCTGAAACTATCAAAAAGTCACCTGAGAGTGGTGTGGTTCGTATACAGTCAAACGTATACAAATCAGCGGATGAGCGGAGAGATGGTCTCCATTCCAAATTACTCAAGAAATTTCCGGACTATGCAGAAACCCGGCCTGTTCATGTTTTTGTTGACATCTCCAATGTAAGTTTCCCTGACAAACACGACATATCGAGTATAGTTACTAACAAGTATCAAGATTATGGTCGGATTCCATGACTCGGTTAAAGTGTCACGGAACATTCCCATAGCAACCCGAATTCGCCGTCTACCGCTGTCGTTTAAGAATTTCTCATTGATTTTGGAGCGTGATCGACCAGCTGTCAAGAGAGTCTTGGTAGGATCAGACCGCTTTCCAGCAATCGACGAAGGCGAGAAACTCGGCTACGAAACAAACATCTTGGATCGCGTTCACAAAGCGAAACAAATAACACGCCGCCAGGTTAAGTCCCGAAAGAATGCCCGAACAGCCTCCCAAGAAGCCGTCACCAGTTCTGAAACGAACGAGGCGGCCCAGCGCTGGGTCGAGCAAGGTGTGGACGAAATTCTACACCTCAAGATCCTAGAGTCTCTCCTGGATACGGACGAACCGGCCACGATTGTCCTCGCCACGGGTGATGCGGCGGCAGCTGAATACTCGGGCGGGTTCATGAAGATGGTGGAGCGGGCTCTGCAGCGAGGCTGGGCCGTTGAACTGGTGAGCTTTTCGCAGGTGACGAGCCAGGCGTATCGGCGGAAGGAATTCCGGTCGAAGTGGGGGAATCGGTTTAGGATGATTGCGTTGGATGATTATATTGAAGAACTTTTGGCGATGTGAGAGTTTACCTTGATCGAGTTTGATCATTAGTTATCGGAGTACATAGATTAGGCAGGCCTTGATTGTCAGATGCAAAAGATGGAGGATTTATCTTGTTCATGTCTATACCAGGGCGCGAATTTTTCTACTTTGTCAATAGTTATCATCCTGTTCACGTTTTATGTCTCACACAAGCAGGCCTTGCTACATCAATCTACACTTCGCACATTGCGAATTCTTTTATGTCCAACATCATTCGAAAGATTCGAAAGAATTGAGTATCATAACCATTTATGCTAACCAACCAACCAAACCAAAACCAATACTCCCCACCAAAGCAACCAAACCAAGACAAGTAAACCTAGCACAACGTAACGTACATAAAGCATCAAAACGCCAACATCAACATCAACATCAAATACATACAATACAACCAGTCCGCAATCTACCACCGCAATCATACTTTTAACCACATCGCAACCACAACCACAACCCAAATACTCCATAATGTAAAGCAAAGAGGGCGATCACCCCCCCCTCTCCCCAAAATTCTTCGCCCACTCCTCATACGCCTTCAGCCCCTCCTGACTAACACTCGGCCTAATAGCATACAAACTCGCCTCGAAATCCGCAAACCGGATCGGCCGGATCTGGTCCATGGGCGTGTGCAGGAGGGCTTCGCCGAGGTTGCGCAGGGGTCCCATGGCGGCGTCTTTGGCGAGGGCTGTTATGTCGCTGCCGGAGAAGCCTACATTCATTTATTAGTACATGGTTTTTGGGTGATGGGGGGATAAAAAAAAAGGGGGGAAGTACCTTCTGTAACCTGGACGAGAACTTCGATGTCATCATTGCCTAACTCGTAGACTTGATGGCTGAGGAGTTTGCGTATCTGTTGTCCGCGCACGCCCTGCTCAGGAAGTGGAATGTACTGTCTTCTTACAAACCGGCGTCGGGCAGCTTCATCGATATCCCAGGGCATATTCGTAGCAGCCAGTACAAGAACACGACTTGCGTCTCCGATCTTCTTATCTGCTTTCCCTTGTTCGCGTCCTGCGGCTGCACGTTGCAGATCAGACCATTGGATTAAGAATTCTGTCTTTGAGCGACGCGATGCTTCGTTTTCTGCGCCTGATGATCGCGCAGAGAGGAGGGAGTCGATTTCGTCGACGAAGATGATGGATGGGGCGAGGGCTTTTGCGAGGCCGAACAATGCGCGGACGAGTTTTTCGCTTTCACCGTGCCATTTTGATGTTAGTGTTGAGGCGGAGACAGAGAAGAAGGTTGATTTGGACTCCGTGGCTACGGCTCGCGCAAGCATTGTTTTACCCGTACCCGGAGGTCCGAATAAGAGCATGCCGCGAGCTGGTTCGCGGAGGCCGGAGAATAAATCTGGACGCAGAAATGGGTAAACGACGGCTTCTTTGAGGGCTTTCTTTGCGCCCTCGAGTCCTGCTATGTCGTCCCAGTGTACCTCGTCGCCGCGAACGACAATGTCGTTGAGGATTTGGCGGGCTGCCATGGTGTCGACGCCTTTGGGGAGTTTGCTCATGATATCCATAATCGCGTCATCTTCGTCCTCGTATTCGTCCCCGTCATCTTCTTCGTTATCCTCTTCTGCATCTGTGGACCGGGGTCCTGGTGACTCGGCATCACTCGACGGTGGTGTCTCTCTTCGGGCCTGCGGTTTCCTTCGAATCGCCGGATCTGAAATACCCATTCGGTCCATTGAACCAGAAAGTCCTGCATCTTTATTCCCAGTTGAAGTAGGAGTGATTCGAGTTCTCGATACGGGGTGGCTTGTCCGACTAAACTTGGGCGTTCCGGAACCAGATGCTGCGCCATTGAGCTTTGGTCGAGCAGGAGCCTGTTGCGACGTCCTCAATTCAGCCGGCTTGGGTTTAACCGAAGGCTTTGGCGAGGAACGCGGCACAGACCCTGACGAATACGACCGCTCGCGACTCGCAGAATGAGGATGCGCACTACCGGACCCAGCAGATGAGATAGTCACTGGAGTCTTTGCAGGAGCTCGTCGTATAGCCTGGTCAGACGTCCGCCAGGTGCTCGGCTCGGTGTCATCAGCAAACGTCCTCCTCGTCGGCAACTCCTCCCCCGACGAATATCTCGAGTCCGATACGCTAATCCTCGACGACACTAGCGCCGCATCACTGGCCCCTCTGTCCGACGACGACGGTGACCGATAGTTACTATCCCACGCTAAGCCCGCGGCGGCCTGCGAAGCAGCCGGCCTCGAGTCCCGTTCCGGACTAGCCCTGGGACTACTGGCCTTCTTCTTGGCCTGTTTCTTGGGATCCTTCTTAGGATCCTTTTTGGGATTCTTATTGCGCAATGTCGACAACATGGGCGGTATATTGTCCGGTGCTTTTCTTTCCGGACTCGAGGTACGCGATTGCGACGGGGGCTTTGGCTTGGTCTTGGGTCTGCTGGAGGAATCGGATAGGACCCGGGATGGCGGTGAGACAGCAGATGATGTCGTAGTCGCGTGTCGAGGGGCGATCGACTCGGAACTGATCCTGGTCTGAGGCTGGGGCCGACCCGGTAATGCGGGGGGTTTGGATAGATCGGCGTAGTGAACAGCGGGGATGGTACCGTCACCGATCCAGCCGGGCGTGCGATTATGATTACTAGTAGTATTTGTGGGCGAAGTCGGACTCTTGGACGAGAATTTCCCTTTTAGCGATGATAACCCGGTAGGACTTGTAGGTTTGCTGTTTCCGTTGCCGTTGCCGGTACCGTTGTCGTTGGTTGCTGGATTGTTGTCTTTCTGTGCTTCTTTCCTGCTTTCACGAAGGGCTTCGAGGAGATCAACGCGTTCTCGACATTGAGTCTCTAATTGACGGATGGAGTCTTGGAGGGCCTTTTCGGTTTCGGTTCGGGGGGTGTAGGTGGCAGACAGGCGATAGGCATTATGGTAATTGATAGTTTCGAGGGCGGAGCGCCAGGATCTCAAAGCCTCAGCTTCATTGTTCTAAACCATTGTCCAGGTTAGCTGAGGCAAAAAAGTGAGTTGGAGAGAGAGAGAGAGAGAGAGAGAGAGAGTGTGTGTGTGTATTGGAGTGACGGAGCCAGTGACGGAAGATGAGGACGAAAGGAAGGACGGAAAAGACAACCCACTTTGCCTTCGAAGTAAACGGCGGTTGAACACGTGAGGTAGCACTCATCGTAGGTCTTTTGTAGCGAAGAGGTGGTTTTGGCCATTGCGATTGAGCGAGCTGTGGTCGTTCTCAGCGAAGTTGGTTACCTCGGCGCCCGCCCGCACCAGCCATAGATCGACACAGATCGAGATAGGGCAGTGATATTCCAATGTTCACTGGATGAGGTGTGAGGCGTGGCTAAACGAAAAAAATCTTCAATCCCCGGGTTGTTGAAGTCAATGAGAGGACAGAAAGTGAATGGAGGTAGGAGGGGCGCTTGCGGCGTGACGTCGTTGGTCACCGCTGAGTCGCAGTCTTGGGCGAACCATACTATGTACATAGTGGTAGTACTCCGGCATACGTTTTCGGAAGACGTGCTTATATAGATATGTTAAGAGATGAATGGACTCTATGCCTAAAATACAAATGGCCTCCAAGAAATCAGCGTTCCAACGCCCGTTATCGGATAATACATTGCAACGAAATGTCAGAAATGCCCAAAATGAACATCAACAAGTCACGCCCGGAGAACCCAGATCTCTAATAATCAATACATGGCCAGAATTAGAATCATAAATCGGCTGCGGAGGATATCTTATTATATCCCTTTTGTCATAACCCGGCTCCCTCTGCCCCCTTCACATCGCTAGAGACAATCCGGGGTGTCTCGTTTTCTGCTGGCACCTGAGTTCAAGGTAGATTTCGGAGCATGAGAGAGGTGGTCAGGGTGTAGGTAACGGAGAGCAGAAAACACAATGCGTCGACCCGATGCGATTGAGCCCATCAGCAACATTCTTCCTTCATTTTTCTCTTTTTGTATATTCCCTTATCCTCCAGGATCATACCGGGTCTTCACGTAATGCCAACAGATGATGTCATTACCCTCAGTTTCCATTTCTGGCCGAGGTAAGACATGGTGGGTCACTTTTTTTTTTTTTTTTTTTTTTTTTTTTTTTTTTTTTTTCTTTCTTTTTTCTGCTGGCACAGTTGTTGCTCCGCCCAGATCCGTACCGGTACCAATTATAAAGAAGACATGTCGCAGATTCGTGGATTCATCGCAATCGGGTTCATCGAGGGATGTTACGGAGCATCCTTATACATTTTCCTGGCCCTTGAAGTACGCCTTGGCCATTTCATACGATGTCCTAAGAAATCAGCATTCACGCATGTTAAGAAAAAAGAGGAATAAACTCACCAGCAAATCGCCGTACTGGGCATCGTAGAAATAATCCGCGGCCTCGCACCACGCAGGAATCCACCCCAGCCAAACTGCCGCTTAATAATAGACGCAGCATTAATCAACCCCTTGGCCGACCGTACCTCCTCATTTTGTGCCAAGCCACGGGTCTGAAGGAGCGTCTTCACGACGTCCAGAGGGGTGGTGAGACCGGCCGCAAAGGCACCGGCCAGACCACCGGCGATACAGTGGGTGAAGGGGTCGTATTCCTGCGACGGGTTCATGACCTTGGAAAGCGACTCATATGCGACGAATTGGGTGGCGGTGAAGGGAACGGTCATGCAAAGGGTGGTAGGGTAGGAGACGTAGAAAGCCTGGAGACCTTCTGTGTGGTAGACGGACCGCGCACATTGGGCGAGGGTCTTGTGCACTGAGCCATGAACCTGCATGCGCTGCTTGATCACTGCTGGTTGTTAGATCGCGCCGCTGGATAGACCGTATCGCACATTTATGGAATGCTCACCATCAAAAGGATTCATCAATGCGTCACTGGCAATGGTCGCAGATGCACCACTCAGAGCAGCCGCCAGCGGATGATGCCCCTCGTCCACATTCCCACCTGCGAATTCCTTGACCAGCTCGTATGTGCCAAAGTACACCGCGTGGGCCGGACCAGCACCCACAATCACACTCGAAACACCCTTCCATAGTGTCCTCCAGCCTTCGATCCGGTAAATGGTCGAGACCGCGTTGGTCAGACCTGTATAAAGGGCTCCTCCTGAGGGATGTATGATTTGCATGCGAGTCTAGCGAAACCATTAGCAACCATTCCCCCATTCACAATCATGGATATCGTACCTTCAACAAATCCACCGGATACATAACAGCGTGTTCCTATCCCGCGCGTCAGCACCACCCAGTATTTCCGGCGCAATTGACCATATCCATACCGCTATCCCTGCGAAAGCACCAGCAAGCATATTCCGGCCGAGGCCGTAGTTCGAGGGGAGGGCTTCATAGCTGAATGCGACGTTAGCTTAGCTCTATTGATACCGTAGACGATATCTCGACAAAATATCAAGGCGTGCAATGCAATTGACGTTGACCCAACAAGAAACCAGAAAAGAGAGAGGCAAGTCAATGGAAACAAAACACGAAAAAGAAAACCGCGGGGAAAGTCAATCGGGATATGTTGGGGGGTAGCTGGGGGACAGCAAGCACGCAAGCAAGCAAATGACATACTCGTATTCCTCCCCCGGAACCTGATCTGGGGCTGCCATGGAGAGCTCTGTAGCCGGGGACACTGAAGAGAAAAGGGAAAAAGGAAATCGGCCGGGGAAGAGCGGAGAGGTGAAGGCAACCGAACAGTGGCAGCAACAGGTCCCTGAGATTCTTATTTGGTGGTGGTTGCCAAAAGAGTAGGTTTGCAGGGAATTTTATGAGTGGAAAAAAAAAAGTTTCCCGGGCGGCGGGAGCGGAGATTCTCGAGGTTTCTTGCTGTTCCTTGTTAGGACCGAGTCCGAAGGCCGAGTAGGAATCGGGGGCCGACAGGAGAGTAATATGAGAGTAAGCAGAATATTATTGAGAGAAAGATTGAGGAGAGGGGAGAGGAGGGAAGCTGGGCTGAGAAGAGTTGAAGAAAAAAAAAAAGTATGTGTGGTGAGGGGAGCCAAGTGGACGAGAGGTTGGCCGCTGATGATCCTCCTCAGCCCGCCAGTTGGTAGGTGTTTTTTTGCACGACTGCCGGTCACTTGAATTCCTCTTTGGTTCTTTTCTTTTTGTTCTTCTCGCTTATCTTTCTTCTAGAATATTATTGATACTCATCATCATATAAAAATATTTGTTTTTTCGGTGTTTTCCTGCTTATTCAGATCTCTGTCCAGACCGAGGTTTCCGATGACGGAGATTTCCCCAGAGTGCATAACTTTATGCTTGTATAGGATCTTATACTGTAGCTCTACGGAGCACTGTTGTCACTACAGATACACGGCAAAGAGCCATTTGATTAAATTGCTTGACTCTGAATCATATCCAGAGCAAAGAAATACAGAAAAAGAAAGTACATACCAGACCCTGTACTACTGTCCTATGTATGTACAGTCCGCATCTCCGAACAGCGGAGGAATCTCTTATCAGATCGGATGGCCGATGCTCACCACGACTACGGACAGACTTGTCAAACAGGCATGTATCTCCGAATTATCCGAGTCATAGATTGACCTATCTCATAAAATCCATCATGTCCGATCCTCCAGCTCTTGCTTCATAGAATCCCTACTGACACACGAGTAGAAACACATGGTGCACTGTATACACTCGGCACGGGGCAGACGCCCGACGCGAGACGCCCGGCCTGTTCCCAAACGGCTCATGGTCAAACAGGCCACGCGGATCTGCATGCTCCCGTCTTGTGTAATTTGTAGGTAATGAAAAAGAGCTGTCAAATCAGACGAGATATAGTGCCACCAGCGCCCGCCAAAAGGAACCGAAAACAAACACAACCGCACAGCTATCAGCTATATCAGAAACAAAAGAAATAATAGTGGTAAAATGAGAAAATATGCTCGATCAAAGAATACATTCAAGTCCAGTTCGCGAGTCCGGAAAATGGACGAGATCGATCCGAAATGCAAGAATCATATACGCTGAAAATGTCATTCACATCATGAGAAGAATATCTTTTCCGTCTATAAACGGGGGATATAAAGTAGGTCGGTGGCAGGCGTTTTTCACCATTCCACGTTGAAGGACCACTCGCCTAGGCATCGACATTCGTTAGACTCAATCCACTACACTAACCAAAAGAAGGAAAGGGCATTACTCACCATCTTTCAAGTTTTCCGCGGTGTCACTCAACAGGATTACCCGTCGCTTGTTGCAATACGCCGTCTTGTCCAAAATGTCCACCTTGAGATTCGCCAGCTCCGGCACCGGTTTCTCGAACATCTCACTCAGATTCTCCACTGCCAGCTCCAGGTCCTTCTGGTTGTCCTCGAAGATCTCCGTGAGGTTGTTCCGGGCAAGGTAGTAGGCAAACGCGTAGGTCCACTTCAGCGTCTGCCGGCACTGTTGGAGAGCTTGCGATGCAGTGTCGAGGAACTGCACTTCAATCCACGAGAGACCCGACTGCGACTGAAGACTGGTCATCTTCTTCTCGGTCTTTAGATACAAATCTCGATCCAGCTTCGCAGATTGTTCGTGGTTGGCGTATCGGTTATAATAATGTAGATACCGTTCCAGCGACGCGCGAGACCGGGCCTGCTCTGTGCGGGCCTCAGATCCCGACTTCTCTTCGAATCGGCTGCAGTTGTACCAACTCGTGCCGTGCTCTGACCACAGACCCATGCACATCCAGCAAAACTCGTGTTTGCATTTGCGGCACGTCATATGGTTGCACCCGCCGTTCTTCTCGATAGTCGAGTAACATTTGGGGCACTCCTTAGTGTTGGCGGAAATCCAATTGGCCGTTTCCGAATCGTCTTCACACTTCTTGAGCCACTTCTTCACCAACGCACAAGGTGTTGGTTGGTGGTCGTTGAGCGTGCAGCCAAAGCAGAAGTTATGCTTGCATCCACATTGCACGGTGGGCACGATACGGTTGAGTTCCCGTTGTCTGACCGGACAATCAATCGCATATTCGCAGTTCGGAGCCGGGCACCATTTGAGGTTCTCCTTGTCGTCGACATAAGTCCGGGTCAGAAGCGTATTATACCTATCCTTGAGATCAGCTGTAACAAGCAAACTCAAGCTCTTCGAGTCCACAATCATATGGCAGCTATCTCCCGGACACTCAATCCTTGCTGCCTCCCCTTCTTCACGAATCTTCTGGCCCAGGTAATGTCGATAGCAATCCACGCAAAAGCGATGCCCGCATCGCATCGCATAGGTCTCCAGGTCATCTCCATCCTCGCAGCAAATGTCGCACATGAATCCCGGCACCACCTCTGTCTTTGCTGCACTATCGAAATTTGTCCCAAGACCCGCATCTTCCAGTGTCTTCTCGGGGCGGTCCATGTAAGATTCGATCACCTTTTCCCGATTCCATCGCCCGTATCGCAATAGAATGGCGCACGACTCGGGTGGCAGGCCCAGAATCGACGAGACCTCGTTGATCTGTACATTCTGCTCCCGCTCGATGTCCTCCGGATCTAATACCTTGTGGTCCACTTCGTATGGCTTTTTCGTCTGCCCGATAATGTCCTTGTCTTGGGAAAACCCTACGTCGATATCGTCACCGAAATCTAGAAAGCACAGAAACGTCAGTATCGGGAGAATATTACATGAGATATAGGTTTGCAACATACCATCCATGCTTTCAATATCACTTCCTTGGCCATCCAGGAAGTCCGCGTTCGAGGACGCATCGCTCATGAAATCATCGTCCGAATCCATGCTGGTGGTCGCAGGTGTAGCCAAGTCGTACCCCTTCTTCTTATCCTTATCAGAAACCGGGATTTTCCTAACAGACGACGAGTCCGAGTCTGATTCTTTCTCAACTGGCTCGACCTTGCGGACCTTTGCGGAGCTAGAAGACGAGCGTCTGGAGGTGGCGTTTCGCGTACCGACGGCGACGGAAGGCTCGGTGGCGGCGGTGGTGTTGTTCGCCGCCTCGGCCGCCTTCCTCTTTCTCGTTAGAGGAGGCGTGGTGAAAGGTGTGTATTGGTAAGCCGAGATGTGCTGTAGAAGAAGGAAAAAAAGAAATTAGCCTCGAGGTAATAGACCGTCGAGACTGTTTCTCTTTTCCCTTTTCTCCTGACAAACACACGTCACAGCCTACCAAAAGGGGTTTCCCGGGTAAAAGACAAGAAAAATAAAAGCAACAGGGCTGAATAAAGAAAATAAAAAATAATCCCCAGCCGGACTGTTGCGAGCGAGGTTTATTGGGAGTCAGAGAGGGGGGGGGGGGGTTGGAAGAGGGAGGATCGAAAAGCGATGAGCAAAGGGTGGGACGTCACGGGAGCGGGGACTTGGAAGTCTTGGTCTATAAGGAACTCGGATAACGATTGAGCCTCACAGTAAGTGCCCTTAATAGATCGTATTATCGCCACTTGGTGTTGGTTGATTGGCAAACCACGCTTGTTGTCTCCTGAGGATCGACTCCACTGTGGATGTGTGGAGAGATAGAGAGAGAAGAAATAGTGCAGTAAAAGATACCAGTGGTTAAATAGTGGTTCTGTAGAGAGAACGCCTAGTAGGCCGCAGGAAGGTGCCTATTGTATCTTCAGGCAGCAGAAGAGCAATCATTTCCAACCAGCCCATGTCACGTGCGCTCAGTCAGCTGACACTACTGCACTCGCTCAGACTCAGCGGCTGTCAGTCCATATCAATGATGGGGGTTGACCTATCATAGAGTTCAATGCTGATGTACATGGAAAGAAGTCTATTTATTCTAATTAAGAACCTCTAGACGTATATCACAGAAGAGCAATCCCAGTAAATGCCCTCGAATCCTCATGATACAACCTCTCCTTACTCTTCCCCTCCAAATCACACCGATAAACACTACCCCCAAGATCCGTCAAATAAACATGCCCCCGCTCAACATCCAACTCCAACCCAATAGCCTCATTCAAATTTCTCGTCAGAATCTCATACTTCCTCTCCTGCACCTCCGCAGTAAACGAAGCAGAAGCAGTCATGATAGTCTTTGGCATGACAGACTCATCCAACCGAGCCCGGTTCAGCGAGTTTCCAAACGGTATTTCGCCACGATCAGTCCAGTATAGCGTGTTAGAGGTTTCGTCGATTTCGATATCGATGGGTTCCGGCAAGCCTGGCAGAACGACTTGGATATCATCACGCGAAGTTGCTGACTGGCCAGCAGGCGTATCGATGTTGGCGGAGAAGATGCGTCCTTTTCCGGATTTCGAGTATCCCTTTTGCGTCCAGAAGAACTTGCCCAGCGAGGGCGCAACGGTGATTCCAACGCACCACGCAGACTCATCCGGTGGTGTCGTGGGTTCACCGTTCAGAATCAATGCCTCGAGTTCCGATCCGTCAAAGTTACACCGGTACACACCCAGACCCTCACGATCACAGAAGTAGACCTTCTTCGCGGTCTCGTCCAGGGTCAACTGCTTTGGCGTGTTCACTTTCCCTGGTGCCACGAGGGTCCGGACATCAGTGCCGTCCAGAGCGGACGAGTAGACCGCTCCATCCCACTTGCCGGGAAATCCCATGCAGGTCCAGAACATGCGCTGGCTGGCAGAGTCGACGGCGATGCCATCTGGGAGGACTTGGCTTGGGACTAGGACTCGTAGTTGCTTGGTGTTGTCGTTTGGGTTGAGCTCGAGGACTTGGCCTGCTTTGAGGAGGGGTGGTTCAGCTGAGAGGCCGATGTCGAGGACGAGGATTCGGGGGTAGTTGGTCATGTTGATGATCTTCAGAAATTGGGTTTGGTATGACGATATTTGAGTGTAGATTGTAGATTGTAGCTAAGAAAGTCAAGGCAAAAGAGGGAGCATTACCAACTTATATACAACCCTGGATCTAGTCACCCAGTATGACAACAGTACATACTCCGTATGCCATAAATCACAACATCGGCCAACAATCGATAGATCCAAGTTTCCAAGGTAAGAAACCGCGGAAGGCAAGCGGATAGCCCTGCGGAACTGCGGGAGTATCTCGGATTCGAGTCGGTAAGCCAAACACCTCCGAGTCAGGACGGGAAGCCGATTAGCCGGTGGGTTTGATGGAATCAGATCAGGTTGACTTACCAGCTTCGTGAGTACTGTATGGGATAGTTCAAGCATTGAGTTCGTAGTGATATTCTCTGTGTATAGTTTATGCTTACTCGTGTATTTAGTGCTCACATCATGCAGTATGCTTAATGAAGTGACCCGAGTGCCTGGCACTAGGGCTTCTTTGGACGTTCCAGAAACATTCCCGAGCGGATCCGGTGGATTGTTACTGGAATTACCATACGTCATGTATTTCCGACCTCGGAGCGGAACTTTGCTTCCTCGGACAACATGCGGGGCGCTATTGATGCCCTGTTCCGTCGTATTGTTCTAGAAGAATAACCTTACACTATAAACAGCTGGGATTCCGGTATCTGATAGCCTGATAACTTTCATTTATCACACGACGGAACATGGCTGCTACTATCAAAACAATTGGCGTTGTCGGAACCGGCGTCATCGGCACCAGTTGGACAGCCCTATTCCTATCCAAAGGATATAAAGTCATCGTGACAGACCCAGGCCCCAGTGCAGAGGAGAAGCTCCAAGCCTACCTGCAGAAAGAATGGCCGACATTAACCAAGATTGGAGTCGTACCCGGCGCATCATTGCAAAACTACCAGTTCGTCAAGAACATTGACGAGTACCTCGGAGAGGTAGATTACATTCAAGAGGTTGGTCCCTATCCCCCTTATTCAAGTAAAGAAGATAATGTTAACATGTGCAGAATGGTCCCGAACGCCTAGACATCAAACGCCCCCTCATCGCCCACCTCGACGCCAACACCCGACCAGACATCACCATCGCATCCTCATCATCTGGTCTCCCCTCCTCGCAATTCGTCACAGATTGCACTAAGAACCCATCTCGCATTCTTATCG
The DNA here is from genome assembly GCF_001890805.1 of Aspergillus glaucus CBS 516.65. Classification (NCBI taxonomy): domain Eukaryota; kingdom Fungi; phylum Ascomycota; class Eurotiomycetes; order Eurotiales; family Aspergillaceae; genus Aspergillus; species Aspergillus glaucus. The sequence continues at coordinate 573,322 of NW_019170466.1, read as the reverse complement.
GCCATCCGTTCAACCCACCACACCTTATTCCCCTTGTCGAGGTGGTTCCTCACCCGGGTACAAATGCGGAGACCGTTTCGGCCGCGATGAACTTCTACGAGGGGCTGGGCAAGGATCCGGTACTTGTGAAGCAGGAAACACCCGGGTTCATTGCCAATCGCCTTCAAGCGGCTATTTGTAACGAGGCTTACAGTCTTGTTGAGAGGGGTGTTATTTCTGCCGAGGATCTGGGTAAGCCCCCCCATCCCCTCATTCTTCAGAACCAAGTCTAATGCACGCAACAGACAAAACAATGACATCCGGCCTCGGTCTCCGCTGGGCAGTGAACGGTCCCCTAATGACGAATGTCCTCGGCGGTGGTCGAAGTTTCCGACACTTCATTGACCACATCGGACCTGCGGTGAAGTCTTGGGGTGATGATATGAAGCAGTACGAGTTTAGGCATGAGCCGGAGAAGAAGGAGAAGGTGACTGAGAGGGTTGAGGAGTATGTTGGGGGTGTTGATTTGGATGAGGTTGAGAAGGGGAGGGATGAGTTTATTCTTAATTCTATCCAGTTTAAGTCGGGTGATTAGATAGCTTTGATACCATTGATTTGTTCATTCATTGATGAGAATATCTCGAAATGCCATTTCTCTAGTGAGACGAAAGTCTGTCGGGATAGAAATAACGTGATTGACCCATATACTAAGGCAATCGGATGCTCGAAAAGGCAATGCCATGCCGTCTTCTCCGGATCTGAACCCGAAGGCGATTCCGACTTCCTAAAGCGGTAGTACTTCCTCGGAAGCATGTATGATTTCGTAATTTTACGATACACTGATCCAGACCCACAAACCGAAATCCCGGCATGCCGTGCAGTTGCTCCGCCAGCGGACAACGGTTAACTCGGCCACGTTGATGAATTTTTACTGCTGAGCATAATAATAAAATCTTTACAGTGGTAACTCAGCATTCTATGTCTACACTCTAGAGCTTTTTGGGTGTTGGCTAACAATATGTATATATCGGTAACCACCGAAGTAAGTCCGAACAGCCCGTGCCTGACCCTAAATCTCCTGACTCGAGCTATGATACAATCATGGAGTTCGAAACGTCTAGATTACCTGTAGTCTCACGCCATGATCTTTTTTATTTGGCCCGCGGGCCGCAGCGGATATAGATGTTTCTGTTCCGTATATAAAAGTAGGGCTACGTATTATCCAAAGCAGCCAGATATCTTCTTTTGATACAATCATATTTTATACTTTTTTTTTTTTTTTATATCAGAGACAATAAATAATGGCATCCCATACAGTAATCCCCGGTGACGACATTTATGGCCCGGGCTCATACATCGACAAAGAACCCATCCCCGTCCCCCAAGACACCCGTCGCGTCTTCGAATACCTAGCCAAAACCACCCCCGGCTTCACCCAAGACCGGCGACACTGGGACAATGTCACCTTCAACGGCCGTCCAGAGCCCTCAATCCCAGGCCCCATCAAGGCACCCGTGGTAGCAGCCGCGCTGCACGCCATGTGCGGTGTCGTTGCGAATGAGATTGTCGAAGACCGCGATGTCCAAGAGCAATCAAGTGAGCAGGCGAAGGTGTTTGTTAACACGGACCACGCGGCGATCTGGATGGGCAGTATTTTCACGCCGTACATCAACGGGACGAATGTACAGGATCTGTTCAAGGCGAAGAAGTTGGGTGCGTTGTTTGAGAAGGATCTTGAACATGGGTGGATGGGTAGTTTCATGAACCTGCGCACCACTGCGATTTATAAGACTGCTACGCCGGGTGTGTGGTACCAGCTTCACGGCTCGCTGGATGCACCACCTGTCCTGCGCTCGATGGGCATGGATCCGGACTACCCGGCCAAGACGCCGCGCGAGGCGTACGAGTACATTGCCTCACACGTCGAGAAATGGACCGCCGACGAGCTGGAGATGCACAACGTGCGGAACGGCTTCTGCGGTGAAATCTGTTATACGCCCGATGGCTGGCGCAAGACGGAAATGGGCAAGCGGCTCGCTGAACACCCGCTCGTTAACTACAAGCGCCAGTCGCACGCTGTCCCAACACCTCCTACACCACTCCCCCCGCGTGTTGGATCAAGTGACCGTCGCCCGATGGCCGGTGTCAAGGTCGTGGAACTCGTCCGGATCATTGCAGGTCCCGTTATCGGAAACACGCTCGCAGCCTTTGGCGCAGACGTAATCCGCGTCGGATACAGCAAGCTCCGTGATCTAAACGTGCTACAACTCTCCCTGAACACCGGAAAACGCACCATCGACCTCGACCTCAACAATCCCGAGGAAAAGCAGCGTCTCCACGACCTCCTCCAAGACGCCGACGTTTTCGTGCAGGGTTTCCGTCCCAATACCATCGCCCGCAAGGGCTTCGGTCTTAACGATCTGCTGTCTCTCGCTGGCGCCCGCGGCAAGGGCATCGTCTACGTCGAAGAGAACGCCTTCGGGCCTGACGGTATCTACCACGAACGCCCCGGATGGCAGCAGATCGGCGACGCCGCGTCGGGATCTTCGTACGTCACCGGCTGCTCCCTGGGGCACACGGACGGGACCAGCGTGCTGCCGCCCTTGCCCATTTCCGACATGACAACCGGTCTGCTCGGTGCGCTGGGCGCGATGCTTGCCCTCCGTGACCGCGCGCGCACCGGCGGCTCCTACCACGTGTTGAGCTCGCTTGTTGCTGCTGATGAAATTGCCCTCCGCCCCGAGATCGGCCTGTACAGCCCTGAAGTCGTGGCCAAGAATGTCGAGACTTTCAAGTGGGGGACTATGGAACCCTCGCAGTATGTTATTGAGATGCTGGATGTGGTTATGGATGGGTGGAAGAGGGTGTTCCCGGAGCATCTGACACCTGGGACGGAGGAGTCGTTTATGGTGGGCTTTGAGGAGAGTGCGTGGGGGAAGATGGAGTTTTTGAAGCCGGTTGTGAGGATTGGGGATGAGAGTCTTAACCCGAGGTGGGAGACGCCTACGGTGCCGAGTTGTGGGCAGGATAGGGGTATTACTTGGCTGTAGTTCTGCAAGTATGTAATTGTTGTAATATTTTCTGCAGAAGCCCTGGGGTGTACAATAACAAATGAAATAATAACTCGCCAGCTTTTCTTGCTTTTGTCCAGATTCACCATCCCACCATTTCCTGTAGCCCACAAGATACATGGCTAATTCCTTTTTCCCGGCAATATGATCAAATGGTCGTGCTGCACCCCAAACGCCCGCGTCGATGCGCCTGACGCTGACTTCCTGGTATCCTCGCCTGCTCCAGTACGCACCAGCAAGTTCACGAATTCCCTGGATCCATATGGTGATTTTCTCGGGCATGCATCTGTTGTCTTGGTTTTTTGATCGCCCATCTTGAAACTGGTCGATGAGAGATGATTCGACTTTAACACAGCAGCGAGCTGCAAAGCCTCGCCTGGCGTATTTTGCGTCATTTTGGACGACTACACTGAACAATTCCCAGTCCTGGATCGAGGACCAATGTGTAGGCCTCGTTCCGGAATCATAGGGATAGCCTTCCAGCCCGAACTGTTCCTTATATGGTTTCATGGCGGCATAGGCAATCGGAGTACTTGCATGTGTATTATCTTCGGTAACGAATAACACGCAGCACATGCCGTGAGGGCCAAGGTCGCCAACGACATCTTGCGGCGTCTGGAAGCGGTCGCTATTTCTGTGTGCTGGTTGCAAGAATCCCTTCCGATGGGAGATGAAGGCGCTATTAATCATGGACCAAAGAGGTAGCAAACATGGGTGTCCCTGCAGTTTCTGTGCCGTAAACACCTTGAATTCGTACTGCGAATCGGCGGATGGAACAGACATAGCGGTTTGAGTTTATAGGAAAATATAGGAACGTGATTTACTGCCAAGGGAAGAAGCTGTTGAGTGACTACTGGTAACCTGGGCATTCTTAAAACCCGGTTGGATGGCGTGAGTCAGATGTTGCGGGAGGGCGCAAGGATTGTATTGGCTGCTTTGTGGAGTCTCTGGATGCACTGATAATAAGCCTAAAGGATCAAGATCCTATATGAAGTTTACTAAAAGGCAATTAGTCTAGGGCTTAACGGTACAGTAAGCATAGCCCTTTCTCACTTGGCCTGGAAATCCGATTGATGTAATCTTCATTGAACATAAATCATGATATTTCACTTTTCTAACATAAACCATCAAACAATAAGAGACAAATCACTCGGCAATATTGACAAACTGGAAAGTCGGCTGCCCAGGCACCGCATTCTCAGCCGAAATCCCCTCCCTCTTCTCACCAGTACCAACAACCTCGCCACTCTTACCACCCTCATCAACAGCAACAATCTCAATCTCCTTGGCACCAGTAATCCGCTGCAAGTTGCCAATCATCTCAGTCAGAACAGCGAACTCGTCAAACGGCAGTTTCCGCTCAAACACGGCATCGGGCTGCTCGCGGCTCGTGACCAGACGCTTCTTGAGGGACTGCACGAAGGGCATGGCCTTCTTCATCTCGCCCAGCTTGCCGACCTTGGCGTTGAGTTCCTTGTCGTTGATCGAGATGCTGACGGCGTCGAAGGCCTCGCGGACAAGGTCGATGTACTTCTCCTGCCAATCGGGGTACTTCTTCGCGGCGAAGATGGTGATCTTCTTAGGCTTGCGAGGGTCGAAGCTCGAGCCCTTGCCCTTGGAGAGTTTCTTGGCGAGGGTGGCCTCCGAGGAGGTGATATTCGAGGAGGTGCTGCGGACGTAGTTGGTGGCGGCTGTGAGCTCAGGAGAGGGCTCGGGGGCTTCAGGGAAGCGGGCAAAGTGGATGGATTCGGGCTTCTTGAGAACCTCGAGCCAGATGTATTCGGCCCAGTGAGGGGCGATAGGGGAGAGCAGGAGAGCTTGGAGCTCGAAGTAGCGGAAGACTATGTCACGGTGCAATCCGATACCGGCATTGGTGGCTGCTTCACGGTAGGTGTCACGGGCGTGAGTCAGGTCGTAGAGACCGCTCTTCAGGGCGAGCTTGAAGTTGGTGCTAGACATGAGTTAGTAAACTGTGGTTGTGAAAGCTGAATTGTCGCCACTTACTCAGAGTAGTGCTGTCTGGTCTCATGGACAAGGCTGTTAAGCTCGTTGTCAAACACCTTGTCGAAGAAGGTGTCGGCAGGACCGGTACGCAAGGACTGGTCCTTGGCGGTCTCCTCAATCCAATCCTTGAGAGTGTACAATCTCAGGATGTTGCTGTTAGCGACAGTCTCCTCGAAGTTAGCATCCTCGATACCGTCGCCAGCATCAGCGAACGCGATACGAGTAGCATCAGCACCGAACTTGTCAACAGCGTCCCGCAAGGTAAGGAAGTTGCCGGTACTCTTGCTCATCTTGTCACCGTTCAGGAGCAAGTGACCGTTGGCACGGACACCGCGAGGCCAGTACTCCGAGGGGAAGAGAGCAAGGTGGATGTAGAGGAAGAAGGTCAGGTGGTTCTGGATCAGGTCCTTGCCCGAAATTCTGACGTCAAGAGGGTAGAAGTATTCGAATTCTCTGCGCATCGCCTGCAGAGACTCGTTGCTGATCCCGCTCTTGGAGACGAGCTCGTCGTTGAGCTCACGTCTCGTGAAGATGTAGTCCCAGACCTCGTCAGTCATCTGCTCGGGCTTCAGGCCCAGAAGACCAGGCTGGGATCCGTAGCGGTCACCGTGCAGCAAGTGTGCGATGGTGTAGTATGCCATGTAGACGGTACTGTCACTCAAACTCTCAACGAGGAATTGAGGGTCCCAGGGGAGCTTGGAGCCCAGACCGTAGGTTCTGGCACATGCCCAACGGTTGAGCCAAGAAAGATTCTTTTCGAAACCGTTCTTGGTCTCGTTCGAGTAGGTGTTGAGGGTGTTGACAACGTGGCTGAGGGTGTCCTGCTGCCACTGAGCGTCGTTCTCACCGTAGTTCAAGAACCACTGGCCGAGGTAGGCAACGACACAGTCGTCACCACTACGGCTAGTAACCTTGCCCATAGGGTCGGCAAATGGGATAGCGTCACCGCTCTTGTAGAGAGACTGGCGGATCTTGTCCTTGATGCTGCTGACAGGCTCGCCCTTGTACTCACCGACTAGCATGGTACCCTTGTAGAATGCCTCACCGTAAGCCAGCTCCTTAGCCTTGGCGAGCTGGTTGACATCCTTGGGAGAGTTGATCTTGAGCTGCTTGACCAAAGTAGGAGCAGTCAGGTTACCGTAGTTGGGGGTATCAATGAGAGGGTGGATCTCGAGCTCGGCCCACTCCTTCTTGATTCCGTAGAATTCGGGCTTCTTGGCCAGGTCCATCAGGGTGGCATAGTCGTCAGGGCTGTCCGAGGGAACCGAAGTGACAACACCAGTACCCTTGGAAGCGGAGACACCGTCCATGGGCAGGATGCGCACACCCTCAGCGTGGAGCGAAAGAGGAGCGTTAACCAGAGTACCAACGAAGGCAGATCCAGGAGCTTCGACAACGAGCGGCAGCTGGTCCTGAGACTTGAGGAAGTTCTCGCTGTCGACGAAGTGACCCTGGAAAGCCATATTCCAGGCAGCCCGCTTGGTCACGACGAAGTATTCCTTCTCGCTGACCTTGTACAGACCGTAGTTGATCTTAGGGCCGACAAAGCAGCAAGTCTGACCGTACATGGTCTCAGGGCGCAGGGTAGCGGGGACGAAGTAGACCTTGGCGTCGTCCTCAATCTTGCCCTTGACAAGCTCAGCAACTTCCGGTGCCCACTCCTTAACCTGCAGCTTCATGGCAGTATATTCCTGGGGGCCGATACCCTCACCCTCAGTCCGGTCGTGGTCCATGCAGGGCTGGCCGTCCTTGGGTGAGTAAATGGTATAACGGCTACCGTACATGATCTTGCCCAGCTCGTGAAGGCGGTTCATTTGCCAGCGCACGAAAGCGTCGTAGTAAGGGTTCGCGTCAGTGGTGACGAACTGTCTCCGCCAGTCAACGCGCGCACCCAAGCTGTCAAGATCCCGGATAGCCAGCGGCGGGAAGTGCTGAAGCCAGTGGTCCGCGTCAGCGAACTTGTGAATCTCCTCAATCGGAAGACCAATCGCCAACATAATCTGGAACTGGTACTTCATCTTCACAGTCTTGGCGGCGGCCTTGCTCTTCTTCCCGGAGAACTTCTCCTGCTCGGCCTTAACCTCCTGCGTGGGAGCAGCAGTCTCCTCCACCTGCTCACTCTCCTCCTTGTAGCCCTCGAAGTTCTGTCCGAACTTCTGTACCTCGTCGCGCAGCTTGTCCGCACAGGCCTTGATGGGCATACCGGTGCAGTGGAAACCGAGGGGGAAGAGGGCCCGCTTGCCCTCCATGCGGGCGAAACCGGTCATGAACTCGACCTTACTGGCAGTGAAACTGTGGCCAGCGTGCAGGGTACCGTTCATGTAGGGGTAGGCCATGGTTCCGAAGAACTTGGGGTACTTCTCACGGAGTTCGGCCGCAGTCATCGAGCCCGCGGGAACCTCAGAGAGGGAGGGGGCGTTAACCTCGAAGACCTTGTCGTTCTTCCATTGTGCCTGGTACTTTTTCTCGAGCTCGATGAGGGCGTCTCTCCGTTGGGTCTATCGACAAGACAGCAAATTAGTCACATATCCTTTCTTCAAGACGAGGGGGAGGGGCAGGCGGTCGAACATTTTCGAGCTTCAAAGTGTTCTTGCTGCTGTTGCCCGGATCGAGCGCAGCTGCGGATGCCGCGGCGGCTGCCATGGCTCAGGTTCAATTCGTTTGTTTGGAAAAAGAGGGGAGCCGTGAAGGCGAAGTGGATTGAGAGGGAATCGAAAATCTATCTCCCGCGGGGTCTTATCCAAAGCGAAAACGGCATTTTACAGCACGTGACATCTGCAGAGTTGAGTCACTATACTAGCAAACATGATTCTTTTACATTGAGAGTAACACAATATATAGATAGCCACTCGAAGTGTTATTGAGATAGAAAATACAGTCATATATCCTGTAGAATGCCAGTAAATCCTCATAGAATCTAGTTCAAGTCACGTGATATACAATGCAATTGGCTTCCGCCGAACAACCAAAAATCGACGTCCAGATCTCCGAGTCAGCACCACAAGACCCGGCCTCGCATCGACACTCTCCCGGTTGGATTCGATTGTTCAGTCTGTTTTCTCAATATTTCAATTTAATTTTCTATATCGATTGAGTTTGGAGAGAGCTGTGCTCTCTGATCCGCAACCATGGTGAACCTTTTCAAGCGGATGCGGAAGTTGAGATCAGTATGTTTATGGATTGAACCCTTTTCCTCGGAGATAAGCTGGTATTGAGGACAATCGCTAACTGCCATGTACTTATAGAGGGTAAATACCATCCAATTTCGTTCGCACATGCCCCATTGACTACCTCGTTATCCACCCGGATCCCCGACCCCACGCCGCGAAACACATGCTCGAATATATACAGCACCTCGAACCCATACTAACAACAAGAATAGATCCTCGATGTCACCGTCGGCACTGGCGCCGCAATCCTCCCAGCCCCCCAAACCGCAACAAAAGAATTCCCCGCCATCACCCGCCTGCACCTAACCTACGCCCAGAAAATCTACAACGGCCACCAAGGCGCGCGCCACTTTTGGCGCCAATGCCTCCCGCGCCTGAAATACCACAACCCTTCCATCCCGATAACAGTCAAGCAAACCGAGGAGCAAGACGGTCCCGCAGCCCTGACGATTTATTTTGCGGAAAATGCGAGTAACGCGGCCACGCTGAACGCTGCGAAGGATATTAATGATAAATATGCGCCTGCGGCGGGTGAGAGTGAGAAGACGGCCGTTGTGGATTTGAGGGATTTGGATTGGAAGAGGATTTGGGATAAGGTGCGGGTTATGACGGGAGCGAAGGAAGTGCAGGCTAGTGCGAAGGAGGAGGAGGAGGTTAAGAAGTTGGAGCAGATGGCGGTGCAATCTGTGAAGGATCAGGAGCGGAATGCGAAGATTCGGCAGACGAAGAGGGATCAGGAGAGGATGTTGCAGGAGGCTAGGGGGGAGGTTGAGAGGTTGAGGCAGACTTGAGTTTGTTTTATGTTATTTCGTCTTCTTTTCGTTATGGGAATTGTGGAAAGGAAAAAGACTTCATGGCCAATTATGTATCATAGCATCTTGTTTTTAGATTTATGTATTTCTGGGAATCTCTCGTTCTTATGGATTGGCCGGGGCATGGAATGGGCCGTTACGAAGCAGTGTGGGTATATCGTGGACCATATTCAAACCATATTCAAACCATACCAAGCAAGCAAGCACATATCCTCTCATGTTCAACAAGTAACTATTTAATTTCAAATTTTGAACATCCTTAAATCCACAAGACTCCTATCCCATGCAAAGAAAATTTTCGGCGCCTTTTTTATTTTCATTTTTTAAGCGTTATCTGGCGTGTAGTTGGTACCTCCTAGCATACCCTGTCCTGATACGGTAGGTGTTGCAGCGCGAGTAGGTTGGCTAGATGTTGCTGACGACGGCGAGTGAGACTGCGCTTTTCCTGCAGCCGCCGCCTGAAGACGCTGGTCCAAAGCCCGGAGAGCCAAGGCTCGTCGCCGTTCTGCCTCCTCGCGCTTACCCGTGCCTCGACCGGCGCGATGGCTGCTGAGGAGCGTCGGGAGACCGGCCTCCCCTCTGGCAAGGACCTGCTGGTTCCCCGAAGCGATAGCCTCCTCCGAGAACGGGGTACAGATCCTGAGAGAGACGAGCAGATTGTAGATTTGATCAGAGATCGCGGCGATGGGTGGCTGGATCACATCGGGGAAAAGACAGGCAAAGGCAAAGGTTTCGCTTGCGTCACCCTTGATGCCCATGCCATTGGTGGTGGACGTGCCGGTGAGATCGGGCTGCCGCTTGAAGAACCGGAGATATGTCCAGCTGGTCAAGAGACCCAGCCAGGCGAGGATTGCTGCGGTTTCGGTTCCCAGCACCACGCCGCTGATGGTGTTGAGAAACAGGAAGATGGCGGGGAAATGTTTGACGCGCATCTGCACCAGGCCCTTGAATACAGTGACGGTGTGTTCGGGAACGAGCTGCTTGAAGGCGACAAGGAAGGAGGCTTGGATCGAGATTCCACCGCAGATTTGAGTGAGGCTATTTATCGGGAGCATGTTAGTATGTACTTGAATGGGATGAGGGGACATCCAACGTACCCTATCGAGGGGTTACCCCTGATGGCTGCCCACAGCAGATAGAACGGCACGATAACCACATTGGGGAGGACGGCGATGGTGACAATGAATTTGGCAAACTCCCGAGAACTCCAGGCACGCTCAAGGTACTTGCCGCCGTAGAAGAGGGTGGCCAGGTTCAGAAGGACGGTGAAGATGTTTTGCTCGACAAAGGTGGCCGTGAGGAGGGTCCATGGATAGTAGAAGAGTCGCAAGGGAACGAGAGTCAGGTAGGGAACAACGATGGGCGTAGTCAGCTGGGTTTTGCCGGTAGTGGCACTGATGCTGCTAATTTGGCGCCATCGGGCGATGTTGTAGAGTAGGGAGAGGGTGAGGAGACTGACAAGGCAGATGCGGGTTGCCGGAGGAATGTTGACTCGGACCATTTTGAAAAAAGGATTAAAAAAAAAAAAGATAAAAAAAAGAATAGTACCGGAGAAGCAAAAAACGAGAAGAAAACAAGAGAAAATAGAAAAGAGAAAAGCACTTGCGGCTGCTGAACGAAGCGCAGGCCGCGGGCTGAGGTTGAGAGCCCAACTGGTGGTTGGAAGTGGGAGAAAGAAGTCAAGATGGTTGAAAGGGGAATGTGGAGGGATTGCGGTGGTGATATTATAGGCAGCCCACGCCTACATAACCTCTAGTATAGCTATATATATATAATATTCAATGATACAGAGATTAATTATTTGAATGGATATAGAATTTTTTTTTTTTTTTTTTAAAAAAAAAAAAAATAAATAAATAAAACAAAATAAAAAACATTGGACAGTGCTTAGTTCTTCAGTAGTACTCTGTAGTGGTGTCTCGGGGATTATTGCAGAATCGAGGGATTCTTGACAGGGAGACACACGAGCAGCTCTCTACCAATACAAAGGATGATATAGGTCATTTTCTTTCTCTTTTCCTTGATTGTTTTTTCTTAATCATAACTATTGAATAATGAACATTGTAATAATGTCTAAAATCCTTATGCTGCTCGGTTGTCGACATGCAGAATTCCAGACAACAATGAACGGATTCATGATCCACGCGTTGTCGATCTGTCCACTGTAAGCTGCCGGTACTGCATGGCTGAATGGGATCTGAAAGTACCAAGCAGACACATAGTTGTAGATATTTCTTTCTATATACAAACTATATTTGTAGCACTGAATAACTATCAATGCCAACTTACATAAGGCTAGGTCAGGATAACCATCAGCCTCTCCGGTAGAGGATCTTCCCCGGGGACTGTGCGCCGTTGACACAACATAAAAATAGGAGACAAGAAGTATTCTGTCGCAATAACAATAATGATGAGATGAGAAAGAAAAGGCCAACAAATATCTCAATACAAGATAAAGCTCAATATATTTATATATTCTCTGCAGAGACTCCTAGAGCATGGAAGTGGAAGTGGAAGTGGATATGGGAGTCCCTTGGGTGGATCTCGACCATTTTTGACTTCCGTTCGTTTCTTTTCTTCCTCCAGATCCGACTTCTCCATTCTCCGTTGCACTTGCAGTGTACTTGTACTTGTATCTTATTCTTCTCTCAACTATTTATCTTCCCTCAGTTACAGAAACAGAGTACTGTGATTCTCTGTTGTTGCGGTGGTCTCGACTACCCGCGGTCGTGATCATTCCTCCATTGACCCATTTCCCATTTCATTTCCTCTCTTGAATTCCAACCTTCCTCTCTTCTTTGCCTCTGTCTTTTCCTTTACACCTTTTGTCTCTTTTGCAACTGCTTCTCTTTTTGTCCCTCTTTACCTTTCACTACTCTTCTACACGATCAGATCTCTTCTTTACTTCACCCCTGCGACATCGTCTAAAAGACACGACCACCATCATCACCACTTGACGGTCCTTAGATTGTCCTGCGGTTGCCGGGACCTTTAAATCACCATCAACAGATCATCTTCAACTGTTTCAACCACTGTCCACCTCTTCGCTGCGACCATATCTGTCAACCGCTTGGCTGCGTCCTTCCCCGGTCTTTCTATCCGCGAAAAAAAAAAGCAACGACCAGGCCAACGCCTCCCATTTCAACGCATCTTCGGAGTACTCTCGCTCGCAGAGCCTGTCTCTATTCCTCCCTCTCTTTCCCATTCTTTCGATCTTTAACCTTTTTGACTCTCTTTCTCTCTCCACTCTTTTCTCTTTTCTCTCTTTTATTCTCTATTTTATTCTCAATCTGCTTCTCCATCTCTCTCCACTCCCCTCTCCGTTCTTCGTTCTCCATCCCCTCACCAACCGAAAGAGGCCTGTTTTGGCATGCGAGCGGTTCCTGCGCCATAGCTCCCTCTCACACATGTAACAATGTCGCACCCCGATCTAACCTCGCATCATGTCAATTATTTAATATGGAGGTACGTATTACAATCGCCATAATAATATCCAACGTGGATGCATTGACCAATGGGTTTCCTTTCTGGATCGCTAATTGAGCTTTTCCACAGGTATCTCCAGGAGTCGGGTTGGTGATCACTTTTCTAATTATGACTCCCTATCCCTGTCTAACAAGCTATCCCAGGCCTTGGTGACGCTGCTGTAATGCTACAGCGCGCATGGAACCATGATCCGCAGGGTTTACCATTTGCTCCCTACATCAGAACCCATGCGCTGGTGTCCTTGGTTCAAAAAGGTCTACAGTATCATGAACTCGAGAAGTCTCTCGACAAGGTATGGTTTGTTCGTTTCTTTTTGATTTGCGACTTCTAACCAACAGGATCCGTCACAGGAAGGGAATCCGGTCCCTTTTACCCCATCCAGTTATTTCTTCGGACCCCAACCACTCGAATCGGAATCGCTGCGCACTCCAGCTGGCCCGGCTGAAGCCGCCGCTGTTGGTGCGGACCACGCGGCGCTTGTTTCGCCAACCAGCAGAGTGGCGCGAGACGCCGCGATCAACGGTCACCTGACAGCCGAGGCTGGCAAAAAGTCACGCAAGGGAGATCGTTCGGATGTCGTCGCTGTTACTGCAGCGAACGGAGATGGGAGTTCTATGGAAATCGACACCAATGGCATCTACAAGGATCAGGATGAATCCCCTGTCGCCGATGCGACCATCGACAATGACGGAGATGTAAGCATGACTCGGTCGGAATCGCAAGGCCAGGAACCAACCGCGCCGCCGCCGCCGCCCCCACCGCCTACCTTGGCGACCGGCCACAGCGTTGGCGTCCAGATCAGCCCCGCCAAGGCTGCTGACCTCAGCCCCGGCACCGCCCTACTAGATGTGGCTGGTAATGACCACGTGACACGAACCTTGTGGCGCCCACAAGATCCCACCGTTGTCGTGGCAGCCGGTGATACCTTTTGCAGTCTGTGGAAGCTGTCGTCCTCGTCACAGCCAGTGCCAGAAAAGTTAGTTGATGGCTCCGGGGAGGACACTTGCGTCTCTGCCGTGGCATGGGACCCAACCGGTCAGAAGCTGGCCGTCGCAACCTACAATGACATGCGCGGCTCAATTACCATGTACGATGTGCATGGCCATGCAGTCGACCTTTTGCCCGAGGTACCTCGCATGATCACAGGATTGCATTGGGCAGAAAGTGGCTCGCATCTGGTTGTTGTTGCGTCGGACAGTCGGGTCTCCGAGCTGGCTCTCTGGGACGATTCATTACGGCCGGATATGTTCCCTGCGCCCCAGGTGATTGATGGGTCTATCTATGACCTGAGCTGGATTGGGCCAAATCAAGCCTATGCATGCAGCGATGGTTCGGTCTACCAATGTCAGGTCGACTCGAGTATTCACATCACCCGGACGTTCTCGTCTGGTGCACCTGACACTACATGGACATTTATTCGCTGCGCCAGTGCCGGGCCCTCCTCGTCCATGGCAGTAGCTGCGTCCTCGTTCACCGCTTCGTTCTGGATTCCCACGCATGATATGCGCCTAGACGACGCGCACCAAGGTGACATCACGGCTCTTGAACTTCGTGCTGATTCTCGGCAATCTCCGTTTGTCCTGGCGTCTTCGTCGGCTGACGACACCGTCAAAATTTGGCACATTGACCCGGAGTCGAAACGTTTCGAGTGCATCCACCGCTTATTCCTCGGTCCGTCCATTCCCGCTCTTGTTGGATGCTTTTCACCGGATGGTTATGCCCTAGCGGCCGCCAGTAAGGACAGATTGTACATTTGGAATGCTGAGCGTGGTGGCTCTGCCATGGCCACATGGGCGCTTCCAAGTTCGGAAGACGCCAAAGAAGGTCCGGACCAAGCTATCAATGGACACAATGGGACGGCTGATTCACTGCCTGATCGGTCTCTTTCCTGGGATACTAATGGGAAGAAGCTTGCCTTTGGTGTTGGTCATCAGGTTTGTTGCAACCCCACCAATCGTGAAAAGTGTGCTTGTATAACTAATCATTGTGATCTTCTATCAGATGGCTATTGTGAATCTGCAACGCTGAAAACGGTTCAACCATTTACATCTATTATCGAAAGCGAAGCATATTTCATTTGGCTTTAGCATGTCCGGAACTTATGAATATATGTACAAGACCGGACCCGATGACAGTTCTGCACCCTTGAAACGGACTTATCAACTTTGGATGTGTCACGATCCTAAGACATCAATTGTCTTAGGGTCATTCAGGCCTTGTCCCGATTTGGTGACTATCGGATCCCACCAGAGTACAGAGCTGCTTTGAATTCTTTCTCGTCATTTTACGTTTTGCACTTCGAATTGAGGGTTATTGGCTTTGGGTAGACAACACAAAACGGCGCGGGTTGGCAAGGGAGGCAGGCGATCTCGGCGAATCATGCGGTTTGGGGGGTTTGTCTTTTTATATTTTGCTAATATGGAATATTTGCTGATCGATCACACCAATTTCTGGACCCATTATACCATTTATCGAATGTCAGAATATCTTATGTCTCTGTTTCTTTGTGAATCACTGGTTGGTTTTACGATGGACACCTACGGTTGGCGTTGTTTGCTCATCAGGTGGAGTTTACACAACTGGCTGAGAATATCAACATTGTGTTTATAACTCCCAAGGGTTTTGTTTATTCTTTTTCTCGATATTAATATTCAGCTGTCCTCATCTGCACTAGATAATGGAAGGTGATTATTAGGAATAGCGTCCAATGGCTGCTGCTTCTGTCTTTCATCCCGTCGCTGTTCGCGCTCACGTTCCCGGGCTTGAAAGCCTTCCTCGACATCTTTCCACCCACGCATCCACGCGGTTATGCCATCGAACAAGGCGTCAGCGTCATCTTCGCTCCGGGCGGGTTTACGTTTCGTCCATCCCTTCCGTGCTTCTCGTGCTTGGATTATTGCCAACTCGTGATCGCGCTGCCATCCGTCCACCCAATTTTCCAGACCGTAAACCGTTCCCCGGAGTCCTTCGCGTTCTATCGAGTTTTCCAAGATATCGGCGTGTCTGCAATAGCAATACAGTTAGCCTGACCATGACATATCTATACAATGATGGATCCACTTACAACTCGCGAACCTCACCCTCCAATCCAGCAACCCTCCGCTCCAGCCCCTGACATTTCTGAGTAAACAGCTCATAGATGTGAAAAGTCTCGCGACGCCTCCTATGCAATTCGTTACCCAGCGCTGTGACTTCCTCCAGAATAGCGGTGAGTTGCGATCCGGTCGGGTGTGGCTCTGATCTTGGCTCTGCGGTATGCGACGCCGCCGACGGCGATGGTTCCGCTACTGTTGACGGAGGCGATGGGTAATGCGGAGTAAGATTAAGACTCTGGGGTCGATGTTTGGTGATTTCTTGCGTTAGAGTTGAACGGGGATCATTGTCGTCGTCGTCGGGTAGTGATAGTGTGTTTTCGATAGTATTCAAACAGCGGTGGAGAATCGCCGTATCGCTTTTCGAGAACGATCGCGATTCAATACCATTATCGCTCTTTCTCGCATTCATCGCAAGTTTCGCTAGTCGCGCCGCGAGGTGGAGACTCTCCGTTCCTGTTTCACCATCGTCGAAGTTCGTATCAGGTTCTGTTGGTGCTTCGGAGGTCTGGGTCTGCATTTGAGTCTGGGGAAGCTGAAGCTCCGCCTCTAGCACCATATCTATGCCGGAATCTGCGAAAGAGGGAGAAAGTGGATCGTTGTCGTGGTTTTGAGAATGATGGGTGAGAGCAGAAGGTGGATCCATATCAGATGTAGTCGTATGCATGCATGTATGCTATGTATGTACGTCGATAAGGATGTTGGACAGGTGGACAATGACTTAGTTGTCGGCGATTCGCGGTGTCATCATCGTTTCCGTCCGGGTAAGTTACAGGGGTGACAGGGGCACCGCCTTCTGTTCCTGGGTAGAATTGTAGCCTGAGAGTTTAGGCAGTGTGCTTGAAGACCCGGGCATCAACGCAGACTTGGCATTTGACTGTCTTTCCCAAAAAGGACGACGCTAAACCCAAGTGGGCACTGTAGCTGAAAGTGAGTCTTTCTTCGCTGCTTAATTCACTGCGTGCATACATAAACCCTCGTTGGACCAGCTCACTGTAGCCAGTTGTCTGGCCAATTCCTGTGCGACAGACGGATTTTGGCTTCCTTTCATTCACTTCTTTTCTTTCAATCCCCCTCCGCTGACTTTCTTGCCTCTCTTCTCTTTGTCTTCGCTCTTCCTCTTCCTCCTCTACACTCCTCTCTCTTCATTCTTCTAATACAGAGACTACTCTAACAGACCGGCAAAATGGTGCCCCCTGTGAGTTGTTCGTCTTCTGTTCTGTCTCGCGAGAAATCAATACTAATGAGTCAGGCGATTGTGCCCACCCTAGAGACCGCGGCCGATGTGATCGCTCGCACGAGGAACACGGCATTCCCCCCGAACCTTCTCCCTCTGACGGCTTCGATTCCTGCGGACCTTTTGACTCCTACCTTGGCATACTTGAAGATCTCGGAGAAGTGAGTTGCGAGGATAATCACCGTGGTGGGGTGTGGGGTAGAAACTTGGAGGACGAAGAGACTGACGATGAAATGCGCGATAGATCGAAATTGTCGTTCCTTTACGAGAGTGCCGCGACTACGGAGACTATTGGAAGATACAGTTTTGTTGGTGCAGGTGCGTTCTTTTTCTCTATCGAGTCTTGGTTTGGGCGCAGAATCTGACCGATGTCGCAATGTCTACCAGACCCCCATAAAGTCCTCAAGACCGGTCCTGGCCATGGCCCCGCATGCGATCCTCTTCCTGCCTTGGAGAGCGAACTCTCCCAATACCGTGTTGCGACAGTCCCTGGCTTGGTCTTGCCGCCTCTCACCGGGGGAGCCATCGGTTACGTGGGGTACGATTGTGTGAAGTACTTCGAGCCCAAGACGGAGCGGCCGCTTAAGGATGTGCTGGGCATTCCGGAATCGTTCTTTATGATGTACAACACCATGGTCGCCTTTGACCACTTCTTCCAGGTTGTCAAGGTTATCACTTTTATCTCGATCCCGACCTCCGATGCCGAGCTGGAAGCCGAATACCGCAAGGGTGCAGAGGCCATTCAGCGTACCATTGATACCCTTCTTCAGCCCGAATACCCTCTGCCTCCGCAGGGTCCGATTATTCCGGACCAGGAATATACGTCTAACATTGGTCGTGAGGGCTACGAGAGCCATGTGACGAAGCTTAAGAAGCATATCGGCAAGGGTGACATCTTTCAGACGGTGCCATCGCAGCGGTTGTCACGTCCTACTTCTCTTCATCCTTTCAACCTTTTTCGCCATCTTCGCACTGTCAACCCTTCGCCGTACCTGTTCTACATCGACTGCGAGGCATTCCAGCTTGTGGGAGCCAGTCCGGAACTGTTGGCCAAGGAGGAGAAGGGTCGCATCATCTCGCACCCGATTGCAGGCACAGTGAAGCGCGGCAAGACCGTCGAGGAAGATGAGGCGCTGGCGGACGAGCTGCGCGGAAGTCTGAAGGACCGTGCCGAGCACGTCATGCTGGTCGACCTGGCGCGCAACGATGTCAACCGGGTGTGTGACCCAATGAGCACACAGGTGGACCGTCTGATGGTTGTCGAGAAGTTCTCGCATGTGCAGCATCTGGTGTCGCAGGTGTCGGGTGTGCTACGACCTGAGAAGACGCGCTTCGACGCCTTCCGCTCCATCTTCCCGGCAGGAACCGTGTCCGGAGCCCCCAAGGTGCGCGCGATGCAGCTGATTGCAGAACTGGAAGGCGAGAAGCGCGGAGTCTACGCGGGAGCCGTGGGATACTTTGGATTCAACATGTCCAGCACGGACGGCTCGAAGGAGTTGCCTGGCGCGATGGACACGTGCATTGCGCTGCGGACGATGATGCTGAAGGACGGTGTCGCGTATCTCCAAGCTGGAGGTGGTATTGTGTTCGACTCTGACCCGTACGACGAGTACGTGGAGACGTTGAACAAGCTGGGAGCTAATATCCAGTGCATCAAGGGGGCGGAAGCGAAGTATTTGAGCTTGGAGCGGGAGGCATAGTCCTATCTCTCTTGTTTTGGTATTGCATGTTGGTTATGTTTTCTAGTTACTTCTGCTACGTCTGAATATGTGAAATGATGGATATGAATAAATACAGAGAGTATGCTACTGTACAACTGTGGCGGTGCAGGGTCAAAGCGGTGACGTAGGAGAGGACCCTTTTCCTTTCTGACAGTCAGTTTATTCTAGGTTACGCGGCCTTCGCCACGATTCAACGGTATGGCATTGGGCCGTAGTGCTTTTTTTTTTTTTTTTTTGACACCTAGTACAGAGTACAGTACATAGCTATATCTCGCAGTGCAATTGCGATATTTATAACCAAGACCACTAGTTTCACGGGAGTGTACTTTCCTGGAAAGTGTACAGAGTACTACTATTGGAAATACTGCTCTGCACTGCGTCGTCATAGTCATTCTCCGCTGAGCCTCCATTTCTTTATCCATCCCTTTTCCCTTCTCACTACCACTACCACTACTACGGAGTACAGATACTACTATACTACTCTGTGCAATAATTCTCTTTAATATCCTATTCTGTACATCCCTGACTCCGGATTCCGAATCCCTTGTCCTCCGCCACTCATTCCAGCTCCTCCCCGAACGCGGCACCAGCCACTCGCCCAACGCCGCGCGATAACGACCGTTCGCCGGCGCTTCTTTGCCTCTACTACCATCTACCCTCACTCTCCTCTTTCTTTGATCTGAACCACTCCGGACAACAGTCCTCGTTTTCACTTCTACTCTTCCTCCTATCCTGTCGAATTCGCGCGAATTTAATTCTATAATCTGAGGTTACGGATCGGTTTCAACTGCGTCGTATTCTCGCTGCCTGGTACAGCCTCTCACCACCACCACCATGTCTAAAGTCGTGCGAAGCGTCAAGAATGTTACCAAGGGTTATTCGGGCGTGCAGGTCAAGGTTCGAAATGGTATGTTCGTACCTGAGAAAAAAGACGTTTTCTAAAAGATACTGACCTCTGTAGCCACAAGTAACGACCCCTGGGGCCCAACGGGCACCGACATGGCTGAAATCGCCGCCATGACGTTTGGCAGGTAGGTCTTCATGTACTTGACGCGATTCAAGGGTTCAAGCTGATGGTCGTTCAGTCCTACAGATTTCTACGAAATCATGGATATGCTGGATAAGCGGTTGAACGACAAGGGCAAGAATTGGCGCCACGTCCTGAAATCGCTAAAGGTTCTCGATTACTGTCTGCACGAGGGTTCCGAGTTGTCTGTTACATGGGCGAGGAAGAATGTGTATATCATCAAGACTCTGCGCGAGTTTCAATATGTTGATGAGGAGGGGAGGGATGTTGGTCAGAATGGTTAGTCTCATTCTGCGACCTTGATTTCTTGTGATGCTAACCTATACAGTCCGCGTCGCCGCAAAGGAACTTACTTCTCTTGTCATGGACGAAGACAGACTGCGCAGTGAACGCTCCGACCGTAAACTCTGGAAATCGCGCGTCAGCGGACTCGACGACTATCAACAAATGGGCTACGAACCTCCGCGACGGGCAGAACGGCCGCGTCGACGACAAAACGAGGACGAGGACGACACCGAGTATCGTCTGGCTATCGAGGCAAGCAAGGCAGAGGCCGAGGAGGAACGGAGACGACGCGCAAAGGCCATAGAAGCGGCAGAGGATGACGAGGACTTGGCCCGAGCGATCCGGCTCAGCAAGGAAGAGGAGGAACTTCGCAAGCGCGAGTTGGAAGAGAGCAACGCGCAGTCGCTTTTCGATGATGCCCCCGTGCAGGCCGCTCCCCCTCAGGCGACCGGATACAACCAGGGCTACCAGCAGCAGAACGCGGTGGACTGGTTCGGTAACCCGATCAATCAGCAACAACCGCTGTCGACTGGCTACTTGAACAACCAATATGCGCAACCGACCGGTTTCCAGAGCCAGCCTACCGGCATGAATGGATACGGGGCCGGTGTTTTCGACCAGAACCCGTACGGTCAACAAAACAACTTCTTGCAGCCGCAGGCGACGCTCCAGCCGCAACATACCGCATTCAGCACGAACAACCCCTATGGGATGGACGTGTACTCGCAGCAGGCGCAACAACAGCAGCAGCAGCAGCAGCAGCAAATGATGCTCCAGCATCAACAACAACAACAGCAGGAGAGTTACCCTTCTGCCGGTAGCAACAACCCCTGGGCCACCTCGCAACCCGCTGATACCCTAAAACCCATGCCAACTGGCTCCAATAACCCCTTCGCGGCTCGTACACAGTACCGACCCACTTCGCCATTGACACAAGGCCCCCCAAGCCTCAACACCCTTTCCGAAGACCGCGCCACCACGCAATTCACCGCCAGCACCACCAACCCCATCGCCAACTTCCAGCCCTCGCCAATGGCCGCTCCTCAACCCCCCAAGAGCACGCCTCCACAGATGAACAACCCTCACCACGCTCGTCTGAACGCCCTTCTTTCTTCGGGCGAAGGTCAGGACACCTTCGGAAACGTCGGCGACCTCCGTATTCCCGCGCAGCACACCGCGCCAGGTACATTCATCAACTCTGCGGGTCAGGGTATGTCACGTTTGCAAGCCGCGCAGACAGGAAACAACCCATTCTTTGGCCAACAACAACAGCAGCAACAGCAGTTTGTGCCGCAGCAGACGGGGTTTGTTAACAATCCATGGGGTGGACAGCCTCCACAACAGCAACAGCAGGGCGGGAGTTTGATTGATCTGTGATGCTGCGATTTCTGGTGTTTTCAATTCATTTTGCTGGTTGTTACTTTGGTTGGGGGTTGCAATGTCGGATTCCGGATACCAAAGTTGTTTAGTTTTCTGCTCTTGTTTTTGACTTGGTTTGCTTCTCTGCATATGAAGAAAGAGAATCTATCTAGTAGACTCTATTCGGTCTTTTGCTTGTACTTTTTCCTCTGTTCAAAGATTAACCCCCTCTTACTATATTTCCTTGTGTTGAATAAGTTCTTGTTTTATAGCTCATGCCCTCCTTCTATACTATTACATACCAGTACTTAACTACCGAGTATATTATTTATCGTATTTTTCTTTCACCCGCCACTCACCGACGGCCAGAAAAGGCAAATTCCACAAGGGCTCTCTCATACGTATGTAACGAAATTTGTGTGGGGGACCAAAACCGGGGGTCTCTATACCGGGGCTCCAGTTTTTCACCCCGCCACCTGATGTAAGCAGTCGAAACCGGCGGTGACCTAGAAAAGCTGCACTCGTCGATTCAATCGCAGCAATCCCTTCTTCCATCTTTCAATTCATTCTACTCACAATAGTAATAATGGCACCCCTCAAGCTCAATAGCAAGAACCTGTCGCAAATCTCGGCGGCAGGTGAGGCCCAGATCAAGGTCCCAACCTACCAGCGCGGTGGCGCCGTCAAGGAGGGAATCGTCCACGTCGGCGTCGGCGGCTTCCACAGAGCTCACCTGGCTGTCTATGTCGACCAATTGATGCAGAAGCATGGTGTGTCTGACTATGCGATTGCCGGTGTTGGCTTGCAGCCCTTCGACGTCGCCATGCGCGATGCCTTGGGATCGCAGGACCACTTCTACACCGTCATTGAGCGTTCGGCCAAGGGAAGCGTTGCCCACGTTGTTGGCAGCATCAACTCCTTCCTCTTTGCGCCGGATGATCGCGAGGCCGTCATCGCCAAGATGGCTCACCCGGATACGCACATTGTGTCGCTCACCATCACTGAGAGCGGTTACTACTACAACGAGAACTCGCATGAGCTGCAGAGTGAGCACCCTGACATTCAGTTCGACCTTGACCCGGCCAACGAGAAGGCTCCGCGCACCACTTTCGGCTTCCTCTACGCCGCTCTGGCACGGCGTCACCAGCAAGGTCTCAAGCCCTTCACTGTCATGTCGTGCGATAACATGCAGAAGAACGGCTCCATCACGCGTCACATGCTCGAGTCGTTTGCGCGCCTGCGCAACCCCGAGATCGCCAAGTGGATTGCCGAGCAAGGCGCCTTCCCCAACGCCATGGTCGACCGTATCACACCTCAGACAGGAGCCGCCGACAAAACGGCACTTGCAGACAGCTTTGGCATCGAGGACGCATGGCCAGTCGTCACGGAGCCCTTCATGCAGTGGGTTATCGAGGACCAGTTCTCCGATGGCCGCCCACCATTTGAGGAGGTCGGTGTCCAGGTTGTCAAGGATATCCACGCCGTCGAGCAGTTCGAGAAGCACAAGCTGCGCCTGCTCAACGGCAGCCACTCGGCCATCGGCTACCCAGGTCAGCTGGCAGGCTTCAAATACGTCCACGAGGTCATGGAGAACCCGCTGTTCCACAAGTTCGTGTGGCAGATGATGCAGGACGAGGTGAAGCCGCTCTTGCCCGAGATCCCCGGCGTCAACATCGATGAGTACTGCAACACGCTCATCGAGCGCTTCACCAACCCCACAATCATGGACCAGTTGCCCCGCATCTGCCTTAACGCTTCCGGCAAGATCCCACAGTTCATCATGCCGTCGATTGCCGAGGCGATGTGGGTTAATGGCCCGTTGCGCCGCCTGTCCTTCGTCGCGGCCGCTTGGTTCCGTTACCTCAACGGCGTCGATGACAGCGGCAACACGTTCACAGTCGACGACCCGATGCGCGAGGAGCTCCAGGCCAAGGCTCGTGTAGGAGGCACCAAGCCGGCCGAGCTGCTCAGCATCAAGAACCTGTTCGGTGACGACTTGCGCAGCGACAAGAGGTTCCTGCAGGAGGTCACCACGGCTATGGAGGACATTGCCCGGGATGGCATTTTGAAGACGCTTCCCAAGTACATTGACTAAACGGCCACGGCTAGGAGCTGTTTTGTTGGTTTGGCGGAAAAGGTACAACTGCGTGTGTTAGCGATGTTTAATGTTGTCTTTGCATGTGTTATGAATGAGTGGTTTTACGGGAAAAGCACGATATAGAGGTAGATAGTGATAGATAAAATTCTCACTCTATTGCAACTAACATTCCGCGATTCGTTCCACCGAGAACCTCCCGAGAAAGTTGGCTTGATCTAGAAGTTCGGAGAGTAGGGCGAAAGTCACTATAGACTATAGAACACCAGTAGCCAGCAACGCGGTCACTGTCAGAACAGGTGAATAGAACTCGCTGTTCAGGAATAAGATGTAGTTTGAAGAGTGGTGAGAGCGGGGGAATACACGAGGGAACACAACTTCAAGTATGTAACCGAGATCCCGGAGACTTACGCGGAGGGGTCGGTTAACTACTCGAAATAATGACGCATTACTAACACCTATATATACATAATACAAGCCAAGCCTACTCCTCACGCAAAGATCTCAACACACCAACGAACCTATACCAATTAGCACTCGTCCCAATTCAGCCCCAATAAAGATAACTCACCTCCTCAACCCCTCCTCCAGAACTTCTTCCTCGTGAGAGAACACCAACCGGAACCATCCTGGCTTCTTACCGTGTTCTTCCCCGGGATGTAGGAATACGCCTGCATCGAGGAATTTCTGCGCTAGGGAGAATTCGCGGGTTGATCCTGCTCCTGCTCCTACGTCTGGTTCTGCTTTTGAAGCGCCGTTGATACCGTTGGTGCTGCTGTCAGGGAGGAGGGCAAGATACGGGGAGAGGTCTATGTAGATGAAGAAACCCGCGTTTCTATTTTATTATATAAGCAATTGTCCATAAACCAGGGAGAAAGGGATGCTTACCCTCCCTTGATATAATTGATACTCTCCTTTTCCAGAGTCGAGGTGGTGATCTTGTATGTCGAGGCGAGATGGTGGCTGGATTTGGTGAAGAAATTGGAGACGAATTCTCTGTCTTCGAGGATTGTTGCGCCGATTGTTACGGCCGCGGTGGAGGTGCTGTGTAGGCGTCTGTATAGTATTAGTATGGACTTCTCTGGTTAAGCTGTATTGAAGGAAGGCATACAGAATAGCCTGACAGGCACGACGAAGCTCCTCGTTCTGGGAAATCAGGAATCCGAGACGGAGACCACCAGATGCAAAGTCCTATCATACTTAGTTTGAATATAGAATGGTAGAAGTGAGTAAAACTACCTTGCTAAATCCGTACAACAAATGTACAAGGTTAGGGTCAATCAGCGCCGGGAGATCCAACGACAGGACCGAAGTAAACGGAACAGCATCCGGATCCCCCGAGTCAAAAATACAAGAAGCATAAACCTCATCGCCGATAAGATGCAACTGGTGTCGACTGCAGAACTTGACTATTTCCGTCAAAGTCTCAGCTGGGTAGCAGCGTCCTAAACCTCGTCAACCAGCCTGCACAACTCACCCAAGCAGAAGATATACATACCAACAGGATTATGCGGATTCACAATCAAAACCCCCCTAATCCTAACCCCCCTCTCCCCAGCCGCCTTCAACGCACTCTCAAACTCCCCAACAACCCCAGGCTCAAACCCCTCCTCAATATCATTATCCGCATACACCATCTCCACACCCGCCTCAACACCATAATCCAGCTCGAACCGGCCGTACACCGGCCGACTAACCAGAATGCCGTCTCCGGGCTCAGCGATTGAAAAGCCCAGCATGTGGTCTAGGGCCGTCGCGGAGCTAGCCACGAAGATGGTTTCTGGGGTGAGGGGGGTGTTGGAGGGATGCGGGTGGAGGATTTCATTGAGGTGGGTTGAGAGGGCTGCTGGGAGGCGGGTTGAGGAGGGGGGTGAGGGGCGGTAGCCTACTGAGTCTGGGGTGAATGTTACCTGAGATAAAACATGTCAGGGTGTCGTACTTTTGTGTATGTGGATGTATATATGTGGGTGTGGGCGGACCTTTTGGTTGATGTAGTTGGCGATTTCGGTCCGCATTGGGCCCTGATTGCGTTAGTATTTATCATGTTATAGGGGACATGGAAACATACATGCTCTGCCATTCCAAAGGAAATGGTCCCTGTGGGGTTTGTTTCCTTGTCGTATGTGTGAGGAGCCGCATAGCGCCATGGGATATCGAGCATTTCTGCTCTTGATGTACCGCGGGAAGACAACATCTCGGCTACAGTGATAATTGAACGTCAAAATAAGTGAAAAGACAAATATGTGTACAAATTGAGAATGAATTGACGAGGGATAAGGTTAATATAGAGGTCCCCACAGAGAAATGTGCTCAAATGTCAATGGTAATTAATTAGCGAAATGCCTAGAAAATCCCGTTGATCATTGAATATAAATGTATGTAAGGAGAAAGAGTAGAGTATTGTACACAATCGTATATCCCACATAAAACACCAATCGCTATGCTACAGCTATTTAAGAACAGAAAAAGACACGTATATCAACATAACAACATGACATCCAACCCATATCCTATGCCAACTATACTACCGAGCCCGCCTCTGCAGACCGATATTCTGCCGACCCCGAGGCCCTCGCTTGCGCTTATCAGACGCTTTCTTCTGCGCAATGAATTCCCAACACTCAATCGGCATCCGCGATCCAATGTGTTGACCGTTCGGACTGAACACCTCGACCTGGGGCAAGGACCTTGGTGACTCCGCGTCCGCCGATATCGACTTGGCCCGGACCTGCACCGTGAGCTCGACCCATCCACAGCCCTCGATCAAAAGATCGGTCGACATCACTTTGTACGGTAAGGGAGGCGGTGTGGCTTTGTTGTCTTCCACAGCTTTGGCGATCGAAGTTGGCAGGTGGGATCTTGTAACGTCGTGTTTTAGCTCGAAGGCTCCGGCGGATTTGATCACTTGGCTGAGGCCTTCCTTGGCGATGGCCTCGCCGCGGTATGGCCGTGTTTCGGCTTGCATTTCGATTGCCTTTTCGGTCTTTGTGATGTGGGTGTCTAGAGGGACGAAGCAGGCTGCCATTAACACGTCGTCTGGGTTTACCGGTGTGATTCTGATGAGTCCGCCGCCGAGGAGGAGAGATTGGCCTCCTTTGATAGAAAGATGTTCCGGCTTCGGTCGCTTGGACATGATCAGGTCGCGCTTGTGCTCATCGCGTACGTAGTCTTCTAACTGGCCACGGTCGAGTCCGGGCAGATCAATCATCTCGCCCTTTCCGCGACCAAACGGAATACGGATGGGCGAAACGGTAGTCCCAGGTAGTGATGACACCACCGGAAGAACAGGATAGAGATCCTCCCGAGGAGCAGGTGGTAAAAGACTGTCAGGATCAAGCATGGGAGCTTGGGCTTGGCTCTGCTGATTCGCAACGTCTAACCCTTCCTGACGACGGCGTTCAACCAGCTCTGTAATCTTCTCCAGATTCCTCGAGTCTTTGGGGAAACAAGCTTCGATGAAACTGCTTTTCCCAACATTGGCTTTGCCAACCACCCAAATCCCCTGACCGTGGTCTTTAATCTCCTCCTTGACTTTATTAGTCCACCACCCCCGATGGGCGCTAATCATATGCACATTTCCCAGCCGCACATCTTCCGCGTCTTTCCCCAATGTCTGACGCAACACAGAGCGCATGTACTCCATCTTCGTATCCACCTGATCTTTCGTCGCAGCCAAGAGATCGGAGCGTGTTATAATGAACGATATCGTAGGCAACTTCCTGCTTCCCCGGTACTTGTCGTCCGTAGCCCTCCGATTCCGCGAGAGCTGCTCCTGGAGCGAAAGGGCTTCGTATATATTGGGGATGACGGACATGGGAAAATCTGCTGCGTCGAGGATATGGTAGATACGGTTATGCTTGTACGGCGATTCGTCGAGGAATGCTCGAACAGAGTCGATCGTAGGTGAGGGCGCGGATACTGCTTTATTGTGGTGCATTAAGTCGTGGCATCTGTCGCAAACCGGCGCGCGAGAGGTGGACGCTTCGAGGTATCGACTGGCGGTACTAGCTGCTTTTTCAAGCAGGGCTCCATCTAAAATAGCCCGTGGTTAGCCAAAATGAAAGACAGTACAGAGTAGCATAGCATTCCCACATACGTTTAGGCGCAGGCCTCGTGTATCCTTTCTCTTCTGCATCCCGAAGCACCTTCTCGATTCTTTCTGCCGCGGCCTCCCCCTCAGTCTTCAACTCCTCGGTATTCTCCGCATCCTTGTCTCCCTCCTTGGGTGTTGGCTGGCCCTTAGCAATCTTTCGCCGCCTGCCCTCGCCGTAGAAGCCCAATTCATCGGGTTCGATCGTTTGCGCGTAGGCTCCGCATCCGGGGCAGCAGATGGGAAGGGTATTCGTGACTGTATCTAGATTTGCGCATGGCTGGATACTTGAAGAGAGGTTGCGTCGCTGGTTGATTGTGCTGTGACCGGAAAATGATTTTGGCGAGAAAAGTGACCGCGACGGTAACACTCTGGGGATAAGTCGGGTTCGGTATAAAGGCGTTGGAGTAATATGACGCAGTTTGACTGCCCTCGAGGCAATCCCTCTAAGACATGGCGCCATAATGCAATGGTTTGGTAGGTGTTGCGGAGATGGAGGAGCAATACTTTTTTTATCGCTGCGGCGGCAGCTTGATAACACCGGTCCCACCGAGGTCCAGTGGCGAGCATGACCATTCTACGGAATATTTGCAGGTGCTCTGCGTAGATATGTACTCGTGTTGATGAGATTAACAAATTTACGTTGATGCGATTGAACCAAGCGTTAGAGAAATGATGTTCAGAAATCATGACTATGTACATGGGAGCTACCCTCTAACCATCATGGAATGCTAGAAACAACGCCGTTGAATAAAAAAAATCAAATGCTCCATGTCGCCAGGCAGTTATGCCTTGCCTTTGCCTTTGCCCTCAGGCTCTTCCTCTTCCTCCTCCTCAGAATCACTCATGAATTCATCATCGTCGTCGAAACCGATGAACTTCCTAGGGGCCGCGGATGTCTGGTTTGACCCAGATGAGCTCTCAGCCTTGTCCTCCTCCTCGCTTTCTTCTTCAGAACCAGACGATGCCGCATTCTCACTGCCTTCACTGGCACTCGTACTCGATCCACCCATAATCGTATCGCGAAGGTTATCAGTCCAAGCGCCCTCCTTCATAGCCAACATCACAGCCTCGCGCGCCTTCTCATTCATCTCCTCCTTATCATCCATCCACTGACCATCAACCTTATGCTTCCCACCCCCGTTCTTCAACTCCTCCTGACGTTTCTCCGCAACCTCCACGACAGACTGCCACCTGCGCCGGCGCTCCTCCTTATCCTTCTGGTCCATCTCAGGCTTGACAGCCAGGTACTCAGCTAAGGCCTTGGCTTCGTTGACAGTGCGAATACGTCGGCCATCGAGGTTGCGGCTGGATGCATTGTCGTCGCCTTGGGTGCGCTTACGCTTACTGGACATGCGCCCACCGGCAGCACGAAGCTGGGATCCGAAACCACCCTTTCCTCCGCATAATGGGACGGTGAGGCGGAGGGGAAGGAGGTTTGAGGTGATCGAGGATTCGCCATCGCGGGCAACTAGAAGGGATTGGAGACGGTCTGAGGATGGGACGACTTGTTTGTTGTTGGTTGTGGTCAAGATGAGCGACTGGAACGGCACGGCCGATGGAAGGAGAGATACGACCTTCTCGGTGAGGTCTGAGAGGGTCGAGATGGATGGGAGGGAGAAGGAGACGGTTGAGGGAAGCGAGAGTCCTGGAAAGGACGAAAGGAGGACGTTGACTTGTTCGGCCATGTTGGAGTGTATTCGGGTTCGTGGTATCGTAGAGCGTATGTGTTTGGGGTCCGAATTTCGAGATTGATAACAGGGGTAGAAGCGAGTTCGTAGGATTGCCGCGCGACGGCGAGATTGTTGTCTGGATCCAGAGGCGATGTTGAAGTCAGGATGCGGAGACTTCGATAAGGCCCAGCTGAGTCAGCTTAATATGCCTGAAGGTTCAGGCTATAATGGAGAGATCATGTGATAGGGCGCCAACCCTAGCAAGCGCTCCGAAACGGGAAACGTCGCACTTTTCTCGAGAGGTTCCCGCTCCACTCTGATCATTCCTATCATTTAAACAAACCACTTTTCCTGACGTTGTCTGAGCGATTCCCCGAATAGCGCCAGGAACTCGCGACAATGTAAGTGTCTCTATTATTATCCCAATGCTTATTTGAAATGAAAAAAAAAAATATTGACAATGCTCAAGGCTTATCCCCAAGGACGACCGCAAGAAGATCCACGAGTACCTCTTCCGTGGTATGTGAACGACCGACGAATCCCTAATCGCTTCGCTCGACGTTGCTTCGATGGTTTATAACTTGTTATACGCCTGGAACAGCATGAGCCGATTATACGTAATAAAGGATAATCGCTGACTTGGAATAGAGGGTGTGCTCGTGGCCAAGAAGGACTTCAACCTTCCCAAGCACGGCGACATTGACACCAAGAACCTCTACGTGATCAAGGCCTGCCAGTCGCTCAACTCCCGCGGCTACATCAAGACCCAGTTTTCGTGGCAGTACTACTACTACACCCTCACCCCCGAGGTACGTTCGCAAAGCAATGTCACATAATAAAAAGACAGACGATCTGACAATTCCCAGGGTCTTGACTACCTCCGTGAGTGGCTGCACCTCCCCGCTGAGGTTGTCCCTGTCACCCACATCAAGCAGCAGCGCTCTCACGCTCCCCCCCGCGGCATGCTCGGTGGTGAGGAGCGCGAGCGCCGTCCCCGCGTTCCCCGTGAGGGTGGCTACCGCCGCCGCGAGGAAGGTGGCAAGGAGGGTGGTGCCCCCGGCGAGTTCAACCCCAGCTTCCGTGGTGGTTTCGGCCGTGGCCGTGGTGCTCCCGCTTCTTAAGAAGGTGTTGTCCGCTACTCGGTCTCCTTCATGGGATTAATGGTGGATGGTGCAGATGCGGTTTAAGTAGACTTTGAGAGAGGTTCGAAATGAACTGCATTGTTGTACATCTACTATTTTCTGAATAAAAAAAAAAAGGGAACATTTCAAAAAATTTAGCATTGTCGCTGTCGCGTGTTATGTATCGCTGTAATGACAACGTCTCGTTGCTCACTACCTGTAAACAATTGTAAAGAGATCAACATACCTGATCAACAGGTCCTGATTTCTATTCCCTACTCTCATGTCGATGCGAACCTCTTGCGATCATACCGAATAACTGCTTGCAAGATCACAGATGTACCCGTCGCACAATCATCAGCAGAACAATACTCCTCCGGGTGATGACTGAGTCCATCCCTACACGGCACAAATATCATACTCGTCGGGACCCTCTTCGAAGTAAACACACTATCATGACCAG
Source organism: Aspergillus glaucus CBS 516.65 (assembly GCF_001890805.1). Taxonomy (NCBI): domain Eukaryota; kingdom Fungi; phylum Ascomycota; class Eurotiomycetes; order Eurotiales; family Aspergillaceae; genus Aspergillus; species Aspergillus glaucus. The sequence goes on along the minus strand of NW_019170466.1, from coordinate 542,637 downwards.
CACCACTCATAATCGTGCGCACCAAGGACTTCGGTTCTGGTACACTAGCGTCAGCAACGACCGCTTCAGCAGATTGCTGCACACAATCGATACAGCTCTCGTGAAATTTGACTGCCGGTGAATCGAAGTCCAGGGTCCATTCGACGCGGCACGGTTTGCCGATGCTTTTGCCTTCCTCTGCGGCAATAGCGTCGAATTCCTTTCTTAGTTCTGCTTCGACCGATGCCACCATTTCGGTCTCGGGTCCGCGAATGTCAAGCGTGAAGCTGACTAGTCCAGGGACTGTGTTCACGCTGCCGGGCTTTGCTTCTACGATACCGACACTGGCAAGACATCCCTTTGCTGCTGCAACTTCGCGGGCGCGTATCATCATACGCGCGAAGGCGTACAGAGCATCTGCGCGGTGTTCGAACGACGTCGTTCCCGTATGGGTGTCTCTACCCACTATGTTAAGGCGGAACCAGCGGTATGCCTGCACGGCTGTCACGACGCCTACTCGCTGTCCAACGGAGATGAGATGAGGGCCCTGCTCAATGTGTAGTTCGAAGTGCGCAGCCATTGGTGTTTCTTTGTAAGAGCAGGACACGGAGCCGAGATAGTTGATCTTCTCGAGAGCTGATTTCATAGTCTCGGGGGCTGAGGAGGCTGTTGGGAGAGAGGCAACTGTGGGCACTTCTTTGAGATCGTGGGCTCGAGAGAGGGGGATGCATTCTGCCCATACGCCGGAGGATATCATGCTGATGGGGAAACGGGCGCCTTCTTCGCTGTAAGACGTTAGTAACGGCAGTCGTCCTTAACGGTGAGTAGGGCTTACTTTGTCCAGTTAACAACGCCTATGCCTCCTTCTGTCTCTAGGCCCATCTCGTCAACGACCTTGAGAGTCTCGATACCCGACAAAACACCCAAAATGCCATCGTATCGACCGCCTGTTGGCTGCGTGTCTAGATGACTACCGATGAATGTTGGAGGGACATCCTTTCTTCGACCAGGCCGCACGGCAAAGATGTTGCCCATCTCGTCCATGGTGACATTGCATTTCAACGCCTTTGTTGTTTCGATGAACCAATCTCGTACCTGTTTGTCTTCTTGGGACAAGGAAAGGCGTTGCATGCCCGTGTCTGTCGACCTACTACAGTGTCATGTATTAGTCCAGTCATTCCGACGAGAAGCATAGAAAGCGAGTATGGCAGTTTGTAGTACGACTATGAAATGCTGGATACTCACTCTCCCCATCGAATTCCATATCCCCATTGACAACTATGGTGAAGGTCCTTCGCCAACCGCTCCTTATTAGCCTTCAAGGCCGACACTTCCGCCTCAGACAAATCCGTCGACAACATGGCCAGCGTTCGGGAGACTGAAAAGCACCGGTACTGCTGGGTAGCACTCTTTGTAGACTGGGATAACGACCTAGATGATACTCTTCCTGATATCCTAGCTGTACGAAAGAGAGACATCATATTGATTGCAAGGGGCCTGTCCCGATAACGACGTCTTATGTAGGCCCTGGCTGTCGGGGTAGACCTGGGGTTTTTGGAGACGATTGCCGAATCCGGAAGCTCTAGTGAGACTCGAGATAAGCGTTCAAGCGGGGTCAGTGTCCATGCATGCTCCTTTAGCCGATATCGAAAGATTGGAGGTTCATTTCAAAGCAGGAGGTACAGTCGGCTGTCAATTCGGAGGTTTTCATTAGGTCATGGGCGTCGATTGGAGGACAGAATGTATAGGGTTTCAGTACTTGTCATAGAATTGGCCATATACTCCGCAAAATAGTGAGATAACCGAGGAGAAAGTGTCGAATCACCATTGCCATGGCTCGAACGCATGTCTTTGGGAGGGCGGACGTCGTGTGTTCGGGACACGGACATCAGCGGATAAAGTACACGCACCAGGGGACTTTAAAAAGATTAATTTCAGTCGATAAGACGCGGGAAAATAGAGAGAATGATAGAATAAAAGATGCGAATGATCGTGATGCAAAAATAAAATAATAAAAATCGACAACTATGTCGATGGAAGGATTCCAAAGATTTAGGAGAGGAGTATTCTGGGCAAGCCACGGCCATCTCTGGTAAAAGGCAAGAAATGGGTTCTGAGCTAGCTTGTCCCACTCCTCACAAGTTGTACCTTACAGTGACCTATATACTCCTTTGACTTAGGACATCGCGCGTTCGAATCCCCCTCATCTCCAGTCATTTTTATTTTTCCTTCCAGCCGCCAGCGACCCCGCATCGTTCCGGATAACCTCATATCTGCTTGTTCTGCTGTCTGTACATAATAACTGCTGTTGATCCTACTGTGTTATTCTATCTAGTCCAGCCACACCACACACAATGTCTTCCACCGCTGCGTGTATCTTCTGCAAGATCATCAAGGGTATATAGTTCCATTTCTCCCTTGTCGAGCTGTTGCTACTTGAGCTCGTCGCCTCGAAGACAGCTATTCCGACAGCTCTCAATTGACGCAATTCACTAAGCGCGTATCAACAACAGGTGACATCCCTTCCTTCAAGCTCTACGACAGTGAGAAGGTCTTTGCTTTCCTTGACATCGGTCCTCTGAGCCGTGGCCACGCGGTGAGTTCTTCTTCCCCCGCACCGCACCGGTGTTCAAACGCACATGGTGTATATTCATCGAGCAGCGAGGGAGTTCCTTTACACGCTTCTTTGCATGTTCATCTATCCAATGTCTCCAAATTCATGTTTGACGTAGAAGAAGCAATCACTAACAACCCGAATCATCCCAACAGCTCGTGATCCCAAAGTTCCACGGCAAGAAGCTCACCGATATCCCCGACGAGGACCTCCTCGAGATCCTGGTATGTTGAAATGTCAAAACAAGCAGTGATGGAACCGGGGGTATCTGGCTTTATATGATCTTCCGGCTGGCGTCAGTTCCCGGGGACCTTGGGTGATATGATGCAGCTGGACCGGATTCCCCTCACATGGTTATGCAAGTATGATTAGTTGGTGGTAATGAATGCTAACGGGGGTGTATTTGAATAGCCCGTCGCGAAGAAGGTCGCCCAGGCTAGCGGTGCTGAGGATTTCAATATCCTGCAGAACAATGGTCGCATTGCGCACCAGGTTGTTGACCATGTAAGGCTCTCTATCAATCTACGGCATTTGGCAGACAGAACGGATGCTAACACACATTTCTTCGTATAGGTCCACTTCCACATGGTATGTCCCTTATGCTACACCTTCTCGCTCCGAATACCAAAACCACATAGACATACTAACCACCGTAACAGATCCCTAAGCCCAACGAGACAGAGGGTCTCGGTGTTGGCTGGCCTTCCCAGCCCGCGGACATGAACAAGCTCAAGGCTCTCCACGAGGAGCTCAAGGCTAAGATGTAAAGACATTGCGGTACAGTTCCTAAAAAGAATATCCAAAATAATGAGATGAAATGAAATGAGATTCAATCTGTGCTTTACCAGAGGATATGCAGTAGAACCGAACGTATAGCGTAGATTTACCAACAAAATACAACTATCTAGATCTAGAATGCTTAAATCACCACGCGACACATTTAGACAATGTATCTCATCGCACCATACACGTCAATTTCCCCTTAAGCACCAGGGTAGAATTCAACCTTTCCATCACCCTTGATCACATTGGTTCGGTCATACAATGACCGAGACCGGATGTAAGGATCAAGCACCCAGTAGTGTTCCCTCAACCGGTTGATGAAACCGTTTCTTCGCTCCTCAGCTAAGCTAATGGCCTCCTTGTCCTTGCTGGAGCTGGCAGAGAGCCAGGAAACGGTGGCGTCCTGGATCTCCTTGGCAATCTCCTGTCTCTCAGTGACCAGGGCATCGCGTCTGGCTGTGTCTTCCATTGCCTTGTTCTCGTCGGGTTGGGGCTCGGCGTATTTGTATTCCCAGTTCTCGTTGCCTTCGAGTTCCTTTACGATGCGGTCTCGGGGGATGAATTTCTCGAGGTCGTTGGCGTTCTTGGTGAAGTGGACTTTGCCGGCCACGACGGGGTCGAGCCAGCCCTTGATGATGCTCCAAACTCCCGAGAAGAGCCAAGGAGCCTTGTGGACGAGCACTGCGCCTAGGGACTCGGGGTAGTTGGCTTCGAAGCATTTGATCATGAACTTGACGGGGGCATAGTCCTGAGATCGATCGTTAGCGATTGAGCAAGCCTTCTGACAAGCACCCGACTTACCATATTTGCCAAAGAAAAGTTGCTCATGTCGAAGACGATGGTCTAGTTCTTGTTAGATTTCCGCTTCACCATCGTTACAGATGCTGATTACTTACCGCTGTCTCAACCGGAGGAGGCAACATCATTCGGGTCGTCTCAATCACGTAGACAGTGAAACGCTCCAAGGACTCCTCGCTCTGCTCGCCTGCCTTATGCATCCGCACCCTAACAACGCAGATCGGCCGGCCATTCTTATCAACGCCGTGCAGGTAACTCTTACCCAGACGCATCTGGTCCAGGAAATCCTGGCCCTTCTTCTTTTCCGCAGGGTCGGCGCTCTGCGACTGCTTCTGAGCAAGAGCCTCGCCGTTTCTCATGATATCATCGTCGACCTTGATCTCCTTGCTCCTCCAGCGTATTGTCGAGATGAACATGATAAAGGCCTTCTTGACGTTCCACTTCCGTGCCCGCAGGAACCGCAGAAAGAGAGAATCGGGGTTGTCGTGCTTCACCATGTTCCAGTAGGTTACCCGGATCTCCTCTGGCGACATGTCGGCAAGCGCTTGCTGGAACTCCTTCGATTGTCCATGCTTATCGTCATCGTCGGCGACGTTGAGGGAAGAAACGCTCGATTGTTGTTTTGTCTCTTCGGACTTGACACCAAACGTCTTGAGAGCCAACTTCCAGAATTCTTGCAACTTGGCTTCTTGTTCGTGGGTGAGGTTACCCACGGTTCCAGGGGGCTGCTCGACAGGCATTGTCTGTAGAAGATCAACGATTCCAAGGAAGGGTTCTTGCGGCTGGTCCGGTGGCGAGTCTTCGGAATTGGATGGTTGTAGCGATTCCTTTTCGGGGTCGAAGTATATCCAGGATCCCCCGCCGATGAGAAGAAGAGTGAAAGCGAAAGCCCAGAAGGATTGCGAAGCCCGTTTCGGTGCTCTGACAAAGGGTAACGGAAAAGTGGAGAAGGGTCGTGTGGGCGGAGTGCGCCGGCTTGGGGAAGGCTTCAGGGGTCCAAAGGGACTAGACGGACTAAGGAATTGAGCACTTCGAGGTACAGATGACGACGAACGAATGGAATTGGCCGAAGATTGGACAAGACGGCGGCGTGGGAATAAGCAATTGTGCATCTGCCGCTATTCTGAAACGCAAGGGAAAATGTTCGCGTGAGAGGATGGAGAGGCGATGGTAGGAAGGAAAACAGCTGTAATTGACTAAATAGGAATGGTCAATTCTCTCATTAACATCAATCACAAGGCTTGGAAGTAAACCGAGAGATCCGCTTTCTTTATCTGGCGAGTTACTACTAGCAAGTTACTGTCTATATGGGGATTGATGAAACCGGAGATCTCGGTCAGGTGAGCGTCGGCGGATAAAGGCGGGGGATCTTCCACCAAAACACACCGTCAACAACCGTTTTTCTCCCGCAGACACCATATACCTTACCGGTTACAATCGAATAGAGAAGATGGATCCGTCTGCGTCTCGTTCGTCCTCGCGCCAACGACTTCCCTCCAGGCCTACGACCCCTCTGCGCCCAAGCTCTCGGTCTTCATTTCGCGAAGCACATGGCTACGGAGGAAGCATCAGCAATACAGGACACTCGCAGCCTGCTATCAATGCATTGGAACCCCAGTTTGCCGAACTAGCAGACTCAATGGCGGATCTCGAGGCCAACTTTATGCACCTACAGTTGTTACACGAGAGTTTGACGCGGTTCAGCGAGAGCTTCGCCAGTTTTCTCTACGGGTTGAATATGAACGCATTTTGTGTGGACTATCCAGAGGTACAATTGCTGAGGCCTAGACTTTCTGGGGTATCTTGAAGTTGAAAAGCTGACTCGTGGGTTCTGTGCAGGCTCCTATTCCTGATTCCTTCCGAAGAGCGAGACAAACAGAGACTGAAAAAGAGAGAGGTACAGTCATCCTGCACCATTCCTGAGCACTAGGACTGCAATTGCTAACACTCATGCAGAGGCTGAAGCTGAAGAAGCCCGACCGACGGTGAATGATGGCGAAACAACGTTTTTGTGAGTAGAAGACTCAGAGGTCGTGCAAGATCACTGCTAACAACGGAATTAACAACAGGACTACGGACACTTCCTTCCTCGAAAGCCCTCCTACCACGGTCTCTTCGAAACAGACCCCTATATACTCCACTTCTCGCGCAAGAGGATCTTCTACTCGTGGGGCTACTCGTGGGACAACTGGTGGTCGCTATACAACACGAGGCACGAGCCGGGCTCGTCCCAGTGCGTTGCCTCGAGGAAGGGGAGTGCGTTGAATGCGTGCGATTCGCCATTGCAATAGCGTGAAGCGAATGGAATGAGAATACGAATGGGATACTATATCAAATAGCGTCCTTGAGGGCATATCGCATAGCCTGGTCTAGCTGCAAGCCATTGCACCAGTCCCACATCCGCACTGTCACTAGCAGCTTGGAACGAGGCATGAAGGATGACAAAGAATGTCACTCCTATCGTTTTATGCGGAGGACTACAATCTCCTGGTACAAGATGGAGGCATGCGGCTTCAACTTTCCCATGTGATATAGCATTCTATGGTGGAGAGGCAGGAATGGGATATGGCGATTGCAATCTCCCTTGGTGGCGGTCACAACGGGAGTCGCATACGTCCAAAGAAGCTGTTAGAATCCAAATTAGAACATAGTATGATATCTCTCAATAATTTTCTTTTATTAGTTAGCAGTAAGTACTGTTCTGAATAATATCTGACTATCCCTACGGGGTCGCGGATCAAACCCCGTCCCGAAGCCTTATCACCTCCGAACCCCGGGATCGCTCTTTTCTTGTCTCATCGCAACGAGTGAAAAGCTGAGGGCCACTGGCTTTTCACAACACCAGAGACTATACTATAAATCACGATTCGGGTCCAGGAAATACCGTCCGGTTGATTGGAGCAGTCCATCCGTTCCGTTGCCACGCGAATCGCTCGTCGCCAGCCTTGTGACCCTCTCCGCGGTGCTCGTCCCGGTCTCCGACGCCGAACATCCCCAGTCCTCATTGAATGGCTCCGACTGCACCATTCACTCTCTACAGTCAGCAATTTCTATCGTTGAAATGGTTGCATTTTGAATAACTCGGGGAACAATGTGGTTGTAAATTGCACAAATTGTTATTCAGCTCCTGCGCTTGGTCTGGTCTATGGGTTGATTCCCTGCCGTCGTCGCTATTGCCTTCTTTCGTTCCAAAGAGGCTCTGGGCCATTTACGGAGGTTACTTGAGCCGCTGACATTCTTTCTTTCTATACTTGCCCTGCATTCTCTTTTGTCTACCTTTGCCGGTGTAACTTTTGAGTTACGCTTCACCTACGGACTATACATCGACTGCTGCTCCGTCGTCACTCGACATCTCTGATATTCGACTATCACAATGGCTAGTATCAACTCAGTGTCTCTTCTTTCGGAAGCGGCGTTTGGCTGCGGTATGCGACTCCTTGAAGATCCCTTGTTGTCCCATGCTAACCTACGCAAAGGGCATCTTGCTACCGTCATGAAAGGTGGACAGGCTGCTGGACAGTTCAAAGATTCATTCATCAAGGCGAACCGGGCGTTGGCTCCACTAGGAGATTCTCCAGCAGCTTTACTTCCATCGAAATCTCGTTTCCAGTCTTCCGCTCTCCTTAGGCCCAGGTACATATGCTTGTCGTGCTCGGAGTCTTGCTTGAGTAACGAACGACGCGCACACACAGAGAAGACCGGGCATCAGTTTTGTATGTACCCCTGCGTCTGTTGTCGACGCAGGTAAATCATGTGCTAATGAATTATCTCATCAGATATGGATTCAAGAGCGCGAAACGTGTATTGTCAGGGTTGTGATGACCTTGTCTACGACCATGAATTGGAACGGCTTCGGTCTCCAGCACCAGAAGTGTCGCTCAAAGGTTCGGGGTTCGTTCTAAATTTCTTTACTCCTGGTTACTGACATTCAGGTAGTCTCCAAGCGCAAGATCGAAAACTCAGCAGACGAGCTCTTCGTAAGGAGCAACGCTAGCAAGCGTCCCTGTGCGAGACAAGGCGTTAGGGGTCTTTGGAATCTCGGGCAGTCTTGTTTTATGAATGTCATCTTACAAGCGTTGCTGCATGATCCCATCCTCCATGCGCACTTTCTAGGAAACGGCCACCAGACCCAAGAGTGTACTATCACCGACTGTGTTGGGTGTTCCGTTGCTGAAGCATTTACGGAATTCAATACCACCGAAAAACCCGAATCATTCGTGATTTTGAACTTATTAGCTGCCACTTGGCGAGGAAGCGATGTCAGTTGCCATATGCTATCTCCTATCAACGGCTCAAATGCTGACTGACTTCCTTAGGCATTGGCTGGATATCGCCAACAAGATGCACACGAATTCTATCAATTCCTTGTCGATAAGTTACATTCAAGTGATGATGACCATGTGGATGACTACGAATGCCCGTGCTTCTTTCACAAAACCTTCCACGGAAAACTGCGAAGCACAGTTACTTGCGACAAATGTGCTAACGTCACCAAAACGGAAGACCCCATGGTCGATCTAAGTCTTGACGTACAAGTGCAAGCGAAGAAACGCGCCATGGGCAGTGGAATTGGCCCCTCATCCACGGCTACGCTCAAAGGCTGTTTAGACAGTTTCACATCACCCGAACATCTCATGGCCGATGCGTATAACTGCGACCAGTGTGGTACTCCCCAGAAAGCAACGAAACAGCTGCGGATTAAGAAGTTGCCGGCGATTTTGTGTTTGCAACTGAAGGTACTTTCTTCCCCCTTCGCCTCTCATCTCGCCTCTTTTAAACATCCGTTAACTTGAATATAGCGCTACGAGCACACATTCGCCGTCTCTGAGAAAGTCGAAGGACGAATTGATTTCCCTCTATCGCTCAACATGCTCCCATACACAACGAATCCGGACGTGCGAGTTGACAGAAGCAAATACGTCTACGATCTATCAACAGCTGTGGTTCACAAAGGCAAGCTGGACGCAGGACACTACTATGCCTACTGCCGACAGGGTGACCAGGTTAGTCAATACCTCTTACTTCTCCTTGACTAGAATTAGCTAATTGTATGGATGACTAGTGGGTACTCTTCAACGACGACCGCGTGACCGTCGCCTCGGAAGCCGAAGTCCTCAACGCAGATGCCTACCTTCTGTTCTACAGCCTTCGCACATTGGCCACTGCAGGATCATAATCATAATCACAGTAATCATTGCTCAGAAGGGATCTGTGAGGGGGTGTTTCTGCTTCTGCTTTGCATTTTATTTTCATTCATCATTACAGATACCATTGATTGCGGGTAGGGAGGAGAGGTTTCGTTTCTCAATGTTTAGAATTCTGCATATTCGGTATCAGTTTACTTGGAGTCAACTTGGTGAAATTGGAAAAAGGGACATTGTTGTTACTTTTCTTGAGATATAGTATGATCATACAAGACTTAGTTTAGTTCGGGGTTCCGTTTACACACTTGTCTGCATAGAAGGATTTAGATGGTTGCTTGGGTAAGTTCGCATGTGATAGATTAGAGTTACAGGAATGAACTACATGACTCGCGCAGCATAGAAGCAGTTGAGTCTGGCTAGGTTGAATGCGAGACCGTGCATATCTGGACAATGGCTGGGAATATGCGTCAAACGTGGGCGTATGAAGGACACCATAGCGTGCTGTGCTCGCAACAGTGTCTGTGTCTGTCATACGGAGAATAATGCAGCAGTGCTCGTCACAATTCCTCCGCTCGCGTCGGCAATTCCCAGCGACGATGTCGAACCAGTATCGGGGAGAAGTAGGATACCAAGGTGGACATAAATAAATAAAACTGTTTTGTCTTTTCCTCATTTCAAACGTAGCGAGAAATAAAAAAAGGAAAAGGATAGCAAAAAAGAAGAGGGGATATTCGATTTGATGTGACACCATCGATCAAATTGTCCACGCCGGTATCCTGGAATTATGATTCATATTTCCACCCCTCCGTCAATTTTCCCCCAATCCTTTTTTGTCATTTGCCTTTTATTCCATCCACCCCATCGGGAAAACTCAGGTAAGTCGGATCCCCTTTTTTTCCTCCCATGGTTGATACCAAGCGCCGAGCACGTAACGGAAATCGTGAAACACGAACGGATCGAGAAAAGAGACGAGCGGGAACGAGCTTAACGGTACTGTAGTGCGAGTGGTTAGAATATTGGACGGTCCGGATGCTTTTTGCGAGTTTTTGTTGCTGTCGTTTTGGGTGCGTGTAGTGTCAAAACGAACCTTGTTGAAACCGATGTCCGTAGCCTTCTCACGGAAGCACTGACGGCAGATGTTCATCTGTAAATCGAGAAAAGTCTCCGTCAGCCAAATTGTCCCCATATGTGTATCATGTCCATCCAAAAACACAATAATTTAAAGGTTGCAGTTATTCCATACCCCGTACTTGCGGATGAGACCACCGCGGTTGGAGCAGACACGGCTGAATTCGAGATGTCCATATTAGCAATTCTGTTCTTTCGGTCGCCCATATTTCGCCTTCCTGTCATCTTTATTCTCGGGGGTTTATCTGGTCACACACCATCCACGGGATCCCTTGCCGTACCTAAACAAATAGGAAAAAACCACGTTAGCATTAAATGTTCAAACCCATCCCATCGCCATATCTCCAATATCCAACACCTTCAAAGGGGGCACAACAACAAAGGGGAAGCCTTACTTGCGGGGCCGGCTGTACCACACGGACTCGTGAGTCATCTTGAAGAATCGGAGGCGAGGAAAAGACCTGAGTGAGGTTTGACGGTGGTTTTGCGGCGGGTGGTGATGGTGGTCGTCGTCGCGGTCGTTCGCTGGGCGTTTGGGGGAGGATTGGGCGGAGGTCGAAAAGGTTAGGGTTCAATTTGCGAAAATTGCGGTTTGTGTGCTTTTCCCGACGCCGAGATGGGGCCGCTAGCTCGCTTGAAGGTGCGCTAAGCCCTTTTGGGTCACATTGGTTGAACTGCGGTCATGTGATTGGCGGGTCGGTTTAGGTTGGAGATCCGGGGGCTGGTTTTTCCGTGCTTTGGTGACATGTCAAACGAAGTACTATCATTCTCGATTTTAATTGGAATGGTACCGGATAGATGCTAAGCTGCAAGATACTGCTCAGACGCGCTACTTGTTGCTTGGTGTCCACATTGCGGAGCTGGATATGAGCTTGGTTGGTTTACGCGACTCGGACGCAGCATATCGTGGTAGAACTACAGCCATGTAGGCTATGATATTGACTCTAGGTCCCTAATTTACTCGAGATTTACTTGGCTTGGAACACACCCAGAGCGAAGACGTTGAACGTCTGGCCTCATTGGAATCGATAATGAAGGAGCTGTGACCTGGTCTACTATTTGGCTTCAATGATGGTCCAAGATTATCGTTCTAGACACAAGTTGGAGGCTATCTCGAAGTTCTTGGTTTATCAGCCAATGGAATTGATTGCATACGATGTCTTGATATCTTTGGCATGGTACTGTTCTGTGTCTGTTCAGATGCTGCGCTGACTGTTTCCCGTCTCAAGTCCTAAGTAGTTTGTAAATCTTCTCTAGGATCGTAAGAACCTAAGGAGCCGCTGTTGTTGCTATTTCTCTTTGTCTTTTCTCAAGCCTGGCAGTTGCGATAGTGAATGGTCTACGCGTGCAAATTGTTTGCATATGCACTATTATCAACAACTTTCGCTGACTTCTTCCTTTCTGCAACAACCACATTGAGACGATAATTCATATCCCACTCGGTGTAAAGAACTAGCTTCCCATCTCATGGTTGGGCTGCAGTCGCTTAGCCGCATGGCTAGGCGCATGTCGCCGCCTCTTCGCGTCAAACCGGTCCGGCTCCCTACTTCGAACTCATCTATCCCCCAGCATGAGCTTGTTGATGAGGAACTCTGGTCGATTTACGACTACAAACGTTACTACCCCGCTAAACCTGGAGAGATACTTGATGGCCATTACCAATTGCTCGTGAAGGTCGGCTGGGGAAAACACTCAACAGTAAAGCTCGCGCGAGATGTCACAAGGCATGTTTTGAGCTCTTGCTATACCAGCCGCGGCGTTCAAGGCTAACAAACGATGGCTCTAATACAGATACAATTGGCAGTCTGAGCGGACAGTGGCACTGAGGATAAACAATACCAAAAGCCCTGGATTCGTCAATCGTGAGCGTGACATCGAAAACCACATCGCACGGCGAAACCTGTCACATCCTGCCCATGGGGTCATCCAAACTTGGATTGAAAGCTTCAAGGATGGATGGCCCAGAGGGGAGCCATTTATGCTTGGCATACGAACCGATGCGGGAACCGCTCTGGATCTTCCAGAAACGCTTGGTGAACCAAAGGCTTCCCCTTCCGATGGCAAAGGCATAAATTTGCATTCTTCTTGCTGGTCTTGAGTATCTACACGCAGAATGCAAAGTTGCGCATACTGGTGAGTAATCTTCTTTCGTCAAACCTAGTTCTATAGAGAAGGGATGCACTAACTTGTACGCTCGGTTTTGCAGATTTGAACCTCGATAATATCCTAATGACTCTCGAGAGCTAAGGCGTTCTTTCTGATTTCATCAAAGAACACACTACCGAAATTTCCATGCAATACAAGACTGATCCAATCACCGGCCGGACTATCTACAGCTGTCACGACGACTTAGGTCCCCTGAACGCGAAGGAGCTGGGGAGCATGACTACCAAGATTGTCGACTTCGGCCAGGCGACTTGGCTCGAGAGTGGTAACCCGAAACTGGAAGCAATTGGCCTCCATCCCATACAGCCGGATCACTGTTGTGCTCCAGAGGTTATCCTTGGTTGTGGCTGGGACGTCAGCGCTGATATTTGGAACTTTGGTGTTCTGGTAAGATAATTTTCATTTCTTTGGGATGTACCAGTTAGGGATTCGAACCATCAGGCTAACTAATTTGAGAAGATATGGCGTATCATTGAACGCACGCAGTTGTTTCAACAAGTATATGACACACCAAGGTCGTTCTGATACCAAAGCACATCTAGCGGAAATGATCGCTTTGCTTGGCCCACCTCCGAAGGAATTACTTGCAAGATCAACTGATGACATGGTATAGTACCAATGGCCTACGGCTATTCCAAACGGCGCAGGCAAACTGTGCACCAACGCGCAGGACTTCTACGGTAGACCATTTTTCAACGAAAAAAGTACAAGATCCATATACAACAGGAATTGGCATCCTTGCTAATTGTTCCATCGTGCAGGCCAATTCCTTTATGAAGATTTGATACCCACCCGGACCCTCGAATCAGCAGTTCCGTCATCTCTGGAGGAAGAGAAGGAGAGGCTAGTCTTTCTGTCGTTCGTTAGTGGCATGCTCACTTGGCTTCTGGAAGAGAGGAAGAAGCCTCATGAGTTGGTGAAGCAACCTTTTCTTGGTTTTGGGCAGCATTAAAGTACTCAGAAGTCATTTTTTCGTCGGATCTACAATTGCCATTCTGATCCACAGATCGGGCACAAGCCGTTTTTGCCTAGTACGATGGATGTTAGATTAATATTGCAGTATGGAGAAGGAAAATGGAAATTAAAAGTAGTATTATTGTTTAAAAGAAAGGAAATTAAAAAATAACAATAAAAAGGCAGGCATCTGTACCAAAAAACTGAAACGTCAAAAAAAAACAATGCGTTAGCTGGGAGTCGAACCCAGATCTAGTGCTTGGAAGGCACTAATGCTAGCCGCTACACCACTAACGCAACAGATAGTATCATTATTCACTTCTATAAATATGTTACTACCTAATTAACAGAATTCATAATGTCATCGCATCGACACCAAATAAAACCATCTTATTACTGTATGGAACACTCAGAGCACAAATAAATCCACCTACCCATATTTCGGCAATAAAAACACCCATTAACCAATCAATTTTATACCGATCAGCACTACCCAATGCACATCATCCTCGGTAGTGTTGAAAAACCCATGATCCAATACGGGACCATCCGCCCTATCGGCCTACATAGATCAAATTTTTGGACTTCGGAAAACGGCAGACGGCAGATGACAGGGCTAGAAAGCGAGCCGGACAGCCGCCAATAAAACCAATAAAATAAAGGAAAACAAAAAAAAAAAAGTTTAATAACCCACCATAATGCATCCTCTACGGATGACGGGACTTCTCATGTGCCGTGTACAAGTCGTGGATGGGGATTGCTATTGGCTGGGCGTAGTGAAGCGGACTTTCCATATGTACCCGGAGTATTGATGGATTGATCGGAGTTGCAGAGTGCCGGATATCCGACTTTGGTTTGGTGCATATTACTGGGAGGGGTAATTTAACACGGCGGTTAGGCGATGTTTTACGGACGGGATGTGAGACGATGGGTTCTAGGCGTTGGTTAATTAAGATTATGCACTCAGAGTGTTGAAAACCTTGGCCCTTGACACGATTCATTACGTCAGTAGTGTCTTTGTTATGGCTGCATGTCCACTATGTATTAGAGGACTGTAATGTTACTATCAAGCAATCATGTACACTTCCTTCAAGAGGCGAGAAGAGTAAAGGCGCGAGAAAAAACCGGATATCAGAAAGCATAAACTTAGCAAATCCCAAGCTGAAGAAAGCCAGATGATTCGATCGGAAATTTAACCCCACTACAACAAGTATACAGGTGGAGTAGGTTGGGAACTCTGCTCGGGATTCGCTTAGAGGCCAATTAACGGCCAGACGTTGTACCACCTACTTTGTATTTTGTATGTTATCACAGGGCCATGGTTTTGATAGAGTGCTCCCGAGTCAATGTATATATGCGGTGTGCTATGTAGGCGTACAATTAGCCAAATGACGAGCTCGATGTGACTTTCCATTTAGCTGTTCAGCTGTGCGGAGAGGATAAACTATACGCTACTGACTAGTATTAGGTAGGTGCGCCCTCGCTTCACATAGCACATCTTCTATCTAACCGTACTCTGTACCCGACCAGACGAGTCATATGTTCATTCCACCAACCACGGATAAGCAAAGGATCAGCTAATATTCAGTTATGAGTCATAAGACGACGATGACCAGGATTCGGACATCAGCTGCCTAACACCGATTCTTCCGGACTTCCGTAGATAATAAAGTAGAGCTTGGATGTGTGCACAAAGAAAGTGCGTGGGCGACAGGCGCCTTATGCATACAGAGTTAGAAATGAGCACCCGATGACCTCACGGAACGTCGCGGATAGCACCGATCCTCGCCAAGAGGATCGTCATTCGGCGTTTCCCCCTCTTTGTAGAAATGAAAGAAATGCTTTGATTTTACGAGCACTTGGTGGAATGATCAGGTAAAAAAAATAACCAACTATTGAATCCTGTCTGATCCGGTGGTCT
The DNA here is from genome assembly GCF_001890805.1 of Aspergillus glaucus CBS 516.65. NCBI lineage: Eukaryota > Fungi > Ascomycota > Eurotiomycetes > Eurotiales > Aspergillaceae > Aspergillus > Aspergillus glaucus. The sequence continues at coordinate 527,150 of NW_019170466.1, read as the reverse complement.
AGCCGGTCATTATTCATTATTGAACTGCTAGTGGTAGCTTCGAAGCAGGTTTGTTTATATGACAGCATAACTGACCACCCAGGCGGCACCACGATGTGATGTTACGGAGACAGCTGCAGAAGGGAAGGATGGCCCCGGCATACCAGTATTTCTGCCTGGAGGGCAGCCACGCTCGTACAAAGTACACACACACACACACAGCCATTGACGGCTACTTTAGTTGATCTGTGAGGGGCACAATGATATTCAGATGATTTTCTTCTGTCCTCCAATAGATCTCAACCTACACTGCAAGTCTCGGGGTGTACAGGACAAAAGCGTCTATTCCGTAGAGCACTATCTATGCGGACCTTGTTTGGCCAGCATATAGTCGTGGAATCATGTGCCAGCCGTGCCATACTCGTGTCAGACTCTGCATACCATCTGACACGGAGGGAGGTAGGCGATGCCCAACGTTATTCGTGGCTCCATGAAGAGATGGCCTATCATGCCATCGCTTTTTCTTGCGCGTAGTGGGATGTCAAAGTCCCCGGATTCCATGCTCTTGCCCTTGTACGTACAGAGTACTCTATACCTGGATGGGAAGTCATTCCACTGCCAAGACTGCCTAGAGAGTGACCTGGAGAGCAGGTTCCCGTGACTGCCGATTCCCGAGATTTCTTTATTCGTAGTGAATACAGAGTGCACGGTAACAGAATACGGAGCTCAGAAGAGTCTCGGTGCAGTAGTATACCACGAGTAGGGTGTCTGGAACTGGATCAATCTTTAGTAGGAAGATCCAGCGTATCATGACGGACTGATGAAGTCGTATCAATGGAGCACAACCCAACTCATACTCTTAAGAAGCATAATACGGCCTCCATAATCATGCTGGTTATTTCCACGGCCTGCCCGTTGTGATCCCCACTTGGAGTAGTGAACGAGCTAAGAATCCGGATGCTCAAGGATAAAAAAAAAAAAAAAAAAAAAAAAAAGGAAAAAAAAAGGGAAAAAAAAAAAAAAAAAAAAAAATGTCGGATAGATTTCTAAGGCCTTGTTTTCTTCTCGTCTTCTTTTTCTTCTCCTTTCTCTGTTCCTGATTTTATTTCATCTGATCTCTAAATCCTTCTTTTATCTCTCTTCACCTCCTTGTTCTGCTCTTTGAGTAGCTCATACATACCTCGATCCGTGCTTTTCAGCCCTACCGCGGTATACTACACGCTTCGCCAATCGGCCTCTTCCCCTCCCCGTATAACACGCTCGTGTACTCCCTTATTAGCGACACTCTCTGCCGTTCGTTCTGTCCTACTCCAGTGTGCTACATTTACGCAGTTGACCAGGAGGAAATAAAAAAGGAGCTCCATACGGTGCTCGATACAGCTCTTTACAAGCTATCCGGAGTTGACGGCTTAGCTGGAGTGTGATATCATCAGCTCTGGGTACCGTCATAGCATAATCATTGCTCCCCAGAATAAAAAGGGAAAACGCAGAGGTCGTATTCAAATAGTTTCTCGAATCAACTCCTTCGTCCATGTGGCGCAAAACTGCAAATGCCGCGTTTACCGCGGTCTTCTTACTCGCGTCGCTCGCGAACGCTCTTCCTCACGGCGATGACCACTCGATGGATGATATGAATATGGACGTGGGAATGAGCATGGATATGGATGGACATGGACATAATTCGACTTCAGAATTGTCAGAACCAGCTGAGGACTCGCCCATGAGCTATTTCGCATATGGGAAGCACTCGGGTACCATCGTCGCCCACATCGGTCTGATGGTTCTAGCTTGGTGCTTTATTCTTCCTGCAGGTGAGAAGCTCTCCTTATGATCTCATAACCAATTGAATCTAACTGTGAATTTCAACAGGTGTCATGCTCAGTATCGCGCGCTCGCGGTTGGCGCTTCCCGCTCAATTCGCGTTCTTGGTTTCCAATGCCGTTGGTCTGTTGGTCGGAATCATCTATAACAGCCAGACCCCCGATCTTTACGAGAACAATGCGCACCATAAGATTGGCTGGATCGCTACCTGGGTCGCTAGCGCGCAAGTTGTCATGACCTTGCTCTTTGCTTATGCTGGACGGGGCGAAACTGAGGTGTCCTCTCACGAACGCGCTGCGTTTCTTCCCGTGGCGACTGAGGACACACCCAGTCCTTTGCAATCTTACCCGTCCGGCTCTTTCTACGACTACCGGTGGTCCAGGGACAGTGGCCAAGGATCGGAGCGTAACTCGTCCTCTCTGCACAGCCGCCCCGGGTCGCCTTCGGACGAATATGATGGTTTCGAGAAGCCGGACGATCAGGACCACGCGAAACCTACTGAAAGCCGGCGTTGGTTCCAGGGCACGGTTGTCGACCGATTCTTGTCCAGTCGTGTGCCTTCCATGGTTTCTAGTCGTTTTCTCCGGACTATGAACATTATTCATATGGTTATCGAGCGGATTATCATGCCTTTCGGTTTCGCTGCTATTGCTACTGGAGGTGTAACCTACGGTGGTATTATGGTAAGAGCAATTTATCTGGACTTCATTTCCCATCAGGAAAGTTGGCTAACGCATGTTTGATAACAGAGAGGCGTTGAAGTTTTCAACGGACTCGCACACTTCATCAAAGGAGGTATTTTCTTCTGGTACGGTCTGCTCACCCTTGGACGATGGATGGGCTGCTGGGCCGACTTGGGTTGGGCCTGGAACGTGAAGCCTATGCCTCCCATTGTGCCCAAATGGAAGGCCAATATCGCCAACGGAGAGTTCACCGAGTCGAGTGTGATCTTCACATATGGTATCACCAACGTCTTCCTTGAACACCTTGCCGGTTGGGGTACGGAATGGTCTGCCACGGACTTGGAGCATGTGTCAATCTCCATCATGTTCCTCGGTGGTGGTCTCTGTGGTATGCTTTTCGAGTCTAAGCGCATCAAGAACTGGTTGAACGAGACCATCTTGCAAGCTCCTGGACGCGGTTTAACGGACGCCAACTGGAAGCTCCCTGACACCCAGGGTGTGTCGCTCAACCCGATGCCGGCTCTGGTGATTCTTCTCTTGGGTATGATGATGGGATCGCACCACCAAGATAGCATGGTGTCCACTATGATTCACAAGCAGTGGGGCAACCTTCTCGTGGGATTTGCCTTGGCTCGTGGCGCGACCTATGTCTTGCTCTACATCAAGCCGCCGACCTCCTACCTACCCGCACGCCCCCCGACTGAGATTATCTCTTCTTTCTGCTTGATCGCCGGTGGGCTGATCTTCATGCTAAGTGTAAGTATCCACGAGTATCACGTTTATTGGAGAAAGCAATTAAGCTAACTATCTTTTGCAGACCCGCACCATTGTCGAGTCCATCGAGTACTACCAATTGGACGCCATGTTCACGTTTACCGTGGGCATGGGATTCACGGCTTTCATCATGGCCTGCGCTATCCTGTCCATTGCTCTGAAGGCGTGGGCAGTGAAGCGCGAGTCCAAGCCGCAACTGCCGCCTTTCCAGTTCCCGGCCACAGCATAAGTTCTGTCTTGACAGGAACATCGACACTCTCGACTCCTCAAACCACCGTCTTGCTGGAATTATGTGCAAGATCATAATTCTCCTTTCTTTTTGTTTTTGTCTTTTGTTGCTATCGAAGACAACGGCGGAAACAGAACCATTTCTGGACCCCGTTTATCGACTTCGCAGCTTGCAGCTTGCAGCTTTATACCCCATGCATTTATTGCTTTCTTCGGCCCAGAGTCGGAATTAGCCTCGTTAACAGAGGCATGATACCACGAGTACCGACGTACTGACGCGAGGAGTTTGCTATTTACACGATTTTTCTTCTGGTTTTATGAAAATGATATCCCATGGGTTATGGCTGAAATAATGAAGTGGTTAATTTGACGACTGGGCTTTGATTTTTGTGATTATTGCGAGATTGGTGGTCTTTGACACACGGTTAATAATATTGTCTATCTGAATATATGGTATCAACATGGTTTTTCTTTGTAGGTGTTTTGTAACAAATTTGGCGAAGGGCAAGCTTTTACCCAGTCCTTAGGGCACTTACTTGATCCTTCCTGTACGTCCGGTGAGGTTTCAATCACCGGGCTATACCTCTCGATTGTATCCGCTGCGATGTACTCAGACCCTAACATCCACTGGTGATGCTGTCCTGCATGTTTATCAGCACCGTCCTCATCAGACGTATTTCCTTTTATGGACGGATCATGTTTGGGGATAACGGGGACAGCGTTTACTGGGGATGAGTAGCATGCGAGACATTGGTCGTTGGATCTGGCTTTGACTTCGAGATGGGTGTGTTCGGAGAATGGTTCTGGTTTCTCGCTTGTGTAGGACATTTTGGTATTGGGTTCGTATCTGTAGATTCCTGCAGGAGCAGGAAGCTTACTATCGACATATGCTAAATCCGTTCCATTTACGTCAGAATTGGCAGTGGACATGCTGATGTGGTGTCTACAATTCATGCTCTCCTTTGATATAGCACTACATAGTACAATGCTGAGTTGATCACTGGTGATCTGCTGAAAGTAGTTTCGAATACCAGGAATGAGCATGAGCGAGTCAGACCGCTGTGCCGCCTGGATAGTGGCGTAGTTATGCTCGAGGTACATACAAGGGTGTCTGGATGCATAGATATCTCCAACCGCGGAGTTTAGTGTTTAACCCCGAGCTGCAGAAAGCTTAGCCCCACCCCACCGAGATGCCAACAAAACAACGTTACCACAGTGTAGGGGTATCAATATGACGCATTGAAGCTGCGCTTCATTGTCATAATAAACGTGGTAGGTTAGAGATAACAAATGGCAATGAGAATTGTTTCTTTTTATCTAAAGAATTGGGGTCGAGAACGAATCAGTCTTCCCCGCAGGATTAGTCATTATCAATGAGTAACTACATAACTAGTTAACTATTTCCCGAGGAACGGAGCAGGCAAGTGGGGTGAGAAAGAAAAAAATGGAAAGGAGACGTGGGACCTTGAATGACGACGTTATATAAGAGGGGTCGGACCGTCGGTCAGTGTAGTTTTACTCCAGCTTAGACCCCTTGATATCCCAAATTTCTCCCCTATATCTCTCTTATACCTCCATATCTTTGAAAATGGCCTCTAACCCCCCCGGAGCTTGCTGTGCCACTGGCTTTAAGCATGAGGGTACTCCTGTCGGTGAGGTGAAGAACATCGCTGGTGGTAGGTGTCCCATAGCTCTATTATTCGCCCCGTGTCCAATTACTGATTCCAACTCATAGTCGACACCTACATCACCTACCCCAAGGACAACAAGAACCCCGACAAGGCTGTCATCATCCTCACCGATATCTTCGGTCTCTTCGTCAACAGCAAGCTCCTTGCCGACGAGTACGCCAACAATGGCTACCTGACCATCATCCCCGACCTCTTCCACGGCGACCCCATCCAGATCGGCGACATGGAGGCCGGCAAGGTCAACCTCCCCGAGTGGATCCCCAACCACCAGCCCGGTCGTGTCGACCCCGTTATCGAGGGCTCCATTAAGTACCTCAGAGAAGACTTGGGTATCAAGCGTGTTGCTGGTGTTGGCTACTGCTTCGGTGGCAAGTACGTTTGCCGCTTCTTGAAGAACGGCAAGCTCGACGTCGGCTACACTGCTCACCCCTCGTTCGTCACCCACGAGGAACTCGGTGGCATCACTGGTCCTCTGTCCATTGCTGCTTCTGGTATGTTTTCCTTGAACCCTGCTCACTTTCTTTTTTCTTCTTCAGTGACTGATTGTCTATAGAAATCGACCAGATCTTCACCACGCAGCTCCGTCACGAGTCCGAGGACACCCTAATCAAGACTGCCCAGCCCTGGCAGATCAACCTCTACAGCGGTGTCACTCACGGTTTCGCCGTCCGTGCCGACCTGAGCAACCCGCACTTCAAGTTCGCCAAGGAGCAGGCCTTCTGCCAGGCTGTTGTGTGGTTCAACCAGTACCTGTAAATTGATAGAGTTTACACTGTAGATATCGGAGATCACGAATGATAATAATGAGAAATGAGTAAATTTATTTTTCTTGGCAGTCGTAGATCGTCCAATTCGATAACGGGCTTATCGGGTCACGTGGAACGGAGACCACCTGGAGTTCTGATCCTAATTATTATCCGGAGTTGGGACAGAGTCAAGCTTCGTTTCAGTCCTTTTGCACTTGACTTCACACTGGGGGCTATCGCTTGTGGCTCCTTTTACTGGGGTCTATTATTGCACTCTTTTGTGTCTCCTCAACTTCCTTCCACTCTGTTGCTGTTAGTTTTGCATAGCCCCTGGTGATCTACCAGGTGTCATTTGCGATAGCCGATTTCGCCTTGTTGTACAAACATTGGTTTGACTGGGGTTTAGCATTGCTTCTTTCTCTTTCCTTGGGAATTCGCATCCTACGGTTAAATTCATTCTTTTCGCTAGTGATCTCGGCAGCAACGTGTTGTATTTCCATTCATTGGCGACCTCGACCTCTCTTCGCTCGCTCGTGACCTCGGTTCGTCTACCGAATCGATCATCCGCCAGAACCGGCGTCGTACAACCGATCTCTTCGAATCTTCCCGCTGAAACGCATCGAGAAAAATAAAAGACCCGGTATCACACGACAAACAAACACTTCTCGAACAATGACTACCCCGGCCGCGCTACCACCGTTACCTTTCAACCCATCCCGGGTCCGGTCCTACATCCTCCGGCTGCCGCTTTTCACGCGACTTGTGCTTCTGGCGATTGTTGCGTTTTGGATTCTCGAGTTACAGACAATATGGAGTGTTGTGCAGTGGGGGTCGTTGACGCCGGATGAGATCGGGCTTGGTACTAGTATGTCCACTTCCCCCCCCCCCCCCTGCCTGTTTATAGGGATATGAGAGATGAGATGGAACGGGGCTAATGCAGCGAACTAGTGTACCGGCTTAATACGTATCCGTTTATTCATATGGGATTTTTTCATACTTTGTTGAACATCTTGGCTCTTACGCCGTTGTTGGAACGGTTTGAGGCTGAGCATGGGACGTTGACTTCGGTGGCTTTGTTTATTGGGCGTGAGTGGGCGGTTTGCTGTGGTTTCTTTCTAAGATTATGCTGACTTTGGTTTCAATAGCGCTTTCTACTCTTCCTGCGGGTCTCTATCTCCTCGTGGAAAAAGTGATTTTGCATCGCAATACTCCGGTTATTGGTGCAAGGTTCGTGATGAGTTCATTTCTTGGTTATGTGGTCAACAAGGCTGACTGGTACAAGCGTTTGGGCGTTCCTGCTCTTGGGCTCGGAGGCTGTTAGGACGTTCAAGTCCCATCCGTATTTCAGGTATGTTTTTGTTTGAGTGGAGGAACTACATAAGCGGAACGTCCATGCTAACTATGTTTTGCAGCATTGGTAGCTACAAGATACCCACCTGGACGTCGCCTCTGCTTGCGTGCGTTTTCGCTTCGGTGCTCATACCAAACACAAGCTTTCTTGGGCACCTTTGCGCTGTGCTTGTCGGATACTTGCGTGAGTACTATAACCTCTCTTACATCAGAGCGCATGCGCTGACTCCACATACTATCTCCAGTTGGCCTTGGATACCTCAAGGTCTTTGTCCCGCCAGAGAAGATCCTCCGATGGATCGAAGGCAAGCTGAATCTCCTGGGAAGATTGCCGCATTATGTGTCAGTGGATCAGAAGACATATGGTCGCTATGGTGTGCTCCCTACTGCAAACCCCGTGGGGGATCGATCGACACCCTTGACCTATCTGGGATCTACGCAGCGTCTGGGAAGCTCGGAATGATGACATTTGGGCTGCGCGTTACATGTGTGCATATGAATGATAATAAGAATGTTTATAATTGTATGATAGTAAAATATAATTTTGAAAAGCATCCAGAAGCATTGTAGGTCAAATTGTGCAAGTGGTCGCTACCGCCGGACGTATATTTATGATGCACGGTCTAGAGACCAGTAATCCGCGACCAAGTCCGACGTGCACTCCGTACAGCATGGAAAGATAACTCGGATGACTTGAATTTATGAATCAATGGCTTTAAAACGTGAGCATAACCCATCCTCCCTCGCGCTTCACTCAATCTCACACCCCTACCCATCCATCCATCTCCCCCGGATCTACCTCTCGAACCACCACTTCGAAACCAATCTACTAACACGCAAAAATGCCAGTCCCTACCCGCAATCTGCGGAGTAAGCCTCACCTCCTCTTCGTCCGCCTCCCGTACCTCCTCTCGTTTCTCTGCATCGTCGTCGGCGTTATCTGGCTTCTCCTCCTGCCCCTGAGCGAATACTCACGCCGGACGTATATATCGGAGAATGCGCTGCTTCCCGGTCAAGTGCATGCGTATTTCTCGGGTAGTGAGCAGAATATCTTCCGGGGGTATAAGAAGGAGCTTGAGGGGTTGTTGGTAGGTGGTAATGGTGATAATGGTGGTGAGGATGGAGTGAGCGGGGAGGTTGAAGTGACACCTGAGTATGCTTTCGAACCGTCCCCCGAGATATTGGACGAGTAAACAGTTGATTGGTCGTTGCGGATGCTGATTGTGGGTGAAAAGGGCGTCTGAAAAGGTACAATCGATCCTACGAGCCGCCGGGTTGAAAGTCGCGACGCAGAACTACGAGTACACGTCTGCTGGAATTACGCATCAAGGACAGAATACTTATGCGATTATCAATGCGCCGCGCGGAGATGCTACGGAGGCCATTGTGTTGGTTGCGGCTTGGAAGACGGCGGATGGGGAATTGAATACCAATGGGATTACTCTTGCGCTGACGTTGGCGAGATACTTCAAAAGTGGGTTTCTCCCTCTCGCATGGAGAAGGGGAAACAATATGTTGACCATGTGATTTATAGGATGGTCTCTCTGGTCCAAGGATATCATCTTCCTGATCACCCCCGACAGCAAGTCTGGAACGCAGGCATGGATCGATGCGTACCATGACATGCACCCGCCGTCCGTTCAACCATTACCATTGAAGAGCGGTGCATTACAAGGTGCCCTAGTGGTGGAATACCCCTTCGACCACCGCTTCGAGTCACTGCACATCGTTTATGACGGCGTCAACGGCCAACTGCCCAACCTTGACCTCTTCAACACAGCCGTCTCGATCGCCGGTGGACAGATGGGCATCAGTGCCGTCCTGCAAGGAATGTGGGATCACGACGACAGCTACGAAGCGCGACTAGAGACCATCCTCTGGGGAATGGTCAAGCAGGGCTTTGGCTACGCGACTGGTGCGCATAGCAGCTTCATGCCGTACCATGTTGATGCGATCACCTTGCAGACGAAGGGAGAAGGCTGGCAGGATGAGATGGCTCTGGGTCGGACGGTGGAGAGTCTCTGCCGGAGTTTGAATAATCTGTTGGAGCATCTGCATCAGAGTTTCTTCTTTTATCTGCTTATGCAGTCGAATCGGTTTGTTAGTATTGGGACGTATTTGCCCAGTGCGATGTTGATTGCTGGTAATTTTACCATTATGGCGATTGCGCTGTGGATGCGTACGGGGTATTATGCTGGTTCTTCCACCTCTAGCAGCGCAAATGCGCCGGTCGACGAGAAGAAAGAGACGACCCAGAAAGAGAAAGACGCCAGTCCAGCAAAGACAGATGCCAGTGGTGTCATGGAACGACAGCTAGCCCTTCCACTTACCTTTGTCGTTGGCCTCCATCTCCTGGGCTTACTTCCTCTATACATCTTCAACAACCTCTCTCACCAGGTAAGACAAACCCGATCCCATTCCAGTTTAGAAGACATCCAAACTAACAAAAACAGTACTTCACTCCCGCAGTCTACACCTGTATCCTCGCAGACATCCTCCTCCCCCTAACCCTCGCCGCCCCCTTAACCCACCACTCCCCTTCAACCCCTTCTACCCCTACCAACGCAATCCCCCAACACTACCTCCTCATAAAATCATTCTCCCTCCTCCTCCTCGGCCTCTTCCTCTCCACCCTCGCAACCCTAAACTTCTCCCTCTCCTTCATGATCGGCCTCCTCTGCGCCCCGCTCACCTTCACAAACCGCACTACCTCCACTTCCGTTCTACGGTACATCTTCTCGACAATCGGGCTGGTCCTTTTGAATGTTCTTTCGCCGCCAGTTGTGCTTGTGGGTGGGTGTTGGTATGCAGGCGTGAGTGTGGAGAGTGTGCTTACGCAGGCGGCGTTTGGGTGGGACGTTTGGGGGATGTGGACGCAGGTTGTTGTTTGGTGTGTTTGGTGGCCGGCTTGGGTTATTGGGTGTGCGTTATTGGGGTCTTCGATGTTTTAGATCGGCTGGATATGGTGGTATATGCTTGATTGTGAAGGCTGTATAGATTAATATGGGTTTTATGTACGGAGTGGTTTGGGATATTAAAGTCCTTGACATTGCAACCATCATCAATTACCATCATGCTTTTCCTATCATGATCAGGAAATCTAATACAGGATTGTACGTAAATGCAAGCAGTGCCATCCCCATTCAGATAGAACACATCTATGCAGCCCACACATCCTTGCCAACACCCTCGATCCAGTGACCCAACTGGTTGACACCAGCATCCCAGTCCTTAAGCCTGTTCCGCATGCCTTCAATCTGCTTCAGATCCAACACCTTGGGCTGCACCCAGTTGATCTGAGCGACCTGAGCGACCTGGTCGATCGATCCCTTAAGGAGACCCAACGACAAAGCCTTCATAATCAGATGTTCAATCTCCTCCGGCTTCACCTTCGTCTCGATAGAGATCGATTCGAAGGTCAGGTTGCGGTCGTGCGGGGGACGGCGGAAGACCATCTCTGTGAGGGCGGAGAGGGAGATCTTTTGGTAGAGGAAGATGCGGTGCTGTGCCAGGAGGGGGTCCTTGGCGATGTTGCCGGCCAGAACATCGTATGCGGCCAGGTCGCCACGGTTGAAGGTGAACAAGAGGTCACGCAGCCAGGTGTGTTGCGCCTCCGTGAGCGAATCGAGAATCGGGTGCATCAACAGTTCACCGAAGTTGTAGATCGAGTCGGACACTAAGGCGGCGATACTGAGGTTATATGCGCGGGTGGCCCGCTCGGATGCAGACAGGTCCTCCAGGTTTACGCAGGCGAGGTAGAGGAGGGCGTTCTTGTAGAAGGAGGCGAATTCTTGCTTGGCCTAATTTCGCGATTGTCAGTTTGCCATGTAATCAAGCCAGAGATCTTATAGTAATGACTTGTACTAACGTGATAGTAGTCTGCATTCACTTTATAGAACGAAGCGTGCACAATAGTCTCAACCGCATCGAACGAGTCCAAGATCCGCTGGCACATCTCCAGATCCTTCTTTGCACCGTCAAAGTCCTGTAGCCGCTGCTTAACGTTGGCAACGTCCGCAAGAGCGTAGGCATAGGCATCTTGTGATTCGGGCTTGTTGACTTTATCGGCCAATGATGTAAGGAAAGACAGTCGCTCTTGGTCATCTATTCCAACGCGTGCTGTTAGCTTCATACGCCTCCAATCCAAGCATTTCAACAAACCCACCTGCACATCCCGTCGATGCCATCAACCCCAGCGACACAAACTTTAGCTGGTTGATCCGGTCCGCAAAGCTGAGAACAAACGTCTTGAAGATCGCTAACCGCTGCGGAGCACTCTCTGGTGTGCGGAAGAAGTCGATCAGGGTATCGGTGAGTTGGTGCCATAACTTTCGCTCCCAGTAGTCTTCGAAGCTGAGGAAGAAGGGTTGGGATTGCTCCGGAGCTTGTGAAAGCTGTTCGGTCAGGAAATCGGAGATCTTTTGGTTCTCCATGGTGGAGTGGCAGGGTTAAGAGGTGAGCTGCGGGCTGAGACGAATCGACGAATTCAAGGGGAATGAAGCTTTGATAATAAACAGCGAAATAGAACCAGTCCGGGGTATACAGAAATCGAGACCGTTTCTGATGGAGGCAAAAAGATGGCCGTGATGTGTTGAGAGATGACAGACATAGCGATGGCTGGCCGCTTTGGGAGGAGCTCAAGGCGGTGTCTATGCGGCGCCGTAGTCCGCTGTCGTCAGTAGATCCGCTTCATCTTGACCCGATTCAACTATGTACTCCCAATTACCACAAGGCGTGTTTTCTTTTCTTTTTCTTCTTTTCTTTTTCTTTTGCATTGACTCAGAAAAATACCAACTTTCTTATACGAGGCTTTGGCATGGCTCTAGTCCAATTAATGCCTTCCACGCGCAGGCGCTATGGAATCCAGTTAGAAAGTATCCGATATCTCTCCGAACTAGTATAGAGTACCTTGGGAAATCTTGGTGCTTAAATATCAAGCTATTCTCTCGTCAAATTGATCTTTCTCCGTAGCTTCATCACTCAGAGTCCCAATCCAGATATAGTCAATTGCTTTTATTTGACTTATACACTTTGCAGCAGCTATCTTCACTCGATTACAGCTATGGCAGAACTCACTGAGAAGAACAGACAAGTCTTTGAGTACGTGGACCTTCTGTGCTGCGATGGACAGTAACTGACCGTGACTGTAGCAAGAAGGCTGGCTCTTACATGAACGACTTTTCTGGTGTTATCCAGTCCATCTGCAACCAGGTCGAGAACCGCCGGTTTTGGATCAGTGACAAATGGACGGATACTGAGGCCGGAAAGGGACAAGCGCTTCGGATGCTCGAATATGCTTGTGGTCCAGGTGCCATATCTGCGGTATGTATAGGCAATGTCCTTCTTTGGCATGAGAATGAATGAATGGCTGATTTGCATAGACACTGGCTCCATTTGTGACAAAGGTCCTTGGATTAGACGTCTCGGATAACATGGTTGCGGAATTCAACAAGAACGCTGAGGCGGCTGGTCTTTCAGACAAAATGAGTGCGCAGAGAGGCGACCTCCTGGCGGACAGCGCGTCAACTGAACTGTCCGGTCCGGAATTCTTCAACTTCGATGCTGTGGTTGTCAGCATGGCCCTTCACCACTTTGATGACGCCGGCAAAGCCCTGAAAAGCCTCGCAGAACGATTGCAGTCGGGTGGCATTTGCGTGATCGTTGATATCATCCCGGACCATTCACACGATTTCCGTCAACAAATCCGTGAGCATGTCAACAGCGAGACTGCTGAAACGGTCAAGTCACACGGGTTTACCCTGGAGCAAATGAGGGACTTGTTTGCGGGTGCAGGCTTGACAAATTTCGGCTACCATGTCTTTGAGGAGCCGGCAGTATTCCGCAAAAATGGGAAGGAGATCTCGAAGACTCTCTTTTTGGCCAAGGCACAGCGCTCATAGACCTGTTGGCTTGACGGATAGGACTTTTTCTCTCTCTATGAATGAACGATGGCGTTATCGAGTGCCTCTAATAGATTTTCAATTGATTGCACTCGATGGTATTGCATCCTAGATAATTGAATCCAGTCTTAAAAGGCTCTGTAGTATGTAACAGGCCATCTTATTGGTCGAAACTTAACGGCCAATGATATCCGCTGAATAGTCAGACATAAAGAGCATAGAGGTGTTCAGCATCAACAAACTGGGTCAATTCAATTGAGAATGAAAAATGTCAAATCAATAGCACCTCCTAACATCTCACTTTTCACAGCATCCCAGAAAAACCACGATGTGGGCTATGATGCGGCTCCAGCAGCTATGTAAAGTATTTCCTAATAGGGACTAGCGCGGTCCCGTGGCCTGCACGGGAGTCTCTGGAGAACGACTTTCGCCAATCCAGCGTCAAGTCCAGCACCACTTGCTGAGCTCTGCCGGCCCGCCTCCCATTTCTCCCACCATAGTACGTACCTTTCCCCCTCGAATGTCGCATTTTATTGAGCTCCTCTAACCTACCCGCGAACAGATGACCATGCAGAAGTGCAGGGCCGTCAATTCCGCCCTGGGGTCGAAGGCATTCGTCCCCGCTCCTCGGGTTCAATTCCACGCGCAGCGCCGATTCCTCCAAGATGTCGCGATTACTAGAACCGGAAAACCAGTTCTGAAGGTCCAGGGTGGACGGTAAGAATGCGTTGAAGCTGAGGTGCTGATCAATGGGTTGCTGACGGGTCGTTTTTCTTCCACAGGTCGTCCCTCGGAGGTATCAAGCTCTTCCCAACCGGTCCGCATTGTTCGCCTGTTCGATCAATCTGACAATCTTTGATTTAGGTCATACCGTAACCGTCTTCGGTGCCACCGGTTTCTTGGGTCGTTATATCGTCAACAGACTCGGTATGTCAATATGCTGCCAGCAGGGGAAGGGAGAAGCTGACAATCCGTCCAGCTTCGCAGGGATGCACGGTCGTTGTTCCCTACCGCGAGGAGATGGCGAAGAGACACCTGAAGCCCACTGGTGACCTTGGCAGAGTCGTTTTCATTGTACGCCGTCAGCCCGAGTCAATGCAAAATCATATCGTGCAATAAGCTTATACATACCTAGGAATATGACCTGCGGAACACCCAGTCGATCGAAGAGAGCGTCCGCCACTCCGACATTGTCTACAACCTGGTCGGCCGTCAATACCCTACCAAGTGAGTGGTTGCTAGGAAGTTTCGGTCGTGAAGCTGGTGTGTTAATGGCTATGCAGGAACTTCTCCTACACCGATGTTAACGTCGACGGTACGGAACGCATTGCAGAGGCGACCGCCAAATACGACATTGACCGTTTCGTTCACGTCTCCTCTTACAACGCTAGCAAGGATTCTCCATCCGAGTACTTCTCTACGAAGGTCCGTTCCTTGATTTGGATAATACATTTGTTGGGTATACTGAACTGTGTCATAGGGCTGGGGTGAAGAAGTGGTTCGCTCCATCTATCCCGAGACCACCATCGTCCGACCCGCTCCCATGTTCGGATTCGAAGACAACCTTTTCCACAAGCTCGCTAGCGGGGCCAACCTCTTTACCGCCAACCACATGCAGGAGCGCTTCTGGCCTGTTCACGTAAGATATTCTGCGCAGCGCATGTTATGGTTGAATGTTTTGCTGATGTCCAATCCAGGCCCCTGATGTTGGCGCTGCTCTCGAGCACATGCTTCACGACGATTCCACTACGGGTGAGACCTATGAGCTTTACGGTCCCAAGAACTACTCTACCGCTGAGATTGCCGAGCTCGTGGACCGTGAAATCGTCAAGCGCCGTCATCACTTGAACTTGCCCAAGGGTGCCCTCAAGGCTCTGGCTTACTACCTGAACAAGTACCTCTGGTGGCCCACCATCTCCGCCGACGAGGTCGAGCGGGAATTCATCGACCAGAGAATCGACCCCACGGCCAAGACCTTCAAGGATCTTGGAATTGAGCCGGCTCAGCTGGAAGACCTCACCTTCAACTACCTGGTAAGTGTTTGTTGTCTTGTTTTGTGATTCAGTAGCTAACTGTTGCGCAGAAAGGTTACCGGAGCGCTTCCTACTACGACCTGCCCCCGGCCACAGAGCGGGAGAGACAGGAAGAGAGGAAGTACGTGCATGTTCTCGACGACCAGTAATCGTCTCTGTTTCCATACGTGTGTACATAAACTAGACTCAATCAATTTCCTTGTGTTCTCCAATGACGTATGTCGGAGTATAATGTTGCAGCGGCCAGGCATGAATGGGCTATATTCAGCAATTGAATTCATGATAATGAAATATCAGTAAACCGAGAATGAGTCTGTCTATAGCATAATAGCAATCCACCTATTTAGCTGCCAAGCTTCTTATTAGAACAAATCCCCCGCCTCATCCGACAACTCCAACGATTAACCACCCACCACCAGTACAACAACCATTACCAACCCTCCAAAACAAAAGAACCAACAACAATGTCACAAAAAACCCCAATCCTCCTCCTAAAAACCAAATCCACCCCTTCGGACGCCTACGACGAATACTTCACCAAAAACTACAACCCGCTCTTCATCCCCGTCCTCTCGCATCAATTTCACGCCCAGAACCTCGCGCACATCTGCGACCTCTTCAACGCCGGCGCCTTGAAACACGATAACCCGGAACGGAAATATGGGGGGTTGATATTCACCAGTCAGCGCGCTGTGGAGGGGTTCGCGAGGATGGTTGAGGATGTTGATGGTACCCTTTCCCTCCCCCGCTCCAGAGTATGGGATGGATTGGTGCAGTGCAAGGTGCTAATGAGATTCGATCAATAGGACAAATAGCTTCGGATTCTTCGAAATCACTCCCCCTCTACACCGTCGGCCCCGCGACATCCCGCTCGCTATCATCGCTCGTGAAATCGCACCTCCCGCACACAACAATCCACGGCGCGGATACGGGGAATGGGGAGAATCTCGCGCGGTTTATCCTTGAGCATTACAACAGTCTCCCTGGGAATAAGAACGGGAAAGGGGAGAAACTGCCGCTTTTATTCCTCGTTGGTGAACAGCGACGAGATATCATTCCTAAAACGCTTATGTCGGAGGGGTTAGAGGAGGGGGAGAGGATTGGGGTGGAGGAGGTTGTTGTTTATGAGACGTGTGTTATGGAGTCGTTCGAAGGTGACTTTACTAGAGTCATAGACACTTATAAATCTGGGGATAATGTTGATGGTAGTGAAGGGGAGAAGGAGATGTGGGTAGTCATCTTCTCGCCAACGGGATGCGATGCCATGTTACGGGTTCTTGGACTGGATTCTTCTTCAAAAGATAACGGGAATGGGGTGTTAGTGGCACCCGGGAAGAGGGTGTTCGTTGCGACGATTGGTCCTACGACGAGGGACCATTTGCGCTTGAAGTATGGGTTCGAGCCGCATGTTTGTGCTGAGAAGCCTAGTCAGGAGGGCGTTGGGGGTGGGATTAAGAGGTTTATGGAGGGGAGGAATGGTAAATAGGTGTGATTTGGTTGTTTTATAGCGATATACCTATGTAGATTACTCGATACGTATGATGGAATGAATGGAGATATGCTATTTAAGTGATCCTTTGCAAAGAAGGTTGGCTATCTTAACGCCGTACTTTCAAACAAATACAATAACAAAAGGCCCAAGAGGGATGGTAAAGTGCTCGAGTGTATGTATGTCGCCTTAAAAACAAAACTATCCTGACCCATATCCACTTCCTATTCACATGGTCTCTTCTATCTACTCGATGTATGGTTGCAATCATTTATGTACTCGGGTAGCCCTTAAACGAGGTGTTTACCGCATGATCTCTTCGTAAATCAAGTCTGGATGGTTGTTAGCTTGGTTGCAAATAGGCTCATTTGGGTGGAGGTGGAACATACACTTCAGCTGCTCCTTGCTGAGCGCATCCTTGTTCTTGTCGAAATCGAAGAATCCATCCGGGATCGGGGGAGCAGTGGGCTCATCGTCCGGGTCATGGTACGGCTCCAGGTACGGGTGCTGGAGGGCTTCTTCGACTGAGATACGCTTGGCGGGGTTGAATGCGAGGAGTTTCTCCAGGAGATCAAGGGCCTGGTCGTTGCTCTTGGGGAAGAGGGCCTTGAAAGGAATCTTCTTCTTGAAGGGAAGCGAGCGGATGTACTCGCGAGCACGGCGGGACTTGATTCCGTAGTAGTCCTCCATGGTTGGTGTACCCAGGACATCAAGGATAAGGGTCAATTGGTGGTGGTCTGTTTCACGTTAGCGCATTGAAGTCTTCTCTTCCGGCGCTGCCACTTACAATCTTTTCCAGGAAACAGGGGCTTTCCGCTCAGCATCTCGGCCAATATACATCCAACACTCCACACATCAATGGCTTTTGTGTACTCCTTAAAGGTCAACATGATTTCGGGCGCACGGTACCAACGAGTCGCAACGTATTCTGTCATGAATCCAGAGTTGTCGTCGGTTGATGCGGCGGAACGGGCCAGACCAAAGTCGCAGACTTTCAGGTCACAGTTTGCGTTGAGCAACAGGTTCGACGGCTTCAGGTCACGGTGGAGGACGTTTGCGGAGTGCATCGCTTTGAGCGCACGGAGGGTCTGGTAGATGAAGTACTGGCAGTGGTCGTCGGAGAGGTCTTGGGTACGGATAACTCGGTGCATGTCGGTTTCCATCAGTTCCTGCGATAGTTAGCCTGGTTCCCATGGGGTAATACCAGGGAAAGTAGTACCTGAATGAGGTATACTTCATTGAAAGAGTCATAGCTGCGGGGTCTCTGGATATCCAGGATAGAAATGATGTTCTCGTGGTTGAAATAGCGCAGCAGCTTCATTTCACGCAGGGTCCGCAGACAGAACATCGAGTGGTCGAAGGGGATGATCTTCTTGATCGCGACCTTTTGGCCTGAAGGTTTGTGAATCGCCGAACTATGAGATACCGTTTAGTACTGGACTATACTCCGACAATCACAGATACATACCAGACAACACCATAGGCACCCTCTCCGATGATGTCAGCGATCTCATACTGCTCGGAGATGTTGAAGGAGATCTTCCTCGACCCTTGCATCTTTGCTGTGGTTTAGAACTATGAATCGGCTTGTCAGAGGTCTAATTGACATGGAATCGGCCATGGAGAATCCTGGCATGCTGTTGAAATAAGCTTACATTTGTTTGTGTCACGGTTCGTGTAATCCAAGTGTGCCAAAAGCAGACGGACTATTCAAGGTGTACGTCGCAATCTGCACTGAGGTATAGCGAAACAATCGGGGCGTAACCGACGGTTGTTGGTGAATTCAGGAAATTGTAGGATGCGCGAATCTCGCGATTTTTGTTCCCCCCTTATTCCAAAGCCCAGTGGCCCTTCGAACAAGGTCGACTGACGTGGGTAGCGGGGATGAGCGGTTAATCGATGGCGGATAGTGGTACACTTGATGAGCAGTCACGTTAGAATCGAAAGGCTGCAAGAGGAAAACGAATGAGCGAGACGCCTTAAGCGCTTAGGTCGAGCCATGCCATTCCATTGGAGAAGCCACGGTCATCGACATGGAAGACAAAGCGAACGAATATCCGTACCTGGGCGTGTAGTTTCCCCTGGCCTGCAAGTGGGTGTTTATCGGGCTGCCGTCGGAGAAACCGTCGTGGGATCTGTTGTTGGAGGCCGTCAGTGTCTGGGAAATATTAAATATAAGTGAGTGGAAAGGCAAAGCAGGAGATAATTCTGACAGAGCACACAGACTTTTTTTCTGAGACGGTCGGAATAAGGATGGATCTGGGTTTGTCTGTCACTCTCTGCTGTCTCAATAGTCTGTCTGCGGAGGGGCTGGAGAGGGGGAGAGTGACGGGGGTGTGGGGTGGGGCAGTCAGCAATAATGCAGGAGTACGTACAGAGTAGAGTACAGAATACAGAGAAAAATGTATGAGAGAAGCTGAGGAAGAGAGTTGAAAGAGAGAAAGAAAAAAGAAGAAAAGAAGAACAGGGAATAGTAGTGAGCGATCAAGCACAGCAGTGATTTCTATTTGGTCCAGGCCCTCAAATAATAGTCTACTTTAGGAGCAGGACTATT
Organism: Aspergillus glaucus CBS 516.65; assembly: GCF_001890805.1. Taxonomy (NCBI): domain Eukaryota; kingdom Fungi; phylum Ascomycota; class Eurotiomycetes; order Eurotiales; family Aspergillaceae; genus Aspergillus; species Aspergillus glaucus. The sequence continues at coordinate 507,902 of NW_019170466.1, read as the reverse complement.
AAATGGAGATTCAGGGAGATTAACACCTTTCTTGATAGAGTATTCCATGGAGTCCTCTATCCATGGTAGAAATGTCTGCCATTGACCCTGAAAATCCTCTGCTACTCTTCTGTCTCAACCAGTGTTTCATCTTCTTTCTTAGTTGCCTCAGCATTCACCAGAGAATCACTCCATAATCTACCGACGGACTACTACTACAGAGCAGAAAGTTGGCACTACTGCTGGGCCAAACTCAATCATCACAGTTCATCACAATCCATATCACATGGCCTCTCATAGTCACCTCCTCAACTTCCATACAAATATTAATACCAGCCAAAAAAGGGGAAGTACCCTGACTGCCAAATAAGATATCATTGTAATCGGTGTTGTATCTCTCATAGAAAATAAGGAACCAAAGTATTTTAGGAAACGGAAGCCATCTTCTCCTACTGCACAATCTGTATACGTGTTTTCAACCTTATCAGCTCAGTGGTCTTTATCGCACCAAGTCGACTGGGAGAGGGAGAGAGTAGAAAAAAGAAAGAAAAAAAGGGGATCAAACCTTTTCCCGCAAAGATCCCATCCATTGCACCAAACTGGCGCTCTGATCCGATCGGTCCTCAACCAACAGCGTCTGTGCCCACAACCGGAGGCCTGGCTCCCCGTCCTCCCTGACCACATACAGATGCGGCACCACGATACTGCCCGCACCCTTCGCACGGTGGTCCCGGCTTTTCTCAACTACCGCCCGAACCCGCTGGCTGAAGTCATTGTCCAATTCGGGAAGGTACTGCTTGCCCACGCGGAGTTGCAACTTGTCGGGTAACTCGAACACGTCGAGGATGAGCTGCGGCACTGCATCGCGTCCCACCCACAGGAACTGCGTCTGCCCGTCGTCGAGAAGGTAAAGACCATACGACAGCATCTGTTCAGACACCAGATTGATGGGCGGCGGAAGGATGATTTCGCCCGTCTGCTCATCCGGCAATCCCGCATTGTCTGGCATGTCGTGTAGCGAGTACATCTTCGGGTAGATGTACTGCATAAGAAGGGGAAGAGGAAGCGTCGAAAGCATACAAAGAGCAGCTGATCGCATATCGGTCGGAATCTGAGCGGATTTCCGGAGACCAAGCTGGAAAAAGTCAGTTATCACAACGTTTGACAGTGCAACCAAAGGTCAAAAAAAAAAAAAAAAAAAAAAAACTTACGTTCTTGATCATGGCGAGGAAAAGAACAGGAAGTGCTCTCAAGTTGGCAGGGAACTGAAGTCCGCTACCGCTTGCGCTTCCACCGGCAAGCTCCTTGCGGTATGTCGACAGAAGTTCCGTGACCTTGGCCTGCAATGCCTCTCTTGCTGGCTCCAGACCATTCGACAGAGCCCGCTCAACAGCTTTGTGGCTGAAATAAGCGGAAATCGCCTGTTGATCCGCTGAAGCATACAGGTCGGCAAGGTTCTGGGTGGTGGGAAGCGCCACGGTCGAGACACGGATCCTCCGCTCGCCGTTACACGTGGTGTGAAGGACAGCTGCCTGCATGCATACTACTGGCTTCGTGACAGTCTCGTCAATCGCAACCTCAACGACGTACGCTTGATCACGCGGGAAAGCAGGGAATGCACACAGATCCGAGCTACGGTTAAAGAAGTTACCGTAGAACGTGTTCATCCGCAGACCAGTCGTTGCACGGACACGCAGGACAGCCTCCAGCCCAATCTCTGACGACAGGTACTCAGAAAATTCCCGTGCGAACTTAATCGCATCTTCGCTCCGGGCCGCGTTCCACCCAGGATAGAAGTAAGTCTGACCACCCGTGTATCTCGGAAGGTTACTCAAGGACGCCACATCTTGATATTGGGAGGAGAACAAGAACATGTCCACCGACACCTGCGCCTTGGAACACTCGACGGCAAAACTCTTGTAGAAGCTGTTGGCGGTCTGCAAAAGACTGTTCTCCTTGTTCGTACCTAGGACCTTCTTATCTTCTCTCATGGTAAGGACACCTTGTCCAACATTAGGGAGCGACGTGCTGAGGACAGTCATCTTTCCACCCACGGGGGAGATCAACTTGTAACCAGCCCGCAAAGCCGATCCCATAGCACAGCCATTGCTCTGGGTGTTCTGGAACATGTCCTGCAGCTTGTCCAAGAACAGCTCGATGTTCTCCCGACATTCACTCAGTGGCACCAGAAGATCACCGGGGATGGGAAGGAATGGCTCGTCAAGGTCGCTGACAACAAGCATACGCGGGTCTGAGCTCTCGGATCCGTCTCTGGGGATGCTGAAGTAATGAAGGCTTGTGTCCACGGCCATAAAGCCCAACCGGGTCCGCCGATCCGCGTTAGGGATCCGGTCAAGGCTCTCCTTGATGCATCGTGCGGTTGTGGCCAAGAGGCCGTTAGCAACCGAAGTATAGCTCACATCAATCAGGAAGAGGTAGACAAGCGGCTGTGGTGGTCGGACCATATATTCTTGAGGTGCGACAAACTCAACGACCGAGTGGTTGAGTTCGGGTCGCAGAGCCCGGTCCGCGGGCTTTTGCGCAGCGCTATCCCAATCGAAGGCTTGAGGCACATCGTTCGTCAAGCTGCACATATTGCAACGCCAGCGGTGGCCATTATCCATGAATGTGACGAATGGATTGATGTAGGATCGGCAACGCCTGCATCGTGAGATGACTTGATCGGGAATCACCGGGATAGGGTCCTCTGCGTCATGGAGGGCTGCGTATGGCTGAATGACAAGAGAGAAAGGTAATTTGGATTTCTTCAAAAGCGAGTGGTTTGTCGGAACGGCATTTAGTGTCGAGCGCATGTACTTTGGAGGGCAGTTTGCATGGGGAGACGGGAAGACACTGGTCTAAGAGCAAGTCAGCAAGCTCCAACACCAAGTAGTCCAGTAATCTAGGTACATACACCCGGCGGCAAAATGATAGGAGGCGGAGGCAAGTCTAGCTCTGCGACATTAAATGGTTGACTGAGAAGGTCGGTCGGAATGAGTTGGTTGAGAGAAACAGGTCGTGCTTGGGCAGGCTGAGGCGCCATCTGATGCGGATCGGCCATACCCATAGCACCAAATTGCTGGGTCATCTGTGCGACTCCAGGTGCGACAGGCGGGGCGTATCCTTGAGCCATAGGCTGCATCTGGGATGCGGGATCTGCCCCGTACATGGGCTGCGCCACGGGTTGTTGGTATCCCGCAACAGGCTGGGGAGGGTAGCCGTAGCTGCCGCCGGCTGGCATCTGACCTCCCAACGCCGCATTGGCACCGGAACCAAACTCGAAAGACTCGCCAGCATATACTCGCTTCTTTCTACCAGCTTGACCTTGAGGAGGCTGCCCGGGCTGAGGAGAACCATAGCCAACGGGTTGGCCATACCCTTCCTGGGGAGGGTAACCCCCCTGTGGTGCTTCCATGAGAGACGAAAGTGTGATATCAGGTAACGACGACTATTGGCGCTTGGTAACTCTCGTCGAAGATAATCTCGCGGGAGGGAGGGTATATGTAAAACGTCGTGCGAATTGTAACTGGTTTACTGCTTGTTTCGGTCAGCCACGATATCGACTTCGAGCAGAGAGAGGGGCAGAGCGACTCGGGCCACTCTGCGTGCTAACGAGCAAGTTTATAGAAGGAAGACGAACATATAACCAGAATATATTAAAGGAAGAATTAATGAGTTCGCACGCAAAAGCCGTACACCAGGTCGGTCAACGTGTCTTGGAGGGAGAAGTTATGGTTTATGCTCGAGTAGGCGAAGGTGTACGGTGGCCTTTGCGGCAACCTTGCCTCGGACCAATCAGAGCCCCGCAGGCATCAGTCCCCCAGCCAGACTTCAACGTCGTCTCAACCTCTCTCATTTTCAATGTTAAATATTTGCCATGAAAATATTGATTTAGCTACTAGGGAATGATGAAGTGTTGCCAATGAACTACTGGCGTCATTGAGTGAGTACTGTGCGGATTTTCATTGGTATATATCCACACGGTACTACTAACAGGAACAGGACTCCGTACCATACTTCTATACAATAGGGCTCCTCACACTCTTCTAAAGCGATAAAATGGGTTAAACTACATTGTCGGACGCCCCCAACGCCCACAGCGATACACAACACCACGCAGGACCACTCGAATGCCACTCTATGGACCAAGGGTTGATGTTTAAAGAGAAGAGGACAGAACGCTTGCACCCTGGGGAATTGCTGGAACTTGTTGAACAGGTTGCAGACTGTCTATCACTCGTCCGCGACACAGTGCTACGAAAGAAGAAGGTTATCGTGTGCGATTGTGACCTACTGGATATGATGTGCCCTGACTCTCCTTCTTGAATACCTTACAGAACTACTCTGTAGTTCTGAGGCATTATGCGGTGGATGCTTTCATGGTAAGAGAATGTACTACCAGGAATAGCAGGACTGAGTGATATGCATAGACCATAGCTATTTTTACCATTGTTGCTTGCGCATATGCATGGCAAACGCAATTGATGCTTTCCTATTCCCATCACTACTAGTCTTCCTTGAGCCTTGAGTTCTCTTTTGTATCTCGACGCTATGTTAGGGCGGTCACGGGTTGCCGTGCCAACGCTGGGCGGTTGTGGAGCGCACGACCACAACGCATCTTACCCCCATTCTCCTCAGTTTGTCCTCCACTCGAGGGTCAGTTTGTGGCTGCCAGTACTAACCAAACAGGTGCTGCAGGCTTTGTTGTGGCTTTCGGCTCTTCCTTTTCGTGTTCTTCTTTTGTTTTGCATTTCAGCGTCAATGAACAGAGAATTGGCATTTCTTCCTGGTCCATAGAGAGATACCATTGCATCGCAATTCGCCTCTTCCCACTTTTTGCTCTTTGCCCCACTTGCTGCTGCGTTGTATTATTATTATGCAGCAGACCTAAATCCGAAGACGCGACTGTTGACATCGAAACGATAACCCGTTCGCACAGGCACCTAGCCGTACACGTCGACGAGGGACACACGGAACTATCGCTCGACGGAATACAAGGCTTGGACGAAGAGGACATACAGTATGAGTGTTCGGGTCGTTGCGCGAATCAGACCTCTCTTGAAGTCGGAACGAGAATTGGATGTCATTGTTCGGACAGGCACCAACAACAAAGGAGAGAAGAAGAACACTGAAGACAGTAAATCTCTGGCCGCATTGAGGGATCGTGATACGCTTGTGCGAATTCCAAACCCGAAACATGAACACGAGGAGTACTCTTTCCAGTTCAATGCAGTCTACGACGCGGAGGTTTCTCAGCAGGAGGTCTTCGACGCTGAAGGTCCGCACCATCCTGAATTATACGCGCCGAAAGCTCCTTGACTTACTGATTGGACGTGCAGTTGCTCCCACCGTGAAGCACCTTTTCAATGGATTTGACGTCACCTTGTTCGCATACGGCGTTACGGGAACCGGGAAAACCCACACGATGCGAGGTGGTAAAAGCCTTGCTGACAGGGGTGCAATCCCCCGACTTCTCAGCACCATCTATCGACGCGGACGGAAGATCGAGAAGGACAGCGAGGGGGCTACATCCGCGAATGTTTCCTTGAGTTATTATGAAATATACAATGACAAGGTCTACGATTTGTTCGAGCCCCCAGAGAAGAGGACGTTCGCAGGACTGCCCCTTCGGGACAACGGTGGGAAAACGGTCGTCGTGGGGTTGACAGAGAGGCCCTGTACGAGCTTGAAAGAGTTTGAGAGCCTTTACGACCAAGCAAACACCAACAGGTCAACCTCTGCTACCAAGGTGAGCACGCTAGCTGTTGTCCCAGCCGGCATACACAGCACTAATGGAATATAGCTGAACGCTCATTCTTCACGATCTCATGCCATCCTTTGCGTTAAGCTTACGGTCACTACCGGCGACAAAACACGAATTAGCACTGCTTCCGCCATTGACCTTGCAGGCTCCGAGGACAACCGCCGAACGGACAACGGGAAAGAGCGCATGGTGGAATCAGCCAGCATCAACAAGAGTCTATTCGTACTAGCCCAGTGCGTCGAAGCAATGACCAAAAAGCAACAGAGGATCCCGTATCGAGAGTCGAAGATGACGCGAATTCTATCGTTGGGCCAGAACCAAGGATTGACGGTCATGATCCTCAACCTTGCCCCCGTTCGATCTTATCACTTGGATACACTCAGCTCACTCAATTTCGCCAACCGGACGAAGAAGATTGAGGTTCGCGAGGTCGAAAATGAGCCAATGTTCAAAGGTCCTCCTAGGCCAGCCATGCGGCCTTCTGTGGCTGCCCAGCGGCAGCCTCTCCGGCCATTGACGGCTTCAGTCAACGCAAATCTACCAGCACCTGGCACAACAGATGCGTCGAAACCTGCAGACAGCAAGCCTGTGAAGGCATTCTCTGTCTTCTCCGATAAGCCACAGCCGAGGAATTCGACACAATTCAAGAAGCCTGAAATTCCAAAGCGGACATCCTTGACCTCTAATACTCCTCGACCACAACCGTCGAAGATCGGCCGTCCTTCCCAAACAACAACACAACAGCAGAGCAACCACGAAGATATCTCCGCTGTTAGAATTGAGGAAATGGTGCAGAAGAAGGTCGAGGAGATCCTCGCCGTCAGAGCTGTTAGCGAACAAACAAGACAGACACAGGTCCACGAACTTAATGAGCAAGTCCAGAAGCGATTGGAATCCCTCGAGCAACGCATCGAAGGCTCCGAGGATGCAAGGGCTGAAGGGTTGTCATACCTGCTAATGGCAAAACAACACCAGGGCCGAGGGGAGGACCATTCCGCTCTGAAAATGTACCAGCTTGCATTGCCGTTCTTCCCTAACAACGAGAAACTGGCTATGAAGATTTCCCGTCTGGAAGAGCATCTCTATAACGGTCAAGAGAACACATGTTCTGCTACTCCGGCTTCTCCGCCCGCAAAAAGGGAACCGGGAACCATGCTGTCAATCAGGAAGCAGCCCCTGAGACCCCAAATCAAGCGCGCAGCTGACGATTCCGACAATGACTACGAGGAGCCCGAGGCTGTATCTGAAGATCTCAGCGAAGAAGAAATCCAGGATACCTCTCGCGCCCTCCGCAGGAAGCGCACAAAGACCATCAAGGCCGCATCGAGCGATAATGAGGACTCGGATGTACCCGAACATTTTGAAGAGGCACCCTCACCGCGTACGATCCATCTGCTCTCTACCATAAACTCCCGCGATGTCAACCAGATCAAGTTGCTGAAGGGCGTTGGCGTTAAGAAAGCAGAGGCCATTGTTGACTGCCTCTGCGAAATGGACCAGAAACTAGACGAAGGAGAAGAAGCCCACACACAGGTAAACAACATCTTGGAACTGAGCAAGTTGAAGGGTGTCGGGGCACGAACAGTCCAAAGCATGAGAACCGGTGTTTTGGTTTAGAAAAAGTATTGCATACTTTTGTGCATTTGAAGCGGTCTTATCAGAGACTTGTGAGCATTGATTGCATTGGTGCATCGTGCATATGTATACCCCTTTGCTTGTTTTTCTTATTTCTTGATTCGTACTTGATTTTACAGACAGATTGAACTGTACCAGGCTTCCAGAATGGAGTCACACTTTTTCTCTCACGGCAAGGGATTCTGCCATGGATGATCTGCCTGATCTGCAAAGCCAGATCGTTCGTGCAGTGTCAGGCCATGCAGAATACCAGTTTGCAAGATGGGATTTCCGACGTTCTCCGACCGCAAGGTGATTTATTGGGGTAGGCGGCCGTTAGCTGACTGAAGCACATGCTGCCAGAAATGGTCCTATGTGAAGAAGATGTAAAGCATTCCTCTGGAAAGTCGCATTTGTTCTATAATTGATGGGAATCAATGTAAACACCTGCCAATGCCTAACTAAATGTACACACATGATGACTAAGTATATTACATCAACAATGTAACGTATTTCACTACCGAACCGCCAGCACCCCCGAGCCGCCAACCCCAAAACCCCATAGTAAACGCGATATTTTGCAACCTTATATATCAACAGTAGCATGTTTCGCTTTTGTTTTCGAAAGACTATCGATTTTGATTCTAACTAATATCATATATAGTTATTGAGCAACTTAAATTATGATTTGGTAGTGATACAATAAAATACGCTGTAATTTTCATGTAAATAACTAACAAATATATATATATCTTAGTCACTGATAGTGAATAACTAACGCCAAACCTCTCAAATTCGTACTTATTCTTGTCTTGAATATGGAAACACAATTTATACTATTAATCAATCTCCTGTTGTTGAGATATAAGCAACATGGGCAAACAAGGGCTTAAGCCGCACCACACAAATGCCTATAAAGACCGTCCATCGCCTAGATAGATTTCCTTTTCTTCTTCTTCCCCAGATTCGAGATTCTCGTTGTTAGGCTACCTAGTCCAGATATGAATATTATTCGTTTTATCTGCTAGTTTCCAAGCCTGTGACATAATATTGAATCTCGCCTTTTTTCTTTTTCACGCCCTACTCTATTGGTTCGATCCAATGATCATGGAACCATAGTAGTGCATCCCCCACACCAACTGACTGAATGAATCAGATTGATACTGATAACCGATGAATATGAAGATCCTGGCCAGTATGGCTCAACTGAACGATACTGTTGCCCCTCCTAGGGCCAACCAAGACAAAGCAAATAATGACACCAACTGAGAAAACTGATGATCCTCCATCATCATTGATGGGGATGAGAATGAAGGACAACACATGGTTACTCTGGAGGAGTTCCTGCAGTTTGTCTCTGAGAAGCCTGAGTGGTTCTATGAGAAGCTCCGACAAGTCCACCAACGATATGAGGAGTGCCTGGAGGATCGTGAGGCTCAGCTTGCAGATGAGGAGCTTCAAGGTCAGACCAAAGATGGACAAATTGCAATCCTGCTCTGAGAGATGGATGAGACTAGGGCTGAGCGTGATGTGTTTGCCACCCAGATTGCCTGATTGGTGATGAATGCTGCCAATGATGGCCGACAAACTTCCCCTGCACCTGCTGTCTGAAAGTCAACCAAGATTCCCGATCCCCCGATGTTGACTGATGGTAAGGAGCCCCGATTCGAAGACTGGTTGCTTCTGATATCCCAGAAGCTAGCCGCCAATGCGGACCACTTCGATACTCCTCAACTCCGCATGGCGTACATTGCCAGCCGCTGTGAGGGCAAGGCCCAAAAGCATATTACCCCACGTATGCGAGATGATGCTTTGAATCCCTATGTCGACTCAAGGGACATGCTGGACCACCTAAAGATGATCTACAATGACCCAAACTGCATCACCACTGCGAAGCACCAATTTCGACAGTTGTACATGAAGACCAGTGACAAGTTCCATGACTTCCTGTCCAAATTTCTGTACCTTGCTGCAGAAGCAGGTGTTGCAGAGTGTCACGGGCTCGGAATAGTAGATAATATTGAATCAAAGTTCCTATCTAAACTATTGTAGCCATCGACGAGAATCTCGAATCTGGAGAAGAAAAGGAAAAAGGGAAATCTATCTGACTATTCACATTGAATCCTTTTCCTCCAATTAGTTGGCTAAGGTCCAATTCGCCCAGGTCGACACCATCTAGCCCCAGGTTGGAGACTTTCTCCTGGGCTAGACTTTTCCCGCATCACTAGTCACTTCGGTTGCTGCAGCCTGCTCAAGTTCCTTCAGTTCAGGAGTGGATGACTTGGTTGGACAGTCCCGAGCTAGATGTCCCTGTTCCTGGCAATGGAAACATCTGCCTTCCTTCATCAACTGGTCACGTCCGACACCACCAGTCTGCAGGGCAGTAGGGCTAGAGTTCTGAGGTGAGGTTGGTTCCTTCTGTCACGGAGCTCAGCCAGGATAATGGAACATCAACTCATGTGCTCTACCTAGGTAGCTATCGACGAGAATAATCAACATGAGGAAAGAAGAAGAAGAATGATGTGCCATCAGCGTTGACGAGACTTATATCCCTTGCTTCCAGCACGTGAGAGGTATACACGTGACCAGACCGTCACACCTTCTTGATGGTGGTTCCAGATTGACTAGCACTCTTGTTCATCTCCTTGTTGGGGGTGAATGTCTGATTCTTCTGAGCATGGTGGTTGATAACTTTGAGAAAGCTGGCCGTCTGGGAAACTGCACTGGAGAACTCTTGGAAGGTACCATTCTTAATGCAGTCAGAGATGCACAGCTCTTGGAGTCTGGTTGTCAGCTTAGTGTAGAGCTCATTCTTCCAGTCCTTCTCTGCAACATCTGCTTCAGCAGCAAGGTACAGGAACCCAGACAGAAATTCATGGAACTTGTCACTGGTCTTCATGTAAAGCTGTCAGAATTGATGCTTTGCAGTGGCAGTGCAGTTTAGATCATCATAGATGGTCTTCAGGTGATCAAGCATGTCCTTGGAGTCAGTGTATGAGTTCATGGCATCCTCTCACATACAAGGGGTGATGTGTTTTCAGGCCTTGCCTTCACAGCAGCTGGCAATGTATGCAATGCACAGTTAAGGAGTGTCAAAGTGGTCTGCATTCACAGCGAGTTTCTGGGACATCAGGAGCAACCAGTCTTCAAATCAGGGTTCTTTGCCATCTGTGAGCATCAGGGGATCAGGGATCTTGGTGGTCTTTCAGAGAGCAGGAGCTGGAGAAGATTGGTAGCTGTTGGCACCATGTTCAATCCTCATCAAATCCTATCCACTTCACTTGATACTGCAGTCGACGCCGATACACTCGAGAGGCTAGGATCTCTTCCACTTCCCATTCCTGTTCGTCACCAACAACTATTGGTTCCGGGGGTTCTAAAACCTGCCCTGGCAAGGGGTCATCAGTGGCGCGAAGATATTCACAAAACTGGATGTCCGACAGGGATTTCACCGGATTCGACTGAGTCCAGAATCCGAGGATTTGACAACCTTCCGAGCCCGTGACACAGAGGATAACTGGAAGGATGAGCTGTACACCAAATTGACAACCAAGCTCCAAGAGCTGTGCATCTCAGCAAGCTACCAGGATGGACCTTTCCAAGATTTCTCCAATGCAGTATCCCAGACTGCAAGCTGACTTGAAGTCATCCACCATCAGAACCAAAAGAGTCAAGTGTTCACTCCCAACAAGGATACAAGCAAGGGAGTCTGTCACGGGCTCGGAAACTAGCAGATAAAACGAATAATATTCATATCTGGACTAGGTAGCCTAACAACGAGAATCTCGAATCTGGGGAAGAAGAAGAAAAGGAAATCTATCTAGGCGATGGACGGTCTTTATAGGCATTTGTGTGGTGCGGCTTAAGCCCTTGTTTGCCCATATTGCTTGTATGGCATCGTTTGATATGTTGGCGCTGTTTGTCTGGCGTTGAGCCGTTGAGCCGTCACACTTGGTATACTATGTATAAATATACTACTGAAATATACTATACTTTCAACTTCTAGCCTTCTATATACTTGGTGGTTGCCACCTACCTCTTGAACTTGTTATAATGAAGTCTAAGGATCCTGTACTGGATTTTTCCCATATTGTGGACTTTACTGGCTTGATCTCTGCAACCCTACCATTGATGAACAAGTATTGTGCAAGGGGAAGCAACTGTTCTGAACGGGGATTATGAATGATTTAACCGTGTATATACTAGCTGTTCCCATGATTTCGAGATATCTCACTTTGTTGTTACTATGCAAATACCATTCATTTTGCCATCGAAGAACTTGGGTATTCTCGTAACTCCCTGATGGTGTGTAGAAAGCGAGAACTAGGGAGAAGACTCTTGACGATACTTTATTGAACGAAGAGGTCTAAATGATATAATACATTGCGGCTGCAGACTAACAGAAATGACAAAAACGACCCATGTGCATTGCTTGCGTTCAACTGATGCATGACTGTCTCAATTCTTCGAAGCCGGCTTATCGAAAATCACCTTCCCTTCCCCCGTAAGCTTCGCAATCTTCTGGTCAATCCCTCTAACCTCTTGGCTCAGACTGTCGACCGATCGAGCAGGCACAGGCGCAGCGTGGGTTGCTTCTTCAGCTTCTTCCCGGAATTTTTTCTCCTCGCTCTTCTTCTCCGTGTTTTGTTGCGAGGGTCCGCTTGTTAGACCGCGAGGGGATTCTGCGATTTCGTTTACTTCGCGTTCGGAGAGGACGTCGTTAAGGCGGGGGCCACGGGATTGCACGAGGATCTGGGTGGGGCCGTCAAATTGGAGGAAGAGCTGTTGAGTGAGAGCATGTTAGTTTCAGAATTGCATAGCCAATGAGAGGTAAAGTTCCATACCCTATCACCCCAGATGGTCATGCGGGACCATGTCCGGATCTTGTGGAAGACCTTCATGGCCGTCTTCCATGTGTCGGTCTGTGACATGTTCTGGATGAAGTTCGTATTTTGGAGGAGGCTTGGTAACGTCTTGAGGCCGGGCACTTGGAAGTTCAGGGTGGTAGATTTGAATCGGTAGGGACGAGGAGGGTTAGAGGTCATAGTGTAAGCCACGACGTTGCTTTTGATCTGTTAGTACACCTGAAACGTCCCGACATGTCAGATAGTCATACCTAGGATGGGCAATGTATTGCTCCCCGGGTTTCACGTCGACGGAATATAACTGTCCACTGCCGACTAATGCTAGAAGACCTCGTCCGGTGACTTCAGAGTTACCCCAGTGGGTCAAGCTCTTCGCGAATTAGCCTGTGGTATCCATGCCGTGCGTGAAGTTGGACGAACCATGTTTGTGTTGATAACGGGCTTGACGGAAATGGAACGTCCGGTCCAGGCGAGCAGAGCTCGTTTCTGGGCGATTATCCAATCTTCGGAGCCATTGAGATGGAGGACGGCGAAGGACGTGGTAGGGGACCGAACGGAGACCAGGGCGGTCACAGGACTGCTAGAGGTGATCTATCCAGTGTCAATTGTCTTTCCGGTGATCGTAGAAATGGGCAACCGCTAGCAGACCTTCTGGTAGAGGAATGGCACACCGACGGGGGCTCTTCGGACGGGTTCTAGGACGCTCAGCGTCGAAACCATCTGCGCGCGGAGGTCAACTATCAATTGCACAATATTGGAGAACCCTTTGCCAAGCGACAAATGGACCGCATACATTATCCGCCTTCCCACTCAGTCCGACCAATGTTCCTCTGCGAGTGTAGAGATTCTGCGAAGCCGAAAGCGAAACCGACAGCAACGAGTATGGGGAGCCGATGACATCGAACCGGGCATCTAATTTTGCCAATTTCAGCCGTTAGCCAAATGAAGTGCCACAATCAATCCTAACCAGGGAGAAACGTACCGGGCGACTGAGCCGAGTTTGGCGTACCGGCGACAGGAAGGTGATCTCCATTGAGTTGCTCCGAAGGCACGGCGCGAATCTGGATTCCTCTTTTTGCCTGCTGCAATGGGTTTTGTCGTACCCGTGGCGGAAGGACTCTTGTCCAGGAGAGAGCCCGGACACCTCCCCTTAGGCCTTGGTTCATGGTGGGTGGTTGCGCAAAACTGCAGCAGACGGTGCCGGCGGGGAATATACGGACCGGGTTTCTTTTCCCCTTGCGAAGTGGGTATTTCGTCAAGCTGGCACTTGGTGAGTGGGCGCCTGAACTGGGATCAGGAGTTCAATGTTGTTCCAGGCAAGAATTCAACCACACGCTTGTTCTCGAAGAATTGTGAAGAGTTAGTAGCCGGAGTTGTTTTGCTTCGAACAAGGCGTGAAGTATTGATGCCTTAATATGCCTGATAAGTAAGGCATGATTAGCAAAAGTTACGTCATTTATAGATCAGCTAGTTACGCGAAATGTTCAACTGCGCTACGAAGTACACTCTATCCAAAGTGCATCACCAAGATATGCCCGTTCACGTTCAATTTGAGAGACGAGTTTCCCTTGAAACTAGTGTTGCGAAAGCCAGAAGAGAAAGAGGTTCTCAATGCCGTTCAAATAGTTAACTAACAAGAATGAACCGGCATTAAGGCACCTTCTAGTCACCAACAAGTAAACATCAGGGCTTCATTCTTTTACTCAGTATTCAGCACCCCAAGAACAAGCCCAATTGCTTCAGGCGTATCCAAAGCGAAACTTGCCATAACTAGTATCTGATCGTAGGAAGATCCCGGACTAGACTGTAGACAAACAATGCAAACTAGCAGCGGGGATTTGATTATCAGATTGCGAGCCCTCGCGACATATTGACGAACTGGATCGGAGTGTTTCACTGCCGGAAAATCATATGAGAGTTTTGCTTTATTCTTACTCTCCCAAAAGAAGCGCCCCTACTACCACCTATTGCGATCCCTCAAAAGAAGACGAAAGACATCCACCTAATCTCGGACCTTTCCGCCGACCCTTTTCCATTCCATCTCCGAACCCGGCGGTCCCCGTTACAAGTCTCAATTGGAGGACTTGCAGTTCAATTGCATCTACAACCCTCACAATCTACAATTATGAGCCATTAGGCCCGGAAGAATCTACGACAATACCAATCGGTTCGCTGAGAAAAAGAAAAGGGCACTGTACCGGCCGTCATGCTGCCCCGGGCAGCTCGATCGCCTTGCTGGCGTACTACAACGCCGTTTATACATCCGGCTCGCGTTGTTCCTCGCTCAACCCCGTGGAGATCTGCCTATTATGGCTCGCAATTCCGAGTGTTCACATCGAGTCAGAGTCCGTTACGGAGGCAAGTAGCGGGGGATAAACCTACGACAATTACGAACACCGAAGCCGCGGCGAACGCGACTCCGGATGAGAAGAATAGCAAAAATGTGACGGCTACGAAAAACAAGGACCTACTGAGCGAGGCGAGTATTGGGGTTAAGGAGCAGCGCAGGGCTGACTGGGCTATAATGAAGGAGATGGCGAAGTACCTTTGGCCGAAGGTGAGGACTGCTTGATCGTGCGGGAGAGGATAGGCCGATGTTGACTGGATACTACAATACAGGAGGACTGGGGTACCAAGCTTCGTGTTGGGAGTGCATTATCACTGCTTGTTGGTGCAAAGGTGGGTTCTGGCATTCCGAGATCTTATGCGACTTGGTTACTTACAGCCACGAACTCCTAGATCCTAAACGTCGAGGTACCATTCTACTTCAAGAGCATAGTCGATTCAATGAACGTGGACTTTGCGGCCCTTGGAGGAACCGCTTATACCGTTGCTGGGTCAATGATCATAGCTTGTAAGCGAAACACCTTGGTCAACCGCTTCAAGGAACATTGGGCTTAACAGCTTCCATTTCAGATGGTGTAACTAGGATTGGAGCGACGCTATTCCAAGAATTGCGGAACGCAGTGTTTGCTAGTGTGGCCCAGAAGGCTATTCGCAGGGTCGCAGGGAATGTCTTCGAACATTTGTTACGGCTGGATCTCAACTTCCACCTTACCCGCCAAACTGGTGGACTTACGAGAGCGATCGATCGTGGTACTAAAGGTATCAGCTTCCTGCTGACATCTATGGTATTCCACATTGTTCCCACGGCCTTGGAGATCTCGCTTGTTTGTGGTATTTTGGTATGGTTCATGACAGGTGATCGACTCTGTTATTTTTTACTAACAATGGCATTAGACGTACCAGTACGGCGCGCAATTTGCGGCTATCACGACTGCCACGATGCTTGCATATAGTGCTTTTACAATCACTACCACTGCCTGGAGAACCAAGTTCCGCAAGCGAGCCAACGCAGCAGATAACCGCGGTGCGACGGTGGCTGTTGATTCCCTGATCAACTACGAGGCTGTCAAGTACTTTAACAACGAGAAATTCGAAGCCGCGCGATACGACAAGGCTCTGAAGGCTTACGAAGAAGCATCCATCAAGGTCACAACGTCTCTGGCTTTCCTCAACTCCGGTCAAAACATGATCTTCTCTAGCGCTCTTGCCGGTATGATGTACCTCGCTGCCAACGGAGTGGCTGAGGGGGCCTTGACTGTTGGTGATCTGGTCATGGTCAACCAGCTCGTCTTCCAACTCTCGGTTCCACTGAACTTCTTGGGCTCGGTGTACCGTGAGCTGCGCCAGTCGTTGCTGGACATGGAAACCCTGTTCAACCTGCAAAAGGTCAACGTGAACATCAAGGAACTCCCCGACGCGAAGCCGCTCGAGGTCAAGCGCGGAGGTGAAATCCGCTTCGAGAACGTGACATTCGGCTACCACCCCGACCGACCCATCCTGAAGAACGCTAGCTTTACAATCCCTGCTGGTCAGAAGTTTGCTATAGTGGGACCCAGCGGCTGCGGAAAGTCGACGATCTTGAGGTTACTGTTCCGATTTTACGATGTTCAGGAAGGTCGCATTCTGGTCGACGGTCAAGACGTGCGCAATGTGACTTTGGATAGTCTCCGGAGGGCAATCGGAGTCGTTCCGCAGGATACGCCTCTGTTCAATGACACGATCGAGCACAATATTCGCTACGGCCGGATTGATGCGTCGGATGAGGAAGTCCGTAGGGCCGCCCAGCGCGCTCAGATTCACGAACTTGTCCAAAGACTCCCCGATGGCTACACGACCGCCGTCGGTGAGAGAGGTATGATGATCTCTGGTGGAGAGAAGCAGCGGATGGCGATTTCTCGTCTGTTGCTGAAGGACCCTCAGATGTTGTTCTTCGATGAAGCGGTACGTATTCTTCAAGGTTAACATTGACAGCTATCTAATACTGAAAACAGACTTCCGCCCTCGACACATACACCGAACAGGCTCTGCTGCAAAACATCAACAGCATTCTGAAAGAAAAGGGCCGCACAAGTGTCTTTGTTGCCCACCGGCTACGAACCATCTATGACTGCGACCAGATCTTGGTGTTGAAGGCAGGCGAGGTTGCCGAGTCGGGATCGCACCGTGATCTCCTGGAGCAGAATGGCATATACGCTGAGTTGTGGAGTGGTGAGTGATTACTAGATACCAAGGTTCGATGAGATGATATGCTGATCCATAAAATAGCGCAAGAAACTTCTCTCGCGGAGGATGTGGAGCCTGATGGGCTCGAAGAGGCTGAGAAGAGTGGGAGTACCCCGGATCGTAGATAGACCCGAGGATGAAGCGGGTTCCTTTCTTTCTTTTTCTTTCTTCGTTATAGATTTCCCAGCATTTGAGTATATATTTTGCCTGTACAGTAGACGAATGACTGCGAAAGGAACAGAGGGCAGTGCAGGAGTACGAGTCCATTGCTAAATCAGGAAATTCGCGCTGTTCCATCATAACGGCTCCCCCTCACCTGAAGGACCCGGCAACGGCAAACGATAACAGCATTGTTTACCACGCGTCACGAGTTAATTAAAAAAGAACAGGGGCTCTCGGGGCGGTTACCGGGCAAAGCTTACCGCGGCCTTAACTAAATCTGGCTTAACGAGGTTCCGCTAGAAGGGGTTAATTGTGGTACTTCTGATACTAGTCTCGATGGTTCAATTTGTGTTCATTTGTGCCTGAAAGTTAATTAGATAATGGCGTATAACCGGTGGAACCATTGGAGGGCCTTTATATTAACATTGGGATGTTCTGAATACGAAAAGTGAGGGAAAACAACAGAAGAAGTTTACTAGGGATAGTTAGTTGAAACTATTGATAGATACCGCACCCCTGGGCCAGAAGTACGGTTCCTTGACAGCGGAAATACAAGTGGTATTTTTGGACCGACGGATTCCCCACACGCTGTCCCAGAATCAGGAGAACTCGAGATCGCTTGGGGAGAGCTCGCGTGTGTTTTTTCTCTTCTCTTCATCTTCACTTCTCTCTGTTTGTTTACTATTTTCTCTACAGTCTTTTACATATTCTTTCATTAAACTATTCGCTTCTATACACTCTTTTAATCCAGCAACTGCATTAGTGCAACAGCCAAGCTTTCCATACAACACTCCATAACCATTCATTCGTTTATCCTAGACGCTGTTCTACACACTCAAACAATCAATCACTAGCCTCGTTCTTTTTCACAATCTATTCGATTCTTCAGCCTGCTCGTTTCGTCTAGCCCTGCAATTAATTGCTTACACAACCACTGGATCCCCGGAGTAATAGCTTTGCCAGCCACCGGCACTCCGCACTCGCCGTCACTTGCCTTCTTTATTTTCTTCTTCGACTTATCCCACGTCAGCCACGGATTTTTGTTATCTCTCTTTAAATCTGGAGATTCAAGTGAGGAAAGCGGAAGGTAGTGTCTGTGGTCCTTGGACTTGGTAAGTCGCAACAATTGTATTTTTCTCCCTTGAGGGTCGATGTAACGTCTGAAAACGATGTCTTGAATCCACAAACAAGGAAGCTATATATGAGGACCATGTTCTAACTTGCATTGCAGATACTTTATTTTCGATAGATTCCAGCATCTTTGCATCCGAAGGTTCCGACAAACGAATTGAACAAGCGACGCCTACTATCAAACACAATGGGTATCATCGAGAAATTGCAAGCTAGTATGTCTACAAACCATTCCCTTGATACAACTAGAACCAATTCAAAACTAACACATCTTCAGAAATCGAACTCTACCGCCTGGAGCAGCGCTACGCTCGTCGCAAGCACCGCACCTCGTTCCACGACGTCCAGTATGTCGACGGGGAGTACGTCTTCAACAGCTCCTTGAACTCGCCCACGTCGACCGTCTCCAAGCACTCCACAGGAGGCCACGGGAAATCGTCAACCTGGAGCGCATCCAACGACTCGCGATTGCGGTGATGATTTCTTTCTTTCCGTTCCTTCCTTGAATGCGTCCGTCGATTCTGTTTAGCCTTTTCTCGTACGACTTTCTCACATTCTCTCTCCACATTATGTTTCATGTGGAATTTTGACGATATCTCCAAGTGAGCGGGAAGAAGTTTCATCACGCTGTCTACTATACCCATATCCACGTTTGATTGGAGATCGATATTGATTTGTGATTGTTTGACGTTCGAATCTGAGACCTGAGATAAAGGAGTCTGACTCGCCGGCTTGGTCATTATCGCATGCTGCTAGATCTCAGATCTCGTGGTGTCAAATCTGGCGGGTCAGACCCTTTGTCTCAAACATCGATTCGGCATGGTCTTTCTTGCAATCTGATCGAGTCATTCATTGTTTGAGTTTGATTCTTCCCAAGCATCGCGCTATCATTCCCTAGAAGCGAAGCAAGTTACGAATGTTTCTTTTTCTGGATCTTTTTGTTGATGAATCTTTCAAATACCTATGCGTGTCTAGCGATTTTGTCTTTGAATTTATGGTGGCTGTTCTGATTCTTCATTATTTACCTTACCCCTGTACATAGGTTTACATCTCGGGTTGTTGAATAGAAAATATAGACAACTTCTTGACAATTTGTGCGCCTTGCTCCCTGACAATTTGCTTTAAGGTTGGAGTAAAATGTAAATAGAAGCATCTCACCAAACACCATCTCATCTTGATATCAACGCTTAGACTTCCGACTCCCAATCCCCAGTCGCCCAAGATTAGGAAGACTCGACTTATGCCGATGCGCACCCCCCAGAATAGACCCTCCCCCACCACCACTACCACCCCCCTTCTGCGTCCCAGAACTATCCACTGAATTCATCCGGCCAGTCCCTCCAGCATTCCCGCCACGCGGTGACTCCCCACCCCCAGCCCCAAACCCCCGATCCTTCCCACGAATCTGGTCCGACGTCGCAGCCGCGGAAAGCGCAGCCGTTAGGGACGGGTTCTGTGGTCCGGTTCGGATACCGTCGTGGTCGAGTTGGCGTTGGTAAGCGGCGCGTTGGGCTCGTCGGGCTTTTTCTTGCACAGATTTGAATTTGTCGAGGAGGTCGGCCCAGCGGATGGAGGAGGCTTCGTCGCGGGATTTCAGGCGCGCGCCGGTTGGGCGTTCGAAGGTGGATATTGGGGCCGTGCTGGTGCTTTGATGAGTGAGTTGTTTCTTGGTTAAATAGGTAAATGTGGGGTTGGTTATTGGCTTACAGTCGTGGACTAGCGTGGAGGAGGCCGATGTTGCTGACGCTGTTTAGGCGGTTTTTGAGCGCTGCGAATGCGGAGCTTTGCGGGAGGAGCATGAGGACGCCGTAGAGGCATTTGTATAGGTATGGGTATTTCTCTGGTTCTAGGAGTTGGAGACGGAGGTCTGGACGAAAGTCAACATTGAACAGCTGAGTAGTAAGGCTGAACCAACATGTGAAGACAGGTGATTCCAAGAGCTGGACCAACTTGTCGATTTGTATTAACATATTAACGGTCATTTCGAGTTCAGCACTGGTAGATTGTCAGTCTAGAACACAGACGTGAGCACGGTATATGACACTAACAATACTTGCAAAAGATTATATGCTTGCTCATAAGCTTGAGCGAGGAGACATAGTGAGAATGTAGAGACGGCATTATGGCACCATGACCTGAAAAGAGCCACAAAGAACATTTGACCCTCCTGGAGACGGGAAACCTCGTTAGTTGCTCTTCTTGGCTTCAATTTGCAGTATCGTTTACCTTTGAATCGATATTCCTTAATCTCTTTCGAAGATCAGAGAGTTCAGGTGCGGTGATTAGATTGTTATTCAGATTTTGAACCATGATGCTAGCGAACTCGATATCCTAGCATCGATTAGGTTAAAGTCAACAGCCCATTTGCGCAGGATGACACTCACCTCTTCCTTTTCGAGACAATCTGCTAGGGTCCGATAGATACGTTCCGGGCTCAAGTTCATGCAAAGCTGCCGAATAATGAGATTCCCACGAACCTCAAGCAAGTTCCGGTCCGTCGAGAACAGCTGCAGCAAGTTCACCATAAACGAAGCAAAATAACTATCCTCGCTATTCCTTGAAATCTGCGATAGAAGTTGGAGGTCCTTGGTGACAACAGCTTCCGCAGGGTCCGACAACGTTTTGAGAAGTGCAGGAAAGGTTCCGTCATTGAAAGCGACAACCTTGCGAGGTGCCTTCCGATGTAACATTATCAGCCAGGACAAGGCGGCTACTCTTGTGGCTTCATTTTCATTCAAGAATTGCAATGTAAGTGAAGTCACAGCGGCAGCATAATCAAGATCTGCCGGAGGAGCTTGCACGGACACAATACTGCTTCGGGGTGTTTGGTCGACTGGTGGCTCTTGTTGGGAAATCTGCTTCCTAAGTTCGCTTCCCTGGGTATCAGAAGGTTTGCCGCCTGGTGTCGATAACCTTCTTTCAGCATTTTCCTTGTTGTTTACAGCGGGCGGTAATTTAGAGGTCGCGGCTGGACGATTTTCCTCCGAAGTGTCTTCAGACAGGGTAACGATATACTCCAACAAAGAAGTGTTGACTCGGTTAGCAGCCTGTCGTACCTGGTCTGAGCCACTGGACATTGCAGGAAGAACTTGAGTCAGAAGACGTGGGACGAATGGAAGGATATCTTCAGGGCTGATTTCGAAGAAGCTATCAATCCAACGCAGTGCTGTAAGCTGCATCTCCTCATCTAAGATTTAGCGTTAGCGAGAACTCTTGCGACCAGAGATGTTCGAGTGCAACTCACCAAACGACGTGTCAACGAATCCGACAAGAATGTCCAGGATCTTAGGGTAATCAATATGGACATCTTGGCCCGGGACCCAGTCACCGTCAACCTGGACAACATCTTCTTCAATAACGGATTCAGATCCCGAATCCTCAATAGCATTCTCATCCTTGTCCTCTTCTGGAGCAACAGCCTGGTCGGTAATTGCGCTCGCATCATCACTCGCAGCCGATTGTCTTTTGCTTTCTTGTTCCTTTCGACTATCCTCAATGCCCTTTTTGAGACGTGCAATCCTCTTTATTTCAGATAAAAACCGATCGAGAAGGCCTTGTGTGGCGACATGCACATCCCTATTCGTGTCACCCAGGAATTTAACTAACCCCCCAAGAAACTCCGGCAAGTAAGAGACAAGCTCCAGGTCAGGAATTGTATCCAGTAATGTCAACCATTGTACCAAGAAGGTGCGCGTGAATGGGCTGATCACATGTATACGATCCTTGAGCAAAGGTATGAATTTCGCGAGAGAAAACGCGGTCGGCAGATCTGCTTCTTCAAACGTATCTGAATCTAACGTATCCTTTTCAGAGAGCTGCAGAACTGAGATATAAGTGGCAGCAGACTCCGAAACAATGTCCTTCACAAGACGATCAAGAAGCTCAGCGCCATTCTTCACGGAGAGCTCCGAGTCTGAAGCCAACTAAAAACACATTGTCAGTGGATGCACTTCCGCAGTCTGGTTGCCGGCGCACTCACTTTGCTCAGCGCATCGAAAATCTCGTTAAAAAATAGTAGTATCTCTCCTTTGGCGACCTTGGCAATGTTGTACATGCTTTCGCATGCGTAGTACCTGACCCGCGCATCTTGGTCGGAGAAACAGGCAAGAACCGGCGGTACGATTTCCTTGAGATGAGGAGCAACACTCTCCTAAACCAGTCTCAGCACTTCATATTTACCGAAATCTTCCAGTATTATAGACTTCACTCACGGATCCCAATGCTATCGAGGCGGCAGCCAGCCCGATTAAACCACCATTTCTGGCGTGAGGCTGGTGTACGGCGTAAGCGTAGTCATGGCAAAGTTGGTCGACTATCTTCTGGATCTCTTCATGTTCTCGTTTGAAAGCGGCATTTCGGACGATTTTTTCAAGCCTAGATGGTTTCCCCTTTGTGGTTAGCATGTGCTTTGGTACGTTCGTCCGATCCGCGGGCATTTCTCGATCATACTCTAGAGCTCCCTGTTTCCTCCTATCGTAGAGCTTATCGTTCAGCAGGCGTTGGATAGAGTGATCCATCGCTCAGACGGATACGATGCACCACACAGCTCAAAGGCCTCAATAGTCGTCATTCAAGTCGTGCTCATGGTGGAGGGGGGCGTCTAGATCCGGTGCAGCTGGGCGGTGAATCGGGTCACTCCTTTTGACTACTATTATCGCGCTATCAGTATCTCTCTATTTCATAACTTCTATGCCTGCACAGTTAAGAGTGTCCTCAGAACTTACCACCTTCTAGGCTGAACTAATAACGGGTGAGTGGGGAGTTGGTTAGTTGCTTACAGCGAAAGTGCGTTGGCAACGTGGGCATGCTGTGACGTCGTTCCCGCTGAGCGTTATCGCAAAGTACTCCGCGCGCCTGCTCCATATATATTGGTGCTGATCGACGCAGCACTATCGATTCCAAAATGATTGCTGTGAGGAGAGCCGGCTTGATAATGCCATCAGGGATTCCGACATGGCCTACAAGAAGAATTTTATTCCGCTGGAGTCCGATCCGACAATCTTCACAGAGCTAATGCATGACCTGGGCGTGTCGACTTCTCACGATGAAGTAGACCATCACTATATCACACTGGTTAAACGGTCGAATCGACTCTACGTGTTGGACGGAGAAATGCAAGGCCCTGTTGACAGAGTTTCTCTAGAGGACGGTGAAGATGCCTGAACCTAAAAGGTCCCAATGTAGTAAGAGAATACACATCGAGCGATGTGGAGGGAATGTTTAGTTTATTGGCTCTGGTCAAATTATAAACAATACACATGACGCTGCAATGCGTAGCCCGGACCAGGATGAAATTCCGAAAGGGGTCTTTCTTATGGAAATTGTGGTTTTATATCTCAAGGATAACTAGTCAAACGCTCTATATCGATTTTCTATTTACATTTAGACCACAACCAACTCGAGGACGTTCTTTTAGACTATCATAAAACTGTGACTCCGGACATCTCAGAATTCTAATCAGGCCTTCCCGGTTGCACGATGTCGTTCAACCGTGGGTGAAAGTTGCAATTGAAGACCGAGGGGCTGTTGGATTGCTCACCCCGAATGATATCCGGAACCTTCAGTTGACCACCGGGGATCGTACGTACCAAACCAACCCAGCTCAAACGGAGGATCTTGTTGAGTCTAATCTTGAATAACCATACCCGGCTTCAACATGCCGCATGACGAATCCGTGAAACAACCGGACCTCGTCGTCTGGAGTACCATGAATGAACTGCCACAGTTTGTCATCGAGACCATTATGCGGGATCAGAATATGATTTGAAAGAAGATATTGGTCTTTTGCTCGAAGGTGCAATGCCTTTTATACGGATTGTGATCAACGTCAAGTGGGAGAAGCTGCCGGATGGTAAAATAGCAGGTCATATGATCGTTACCCGATTCAATACAGCAATGCAAGTAACTGGTCGAGAAAGAGTGGTAAGTTCCGTGTCTTCATTGTCCTGAGTTTGAGAAACTAACATAGTCTATAGGAGGTATTTCCAACTCCGGCGTCCGGCCACCAAACTATCGATATCACTCGTGCAGAACTCACTGGACTCGAAGTGTTCGATGGCGGTCGTAGCGCTGATGACCACTTTCAATTGGATATCAACCGTCTTCGCCAGCTTGCTCCTGAGGCCATGGTGATCATGGGGCTAATTCCAGCATGATGGACTGTTCCTGTGATCAATGATGTTCAAGCAGAAGGCTTGCATGTGGACGAGACTAGCGTTTTTTTGGTAGCATGTCTTCAATTCCTATAGCTTTAGAGCTAGTTTCATAACGTAAAACTACCATTTTCACTCTCTATATCATCCCCTTAGGATCAGCCAAATCCCCCGTCATAACCTAATCCGGAATATGCGCTTGCACGACTCCATCCTCACCCAGATACTCGGGCCTACAGTACAACTTCAGCCCCTCCCACCCCAAACTTTCCACATTATTCCAGAGATTAAACCCTGACCCAAACGGCACCCGCCACTTCCAACACACCGAGTCCTCTGCCTCGTTCACGTCCGCCTGCCCCGGGATGCGCACCTCCTGCTCCGCACCCTGTAACAAGTCTTCCCACTCCGACTTCTTCATGTGATGATGGATGACCACGTTCCCCTCCGCCGCAGATCGCTGATCGGGAACTGCGATCCATTCAGTAGTTAGGCTGTGGTTCTTCTGGCATCTGAGATCGGTAATGCGCTGTCTAGCGTATTGTCGGAGGTCGGTGTCGGTGTATCCTCCGAAGCCCGTTTGAAAGTCCTCGACAGGTGGGTTGGTGTTTGGGTTATCGAGAATGGACTGGTCGGAGTTGCGAACTAGACTGAAGATGTTGGATGCTAGAGACGGAGTGGTGCAGTCGGTCATTAGACGATTGATTACCTGTGATCAAATTTAGTTTAGTGTGTTAATGGGAGGGATCCGTTTGCCTACCGAGGCTGGCATTTGGGCCGTGCAGAAGAGAAGTATGCCCGACATGGCTAAGAGAAAGAATGAAAGTATGAAAGGATTTGATAGTGGTATGCTATTGTGGTTTATCCAGTTGATGCAACTATAAAATAGGCGTTCCGCGTGGGGGCCGGTCGAGATTACAGATTGAGTAGACCACACTGCAAGGCGTTTACAAGCAGCAAAAGCAGCCCGGGAGATTGAATCAAAAATGAGCAATAACGGCGCATTTCTTTACTGGGCGTTCAATTTGGCGTTTAATGGAAAATGGGTTATATCATCCAGTCTAGGCATCCTTTAAACGTCGCTGTTTGACATAAGGAGTCATCGTTTACAGAATAATATCACTTATCTCTCAATATGGTCTTGTCTACTTAACCACCATGCCTCTCATACACCATACATCGCAAGTGTACAGCAACTCCTCCCCACAGCAGTTATTGGAGGAGTTGCGCGAAGCAGTAGAGCAGGCTGAATCAACAACTATCCTGGAATGGTTAGATGTTGATCCTGATACAGGCAAAACAGTCACCAATCATCTTCTCGAGGATGCCTTGTTTGAAAGTTTGAACGTGAGGTAGGATGGGAAGTCCCTATCGCACTTTGGAATACGAACTGACTTCAAGATGCTCTTAGGTTATCATACAACAGCGTCACTCGTCGCTTCAAAGTCCTCACCCGGCAAACTTTTTTTATACAACGTTTTCTACTCGTGGATGTATCGTGTCCTCTGCAAGTGGGATCTCACGGAGAAGGATGATCTACTTAGACTTTGTGCCGGGGCGTGTGAGTGACAGACAAAAGCATCGACTGTATAGTATTTTATTGACTTATATGTTCTTATAGCTATAACCGACTTCAAACCTCCATATGACAAATCTATTAAAGATCCAGATGTATACCTCTACAGGAGGGCTCAACGCCTACCACAGCTCGTGGTCGAGTGTGGTTATGCAGATTGCCCTGACCACCTGAATGACGATCTCGATCTCTGGGTCTAAGGTGCATCGCAACTCATACCAGTTGTAATCATCGTCGTATGGAAGGAGCTGCCCCAGGGCAGGGTTGCAGGGCATATGACCGTCTACCGATGTGCTGAGCCGGGACATATCACCGAGCAACAACGAGTGGTAATGTCTTCTTATCATCTTTGATTCCGGAAGCGAGAAATTGACGCAGTCTATCATGTATAGGAAATATTCCCCATTCCGGCTTCTGTTCCAGAGACGATTGAACTAACTCGTTGCGATGTATTCGGCTCTGAGGTTGTTGAAGGTCGGGATCCTCTTGATAGAATTCCACTTGGTACCGAGAGGTTGCGCCGGAAAGCAACAGAAGCCTTACGATTGATGGGATTGACTCCTGCCTGAGCGTGAGGTCTGGGAGGTCAAAGAGTGGCCAGGAGGAAGTAAGAAGTACAAGCTGGTGACATGTCTTAGCTCATGGGGTCAAACTTAGATAGCTTTACTATATTGCTCTAACTTATACAAAAATATCAAGCTATAGAAAAATATATGCCTGAAGGAACCAGAACTCCAAGTCATTATCATAAGAAATGCATGCCAAAAGAATAAGCGGTTCCCTAAAATAACGCCTTCGCCTTCTTCAATCAATGACTGATATATTGAAAGACTGCAGAAACGTCCCTTTCTGTAGTCTCTTGACGAATGAGCAGATCTTGAATCTTCCCAAGCTGCCCCTTTTCTCCATCGTTGACAAAATGATTCCAGGTACTAGTGTCACCATATAGCATGGCTGGAGCTTTGATAAATTGGGACTCCTTCGGTCTACACCTCTTGCACTTGAACGTATCGTGCGTATCACTTCGAGTTTCTGGCTTGAATTGAAAAAGCTCGCGAAGGGATTCTATTGAGAAGTGGCGCTCGACATCTTCTGCGGAATCAACCACAGCGGAAGAGAGCGATTGCTTGTGAGACTGACGCTGGAAGATCTTCTCTTCGATTGATCCAGTGGCGATAAAGCGATAGACGAAACAGTTTTTCTTTTGTCCGTCACGCCACACACGGGCCAGTGCTTGTTGGTCGGCTGCAGGGTTCCAATCGGGGTCAAAAAGTACGAGACGGTTTGCGCCGATCAAGTTCAAACCACACCCACCGGCTTTGCTGCTAAGAAGGAAGACAAATTCCTCTCCCTCGGGGTCATTGAATTTATTGACCAGCTTTTGTCGTTTGTTAACGTTCATGGTGCCGTCCAACCGCAGCGAGCCGTACCCTCTTGCTCTGCAGAGCTTTTCGAAGAGATCCAACGTTTGGGTATAATTGCTGATAAGAACGATCTTGTCATTCGTATCCTGGCGAATGCGTGCTAACATACGGTCAAGGACCATCATCTTCCCGGAGTACCAGGACTTGATTTCTCGGTCGCGACCTCTGCCTTCAGGCGGTACATAGTCGTCTGGGAATGCGTGTTCACATCCTGGGAGGTCTGTGGAAAGATTGAGCAGGTCTGGGTGGTTACAGAGCTTCTTCAAGAGTCCAATGGCCTTCAAAGGCTGACTTCCCTTTCCCCTAAGCAAACTCCTGATTTCGGGACTCTGGATGAAATGATTGTACAGTCCAAGTTGGAATTGCGACATGTTGCAGAACACCACATGTTCATACTTGACGGTCAGATACTTCGACAAGATGTCGTTTGTCCGACGGATAATGAATTTGTTGACAATGCCCGAAAGTTCTGACAGACGCTCGTTTCCTTTCTTTTGCTCTTCTTCTGTTCCTGCTGCATCTCGCCCCTTAAGAATTGGTAGTTCGAATCTCTTCCGGAACTCGTTCTGCGAGCCAAGCAAGTCTGGATTGGCGAAGTTTAGGAGAGCGAAGTACTCAGACAGGTCATTCTGGATGGGAGTACCAGACAGAATAACCCGGCGGCTCACATTCAGACTGTTCAGCGCAGTCCACGTCAAACTGTCTTTATTTTTGAGGCGGTGACCTTCGTCACACAGCAATAGACCGATGGGTGAATCCTTCAGCGTATC
Source organism: Aspergillus glaucus CBS 516.65 (assembly GCF_001890805.1). Taxonomy (NCBI): domain Eukaryota; kingdom Fungi; phylum Ascomycota; class Eurotiomycetes; order Eurotiales; family Aspergillaceae; genus Aspergillus; species Aspergillus glaucus. The sequence continues at coordinate 479,896 of NW_019170466.1, read as the reverse complement.
AACGTACATGCGCAGCGTCTCGTAAGACACGATTAGGACAGGCCTAACCACGGAGCGTCCGGAAGCGATTGCCCATTGTTTTATTTGCATAGTAAGCTCTGTTTTCGACGCCTTGCCATCTACTGCAAACGGAGTAATGGTACCCTCTCCAAGCCATTTCCCTATGATCGTCAGCAGGAGAACGAAAAACAATTTATCATACTACTTACCAAGCTCATTGGCCCAGTTACCAACCAAACTTGACGGACAAGCAATAATGCATTTTTGAATAGTACTCTTCCCGGCTTCTGATGACTGCTTGAGCAGAGTCCACATCAAGGCAATGCATTGAAGCTGCAAGCGTTAGCTCCGATGTTAGAAAACGATTGTCCCCGTACATACCGTTTTGCCCAACCCCATCCCGTCTGCCATGATGCAGCCGTGTGCATTTTTATCCACCATCCCAGTTGTGCAGCGATATAAGAACTATTGGTGGTCAATCAAACCATTTGCCGTGGCGTAGCGCACAGAAAAGCATACCTTGACACCTTCAACTTGATGTGGACGTAAAATCTTCGCCAATTTCGGATCTATCACAACAGGAACCTTGGGGCGGGTATCAACCTCCTTCTTCAGACCTAGAATGTCCGCCAAGCTCTTATGCACGATAGGCTCATCCAACTTCGGTTGTTCGGGTTGACCCTCTGGTTTTGATTCGGCTTTCTCTTCAACATCGTCAACGGTCGGGTCGTATAACACTATTGCAAATTCTCCACTGGGATCATGTAAAGGTTTCACGACAAACGTCGCGCCTCTTCTCATCCCAAGCGTTGGTGCTGGCCGTGAGGCATCGTAGGCATCGGATGCTTTATTGATAAACGGGACTTTGAATCTCTGCTTAAACGTCGTATCTGTGTCTTTGGGCTTAAAAACGGGGAATCTGTTCACGTCCCTGGTGGCAAGGGCTAGGCGTTCTTCGTTTGTATATGGCTTTTCTCCTTCATCCGCGTTTCCATCGGCGCCCGCATAGTTGACTTTTCTCTTCTTTCTCGCCGGCTTGTCTGAGGCTCGGGTTGGGGTAGCAGATCCGGGACATCTGAAGGGCTTCGAAAGGCGATCGATGGGATTATGAGGACTGTTATGAAGTGATTTAGATGATGGTGTCGTTCCACCACTCTCCGTTGCGGCCGGTCGAGGTCGATACCTGGAGGCGTTAGTGGGCGTCTTCTGGGGCTGAAAAAGGCGGCTTCTCACATTGATCCAGATAAATTTCAAGATAACGACACAAATAAGGACCTTTTCTGGCTGCTTTCCATATGACACTGGGTCGTCGTCGACGCTATCAGTGCATTGGCAATCATCGGAACGCGTAGTCGCCCCCGCTTGGCGCGTCTGCCGCCACCGACCAGACACCAAAGTATCGCGATATCACGTGAGATTACCGCATCCGAGGTAAATCTGGAACCCTAAACGGAGCCCCGCTGCCGTCCCGCCGAAGACAGGTGAGTACAGAAGATCATGGAGATGTCACAGCACCTCAGCAACATCGGTCAAACCTCATGGCATCTGATTTCTGGGCTGGCTACCTCAGCGGGGCCATTGGGATTATTATCGGGAACCCGTTAGATGTGATTAAGGTTCGGTTACAAGCCGGGCACAACTCTGCAGATGCAGCTGCGGCTGCAGCATCACAGCAACGCTTGAGCCGCTTCGAACTTGCGCGAGGTTTGATAAGCACCCCTGCATACATTTAAAAGTTGATGATTGACTTCTTTCTATGATTAACAGGAGTTGCAGCTCCTATCCTTGGATATGGGGCCCTCAACGCTATTCTTTTCGTCACCTATAACCAGTCGTTGAAGTTTATGGATAGCTCAATCACGGACCCTATAAATCCCCAGGGTGTTCCCCTCTACAAACTCTGGATCGCCGGTGCTGTGGGCGGCCTGGCTAGTTGGACTATATCGTCTCCGACAGAATATATAAAATGTCGAGCCCAATTAGATAATCGGCCCGAAGTCTCGTCGTGGATCGTTGCGAAAGACATTGTTCGAACTCGTGGCTGGAGGGGCCTCTATTACGGAGGAGGGATTACTAGTGCCAGAGATTCTATTGGTTATGGATTTTAGTATGGAAACCGTCTTCCCCAGATTTTCTCCGCTCATCCCCATCCCCGTGCTCTGTTTAACGCATGCTACAAAACAGTTTCTGGTCCTACGAGTATTGCAAACGACTTGTGACCTCTGGAGATGATGATGTTCATAAAGCCGCGATGAAAGTGCTTCTCTGTGGAGGCATTGCCGGCGTCGCTACCTGGGCGTCGGTTTTCCCACTAGACGTGATCAAAACCAGACTACAAGCGCAAACTAGCGGGATATATCCTGAGGGTCGGCCGCTTCTGTCATTGCAGAGCAACAGGCGGGAACTGAACACCTTCCAGATTGCCAGGGAAGTATACCGGAACGAAGGCATGAAAGTCTTCTATCGCGGTCTGGGGGTTTGCAGTATCAGAGCATTCATAGTAAATGCGGTCCAGGTACGTTTGTCCAAAATCTTGAAAACGCACAATTGCTGATTATATGTCAGTGGGCCACATATGAATGGCTTATGAAAGCCTTCAATAATGTCGCATGGAATGAAAACCTCATGCCCAAAAATGCTTAGGCATATATAGATGAGTTGTACTCTGTACTCGTACTGTACTTATAGCTAAAACGAGTTATTTCGACCCATTTCAATCATACTCCGTACGGCTTTGTATTGCAGCTAGTAACTAAATTTCGTCTTAAGGAGAAAAGCGCCGGACAAAGGAGGTGGAACAAAGCCATACAATATCCGAAATGCGGCGATTTGCGCCGTCGCCGCACACCGGAGGAACCGCACTCGGTAAGACAAGCCTCCAATATTGCGACCATCGGCACTTGTAGTTCTCACGTGCAGGCTATCCCTTTTCGGGAGAAAAGCTTTTTCTATTGGAGCTCAGCCAATCAGAATGCTTTTCGAGCAACGACGGCATATCGAAAAATTTTGCCCTTCGACAGCCTTTACTTGCAGATTGCTGTAGCGAGGTCCTTTTTTCATGATAGAAGGAATGCGACTTATCCCTCTTGTACGCCTCATGTCCGACCTTATTCCTATGCTTCGTAGATATCATTGGAGCGCGCGGGGTAGGTATTTATTCCTCCATGGCGATTTCAGATTCCTGCGGTCGCTTGCCGTTGTCCGTTCCCAATCCCACGGCAGCTTCGGCGGCCTTTTGCGTATGAGGGTCTTCGCGCAGCAGGCGGAGTCTATAATTGATTGAGCCCCTTCCGTCAGTTTCAATTCTCATACGACGCAAGTTGGCTGCGGGGTTTCGGCTTCCATACCTTCGCTTGTGATTCTTGCCCTTGGTGTGGGAGACCATATTGTACTCGCTCTCAAACCATTTTGCGCATTCGACACAATAGTGCTTCCCTAGGCCCGGAAGATCTTCTGCATCTTTGGTGGCTTTGTACTGCGCAAGGTGCCTGGGGGAATCGAGGTCTTCGCGTACTTGATCGTAGCCTCTGAAAATAGAAAATCAGCATACCAGGACAGAGGCGACACCATCCTTGGCATAAACTAGGACATACCTTGTGAGGCGCTTCGTCTTCACTCGTCTCAATGCACCCATATTCACGTTCTATCAACCAGAAAGGACCAGCCGAAAATTCTTCCCGATGCGTCGTTGGTATCAAAGTCCTTATCACCGATATACGGAAAGACTCTGTCAAGAGAGCGGGTCACGGGGTTTCGCAAAATTACGGAGTGTTCCGCCCTTGTGTGCGAGGAACGCAATGTTGAAACACGTTGTGTCTGATTGGGCGAGAACTACACATTGCTTGGCAATCGGCCCGCGGGAGGTAGGTATCGGTAGGCCTCGGCTTAGGCTCGGTTTCGTCAGCGGATACATGGATACATGAGCCCGTAATTTATGACGTTTGCAGTTTTCGGCTCATTGCTCCGGAAGAGCAACAGTCTCGTCCATGATTTCATCCCCCAGTCATGTTGCAGGCGATAATAATAACACACCCAGTCCTTCAATGATACACGAAAGATGGAAATATTCCAACAACGACAAGTCTTAGAATTATAGAGCAAGAGTAATATAGCTCAATACTAGCTACGATATCCGGACAACTGTAATATCGGTAATATTGCTGTGTACAAGTAAGTATGGAGAACGGGGTAATCAGCCGCCCCATTATTGGCCCAAGCGGTCCATTTCAACCTCACATGCGCTCATCGCCGCACAGGCTCATTCTTCCTCCGGAGTTTGCGGCTAAACATACTGTAACGGTATGTAATGGTATTTCGGAGGCAGGGAGATCCTCTACCTCAGTAAACTGTCAATCCTACGTGAGAGTCTCCAGAGGGTCAATGAAAAGCCATTGAGGGCGAGGGTATTTCGAATTGAAAATCGTCTGGACGCTGAATGGCAGATACAATACGAGTTTAATGTTGATGGGGAATGGGGCAAGGTCTGTTCGATCTGTGCTTCCTTGTGTCCGGGAAAATTAATAGGGCGGTCCGAATGCGTAAATAAATTACAAGGACTGTATTACTGTCAAATGCGGTTACGGGTCCTCTGCTCCGGTCTCCCCCAGTGGAGTAGTCGCTGTTGGTAACAAGAATCTTTCCATTCCCATACGCCTATTCTTTTTTATCTGCTCTCATCCCTCCTTCTTCTCTTTCTTTCTCTCTTCTCCTTCTTTTCCAATCTCCACTCCATATTTGCTCCGGCTCTCCTTGGATGTGTTGCAGCCGTGTTTACACATAGAGAGCTTTCATCATGATCTCCTCAAGGCTCGCGCGCATGGGTGCGCTGGTAAGTTGCTGCTCCTTATCCCACCTCGCTGCATCGTCCTGTAGAAGCAGGAACGGCAGCTAAGCAGGAACTGCGGTCCAAGCACGGACGTTGACTTCTTGCTTTTTTCGGTTGATCGATATGCTAACTAATATCTACTTAATAGGCCCCTAAGTCCCGTGCTGTGAGCTATCCCGCCCACCTTTCACCCACCCACAGAAATGAATATACGGTTGTTGGATGGCTCTGGACAAAAGATGATTAACCTGCTATGCAGTTCTTCGGAAACCGGGGCATGGCCACCGTCACCGACAGCCCTCTCGACAAGAAGGTCGAGATGACCCATTGGGAAAAGGTATGTGTATTCGTCTAGCCCACTATGGAGGGACATCCTACGTATTGTGACATAATCGCTAACGGTCTTGATTTAGGGTAACTACATCAACTACAAGTAAGACAGCACCGGTATACCCAAAAAAAAAAAAAAAAAAAAAAAAAAAAAAAAAGCAGCAGCATATGCGGCACATCGTGCAGCTTGTGTCTGCTTGGGGTACGATTAGCGGATAACTGACATGGTTTGCGTTTTTACAGGAAGATGTCTGAGAACCTTGACATTGTCCGCCAGCGCCTGAGCCGTCCCCTCACCTATGCTGAGAAGATCCTGTACTCTCACCTTGACGACCCTCACGGCCAGGACATCGAACGTGGCAAGTCCTACCTGAGGATGCGCCCCGACCGTGTTGCTTGCCAGGATGCCACTGCTCAGATGGCCATCCTTCAGTTCATGTCGGCTGGTATGCCGTCCGTCGCTACCCCCACCACCGTCCACTGTGACCACTTGATCGAGGCCCAGGTTGGTGGTGACCAGGATCTTGCGCGTGCCAATGATATCAACAGGGAAGTCTACGACTTCCTTTCCACTGCTACCGGCAAGTACAACGTTGGTTTCTGGAAGCCCGGCTCCGGTATCATTCACCAGATTGTCCTGGAGAACTACGCTTTTCCCGGTGGTCTGATGATCGGTACTGACTCTCACACCCCTAACGCCGGTGGTCTCGCCATGTCCGCCATTGGTGTCGGTGGTGCTGATGCTGTCGACGTCATGGCTGGTCTTCCTTGGGAGTTGAAGGCTCCTAAGGTCATTGGTGTCCGCCTGACCGGTCAGATGTCCGGCTGGACTGCTCCTAAGGGTAAGCTATTCAAAATACCTATTGCGGTTCTCGCCCGATACTAACACCATGGGTTTCCAGACATTATCCTCAAGGTCGCTGGTCTCCTTACCGTCAAGGGTGGTACTGGTGCCATCATTGAGTACCACGGTCCTGGTGTCGACTCTCTGTCTTGCACTGGTATGGGTACCATCTGTAACATGGGTGCCGAAATTGGTGCCACCACCTCGCTCTTCCCCTACAACGACCGTATGTACGACTACCTCAAGGCTACCAAGCGTCAGAACATTGCCGACTTCGCCCGGAGCTACGGCAAGGAGCTCCGCGAGGACGAGGGTGCCGAGTACGACCAGCTGATTGAGCTCAACCTGTCCGAGCTCGAGCCTCATATCAACGGTCCCTTCACTCCTGACCTTGCTACCCCTATCTCGAAGTTCAAGGAGGCTGTTGACACCAACAAGTGGCCCGAGGACCTTAAGGTTGGTCTGATTGGTTCTTGCACCAACTCCTCGTATGAGGACATGTCCCGTTCCGCCTCTATTGCCCGTGACGCTCTTGACCACGGTGTCAAGTCCAAGTCTCTCTTCACTGTCACCCCTGGTTCTGAGCAGATTCGCGCCACCATTGAGCGTGACGGTCAGCTCCAAACCCTCGAGGAGTTCGGTGGTGTCATCCTTGCCAACGCTTGCGGTCCTTGCATTGGCCAGTGGGACCGTAAAGATGTGAAGAAGGGCGAGCCCAACTCCATCATCTCTTCCTACAACCGTAACTTCACCGGTCGTAACGACGCTAACCCCGCCACCCACGCCTTCGTTACCTCCCCTGATCTTGTCGTTGCCATGACCATTGCCGGTACCCTCAAGTTCAACCCTCTTACCGACACCCTCAAGGACAAGGACGGCAAGGAGTTCATGCTCAAGGCTCCCACTGGTGAGGGTCTCCCTGCCCAGGGCTACGACCCCGGCCGTGACACCTACCAGGCTCCCCCCGCGGACCGTGAGTCCATCAACGTCGCTGTCTCTCCCCAGAGTGACCGTCTCCAGCTCCTGGCCGGATTCAAGGCCTGGGACGGCAAGGATGCCACCAACCTCCCCATCCTTATCAAGTGTGAGGGCAAGACCACCACCGACCACATCTCCATGGCCGGTCCTTGGTTGAAGTACCGTGGTCACCTTGACAACATCTCCAACAACATGTTGATCGGTGCCGTCAACGCCGAGAACGGTGAGGCCAACAAGGTCAAGAACGCCTTCACTGGCGACTACGATGCTGTCCCTGCTACTGCCCGTGACTACAAGGCTCGTGGTGTCCAGTGGGTTGTCGTTGGTGACTGGAACTACGGTGAGGGTAGCTCTCGTGAGCACGCTGCTCTTGAGCCTCGTCACCTTGGCGGTCTTGCTATCATCACTCGCAGCTTTGCCCGTATCCACGAAACCAACCTGAAGAAGCAGGGTATGCTTCCTCTCACCTTCTCCGACCCCGCCGACTACGACAAGATTCAGCCCACCGACACCGTCGACCTCCTCTGCACTGAGCTCGAGGTTGGCAAGCCTGTCACCCTCCGTGTCCACCCCAAGGACGGTGCCGCCTACGACGTCAAGCTCAGCCACACCTTCAACGAGTCCCAGATCGAGTGGTTCCATGACGGCTCTGCTCTCAACACCATGGCCCGCAAGTCTGGCTAAATGCGAGAACCCTTGTTGAATCGACCTTGAAATAGACCCTTGGTTGATAAGGATTTTGTAAATTATGTGTGTTTCTATTTCAATGACGGAAACATCCTTCCTGTTAAGGAGGAAGGTCAGGTATGATGGGGAAAATGGAGTCCAGCCCTGAAAAATTTCTTTAACGATTTCCTTTTTCTGTTATTTCCCTTCCGTGTTTGGGTGGGTTTTATGGATATAGTTTTGTGTGGTGTTTTTCTATATCATCTATTCCTGTATCTTAGGAGTGAGCGCATACCATATTTCCTTTTTTTTGTTCAACTTCTGGTCCAGGTTAGTACCGTAGCTTCCTGCATCGTAACCAACTATCCTAACCGTAGTTATTCCACAGCAATGCTGACAAAGATGGCGTGCTGGACCGAGGCCCAGTGTAGATTTGCCCCGCGCTTCGGGAGGCACTTGGTGAATCTAGGCGTAGATAAAGGCTTATAGTTGGGTGTGTTACTAATTCATGTACGATCCTGTGTCTCTTATGATAACTTGTACAAGTCTCATAACGGATTACAGTGCTTTACCACACTCAGCTGGCATTGTGTAGCACGATAAGATATATTTCTACCGCCTATTTATCAGACCCGAGGGTTAATCAATTCTTAACTAAATTCCCTGCAGTTCCCTATTACAGCACCAACACAACTACTATACCATGGCTACACAATTGATCCCACTGCCTGAGGTGGAACGACTCAGTGCTTCGGTGGTGCGGATTTTGGGGGGCAACCCTGGAAAGGTAGGCCAGCAATTATCCGGGAAGTCGGAGGCGATATGGCTAACGGCTTATTGCCGTGGGAAATAGTTCACATTACAAGGTAAGTCAATCTACACTCCTGTGAAGGTTTCCGAGTATCCCGAATTCTGATAAACAACCAGGGACGAATACATATCTGATCGGCCGAGGACGCCAAAGGATCCTCATCGATACGGGCGAAGGCAAACCCGCCTGGGCAACAAGTCTTAAGAATGTCTTGTCATCAGAGAATGCAACCGTGCAAAAGGCGCTCCTCACGCATTGGCACGTGGATCATGTCGGTGGCATTACTGATCTCAAGCGCCTCTGCCCTCAAGTGATTGTCCATAAGCGCGAACCCGAAGAAGGGGAGGAGGGCATTGAAGATGGACAGGTATTTAGCGTTGAGGGTGCGACGCTGAGAGCGTGCTATACTCCTGGACACGCTTTTGATCATATGGCGTTTGTTTTGGAGGAAGAGGACGCTCTTATTACCGGTGATAGTAAGTCCATCATTATCATCCGCTTGATGCTTGATGCTCGATGCTTATATTTTCATCTTCGATAGATGTCTTGGGACATGGGACGAGTGTCTTTGAAGACTTGAAAGCCTACATATCCAGCCTGCAGAGGATGCACAGTCTAGTCTCCGGCCGCGGATACCCCGGCCATGGCCCAGTTATCGAGAAAATTCAGACGAAAGTCACTGAATATCTGAAGCACCGTCAACAACGCGAGGACGAGGTCGTCCGAGTCCTCCGATACGGCAAGCTCGACGTTGGTGACGACGAGAAATCCCCGGAGCGCAAGGGATGGTGGACTCCGTTGGAGTTGGTGAAGGCGATCTATAAGGATGTGCCTGAGAGTCTGCACCTGCCTGCGTCACATGGGGTGTTGCAGGTACTTATGAAATTGGAAGATGAGGGCAGGACGATTCACGACTCGGTATCGGGGAAATGGAGTTTGGTGGATGGGAGGTCTGCTTTGTGAATACGGGGTATCTCATGATTTTGTATAAACATGCTCTCTGGTATATATTCATGTCATTATTGTATCATTTCAACCGGCTAATACTATGTATAGAGCATCTTAATGCTATTATATCATGTTCTTAAAAGCTTCAATGGCATCGGTTGCCCAGAAACCAACTTAGCACAAATGAGTAACGTTCTACGCAGAATGAAGTTGTCTCGAATAAATAGTACCAGGAGAAGAATTGCCATATAAAATGGTGTTATTGGTCGCAGTAGTAATAGCATCATCCATTACTGACTCCGCCCAACCAAATCTCCTCCGCTGACCTCATCGCCATCTCATAACTATCTCTCCTCTATCTATTCAACCTCAGCCAGCCCTCATATCCAGTTTGAATCAATTTATGACCTTGCTATTAAGGAGCACATTCGGATTTTCTGTTCATTTTCAGCTTCGCAGTGTGATCGCTGCCCGCTGCGCTCTAGATTGCGTTGGTCCGCGCGCATTAGGCTCTGAGGTCACTCTTCCCCGCCGCCGACGACTTTCCTGCTTGTTTTGAACTTAGGATTTGAGCAACGACCTTTGCGGTTCCTCTTTTCTTTTCTCTTCTGAATATCAGTCTGGTATATTCTGATAAGTAGGCGAATTTGATCTTTGGAATCTTCTGGACTCATTTTGACCGGCTTGTCTTCCGCTTGACCTGATCCTTTCGGAATTGGTTTGTACTAATCCTTTTGAGCTTGGCTTCCCCCTCTTTTTTTTATTATCTATTTATTTATCTATTTTTCTTTTCTCTATTCCTAATAATTTCTTCAAAGCAGTGTCTTGCTGTTATCAGTCAAATCCCTTTGTTTATACGGATACTCGGACGCTGTCGCAAACGATAACCTACCTACAATCTTTCGTCGCGATGCCGGGCATCGATAACAGCGGCAACGAGGCACGGCTGCTCCTCGTCTCGAACCGGTTACCAATCACTATAAAACGTTCTGAAGATGGCAAATATGACTTCTCCATGTCTTCCGGTGGCCTGGTTAGTGGCCTGAGCGGCCTGTCGAAGTCGACAACCTTCCAATGGTACGGGTGGCCCGGCTTGGAGGTTCCCGAGGAGGAAGTACCCCATGTCAAGGATCGCTTGAAAGACGAGTATGGGGCGGTCCCGGTGTTCATCGACGATGAACTGGCAGATCGGCATTATAATGGGTTTTCCAGTTAGTCCATCTCACTATACCCGAGATGCGGGTTGAGCTAGGGTCTCGGCTATGCTGATGGCATTATCTTTTGTTGATTAGATTCGATCCTTTGGCCGCTGTTCCACTACCACCCGGGTGAGATTACATTTGATGAATCTGCGTGGGAGGCATACAAGGACGCAAATCGCCTATTCGCCAAGGCTATCGCAAAGGAAGTTAAAAACGGAGATCTGATCTGGGTACACGACTACCACTTGATGCTACTTCCGGAGATGCTCCGGGAAGAGATTGGGGACAGCAAGGAGAATGTCAAGATCGGATTCTTCCTTCATACGCCTTTCCCCAGTAGCGAGATCTACCGAATCCTGCCCGTTCGAAACGAGTTGTTGCTTGGTGTCCTTCACTGCGACCTTATAGGGTTCCATACCTATGATTACACCAGACATTTCTTGAGCGCTTGCTCACGGTTACTGTAAGCTCGGACCTCATTTCATCGGACTTTGAAGAGTGCTGACCTCTGTGCGAAGGGGGTTGGCAACAACCCCAAATGGTATTGAGTTCCAAGGCAAGATCATTGCCTGTGGTGCTTTCCCAATTGGTATCGACCCGGAGAAATTCCAAGAGGGCCTTAAGAAGGAGAAGGTTCAGAAACGGATAGCCATGCTTGAACAGAAGTTCCAGGGCGTGAAGCTCCTGGTCGGAGTGGACCGACTTGACTACATAAAAGGCGTACCCCAGAAGTTGCACGCGCTTGAAGTCTTCCTTAGTGATCACCCAGAATGGGTGGGAAAAGTGGTCTTGGTTCAGGTTGCGGTGCCCAGTCGACAGGATGTTGAAGAGTATCAGAACCTTAGGGCCGTTGTCAACGAGCTCGTTGGCCGAATCAACGGCAAATTTGGTGAGTGCGCCTTTGTGCCATGCTGATGAATGTTCTCCATTACTAACGGCCCAAGGAACGGTCGAATTTATGCCGATTCACTTCCTTCACAAGTCAGTTAACTTTGACGAGCTTATTGCGCTATACGCAGTATCAGACGCCTGCATTGTTTCTTCTACCCGAGACGGTATGAACTTGGTAGCATACGAATACATTGCGTCGCAACAAAAACGGCATGGTGTCCTGGTACTTTCAGAATTTGCCGGTGCAGCTCAAAGCCTCAACGGGAGTATAATCGTCAATCCCTGGAATACGGAAGAGTTAGCAGGTGCTTATCAAGAGGCCGTCACAATGGGAGATGAGCAACGGGCTCTGAACTTTCACAAACTGGACAAATACGTTTCGAAGTATACTAGGTATGGTCTCATTCATTCTCCTGTTTTTGAAGTTTCTCACAATTGCTGACCCATGATAGTGCCTTCTGGGGCCAATCGTTTGTCAATGAGTTGACGAGAATATCTACGGCTTCGGCAGAGAAATTCCAGTCGAAACCAGCCACGCCAGGTCCGGGCTCTCAGGTCGATGGTGTCAATGGCGCTGAGGCCAAATGAGCACTGAACATCTATATCTATATATTCGTCTATTTTAATTAGCTTGTAAAGGGGATTGCATGATATTGACATCTTTGGTTGCTCATGGCTTTGGCGCGTTGAAATGTTTGCTTTATGTTTGCTTGTATCAAATGTCTAGCTTTATAATACATACTAAGGGCTATGAAAAGTTGCTTATGAAAAGATACTTGGACGTTGTTTTGCCTGGATTAATGGAGTAGGACCTAGGGCATCCTGTTGTAGTGAGGCGGTTGCAAATGTTGCAAACACCCACTTGAGAAATTCTCCCATCCGCCGATTGAGACCGCGATATCGAACTCGCAGGACGCTGGCCCCACGACAATTATTCAATCTACTCAGCAGTCTTGCCTCGGTTTTACCCGCGACTGCCGGAGCCAAAAATTCTATCTCCTCTTTCGATCTTGTCTCGAATTCTCGCTGAGCTGCCTGGAAACGATCCGTTACGAGTCTCCGATTTTACCGTCGTTCGAAGATCCAGAACGAGACGACTCCATCTGGTTGAGCCTGGTGGTATTTTACCAGTTCGCCAATTTCATTTTGACATCGAGAACACAGAGAGAACAAGATGTCTCCGAGCAACACCCTCTTCCGGGCAATGCTTCCCCTCCGATCTTCCATGACGGGCTTGACGACAAAGTCCTCCTCAACGGCAACCCTTCTCCCTCAATTAACACGCACAAGCTTGATGGTTTCCAGCTCTCGGCGAGCAGCTTCTACCTCCGCTGAAAACCAACAGCAACAACAACAACAACAACAACCGCAGCAACAAACACCAACCCCTCCTTCCTCGGCACCCACACCCATACCCACACCTGCAACCGCAGCAGAAGCCAAAGCCACACCTCCCTCCCTCCGCAGCTACCCCTACACCCTCAAAGTCGGCACCGTGTCTTCCGTCGGCAAGATGGACCGCACCGTCCGCGTCGCCCACCGTCACACCTTCTGGGACAAGCACCTCCGCAAGTCATACCCGCAAGTCACCAACTTCCTCGTCTCGGACCCGCGCAACTCCCTGCGCGAGGGCGACGTGATTGAGTTTTCGTCTGGGTTTCCGAAGAGCCGCAACGTGCACCATGTCGTTGAGCGGATCGTTGCGCCATTCGGAAGCGGGATTGAGGAACGGCCGCCAGTGATGTCGCGGGAGGAGCGTGAGGCGGTCCGAGAGCAAAAGAGGGCTGCTAAGTGGGAGCGGAGGGAGAAACGGTTCGAGAGTGGTGATGAGGATTCGGGGGTGAAGGAGCATGTGGGTAGGATTCGGGGTTTGATTCTGGAGAGGGAGGCATATATGTGAGCTACTGCCTTCAAAATTATTTCCCTCATTTCCTCCCTCATATCTTGGATTCTGCTCGTGGCACGGAGTTTGCCTATCAAGATTTTCGATTTCATGTACCTAGTGTATTATATTGTACTGTGTTATTCAATTGGGCCTGTGGATTTTATGCAAAACAAAATCAAGCCATTAGAAGATACAAACGAATTCATCTATGAAATGATCTTCTAAGACCTACAATACTTATTCAAAGAAAAAGAAAAAAAGATATTGTCGTAGTTGTACTCCATGCATTGCGGCCATCTGAAAATGCCAAGACTTGGGTCGCCAAAAGAGTCACCACAGCGACTGTTTACTTTGTTTTTCCTCCATCGCCCTCGAACATCATCGCATGCCCAACCACGCTCCCTACCGTTAATCGCCCAAACGATCCGGACCTGAATTCGCCTTGAAACGAATTCATACATATCTGACGATTTGTACGATTGGACTCGAGCATATACACATTACTACTGTTCATCTCTCCGACCGTCTTCTGCGTAAAATCCCCTCTCTCTACAACCGAATTCAATATTCAGCTGTGATTGTACGTCTCTTCCTCTCCGTCTGTGTGTGCGGCTTCGTGCGACTAGAGGGCTATCTCCCTTTCCCACGTCTTCTGTTTATCACCATCAGTCAATTCCCTTCTCCACTTATACCAAGCCCCGCGACCCGGTATCGCATTTGAGATGCGGATGGAGTGTTAACCATATTTCTGTGCCCCTCCAGTACGAACAAATTATCGCTTAACGAAGACGAAGACTATCTTTTTACACCACTACACCCTTAACCATGCCTGACGGAGAAGAAGATCTTTCGTCGTTACCATTGCCGGACCGATTCTCCCACAAGGTGAACCAGCCAGCCATCTCGCTCGAACCGATCGGACTCGCGAGAGTTGCTTAGGTGGGAAGAAAAGCGCTGACAATCTATTACTTGAAATTTAGAATTGGAAAGTCAGAAAGGAAGGTTACGAAGATGCGAAGCAGCAGTTTGAAAAGACGCCCGACGAGTCGCATCCAGTGTTCGCTCCGTTTATACAAGAACCCAGCCTCTGGAAAGGCGCTGTCGCAGATTCCAACGTCGCCGCCCAACAAGAAGGCCTCGGGTCATATTGTTCGTTCCTGAAATTCGGAGGTGTTCAGGCTTGCACAAGGTGCGCCATGATCCATTCTGTCCCTAGAAGGCTTCAGGGGAAAACCAAGAGAAGGGGCCTGTATAGCTGACATGTTAAATTTTTTCAGAACTCGTGGATATACCGTCTCCGCTATCGTTGAGAAAGGTCTCCCATCAACACGGCCCGCCGCCAAAACGAGCGCGCTGGAAGCGCTTTTACTATGCGTCGAGTTCGACAAAGCAGACCCCGTTATCGAAGAGATCGTGCCCACACTTTCGCACAAAGTACCCAAGGTGATTGCGGCGGCATTGGTGGGGTTGAAAGCCATCTACCATAACTTCGGATGCAAGATCGTCGATCCCAAACCAGTCCTCAAGGCGCTTCCCAAGGTATTCGGACACGCGGATAAGAATGTCCGTGCTGAGGCTCAGAATCTCACCGTCGAGCTATACCGGTGGCTGAAAGAGGCTATCAAACCGCTTTTCTGGGGTGAATTGAAGCCTGTGCAACAACAAGATCTCGACAAACTCTTCGAAAACGTTAAACAAGAACCCGCACCGAAGCAAGAAAGATTTACGAAAGCCCAGCAAGATGCCATGGCAGCAGCTAGTGCAGCCCCTGACGATGATGAGGGTGAGGGTGAAGGTGGTGAGGAAGATGCGGAGGAGGATGGTGGTGAGATCGACGCATTTGATCTCGCAGAGCCCGTTGATGTGCTTTCGAAAATTCCCAAGGACTTCCATGACAACCTGTCATCGTCCAAGTGGAAAGACAGGAAAGAAGCTCTGGACGCACTCTATTCGATTATTAACGTTCCTCGGATCAAGGACGGCCAATTCGATGATATCGTTAGGGCATTGGCCAAGTGTATGAAAGACGCCAACATCGCAGTCGTGACAGTTGCGGCCCACTGTATTGATCTACTGGCAAAGGGTCTAAAGTCTAGCTTTGGTAAACATCGCGCAACAATCATGGCGCCCATCATGGAACGGTTGAAGGAAAAGAAACAAAGTATTGCAGATGCCTTGGGTCAAGCACTCGACTCAGTGTTTGCATCAACAAACTTGTCGGAATGTCTAGAAGAGATTCTCGAATACCTGAAGCACAAGAACCCTCAGGTGAAGCAGGAAACCGTGAAGTTCCTTGTCCGCTGTCTCCGAACCACCAGGGATGTCCCATCTAAGCCAGAACAGAAAATGATTGCAGAGGCTGGTACCAAACTTCTTACCGATTCCAGTGAAGTGAACCGTGCAGGAGGTGCTGAAGCGCTTGGAACGTTGATGAAGATTATCGGAGAACGCGCAATGAATCCTTTCATGGACGGTCTTGACGATATCAGAAAAACCAAGATCAAGGAATACTTCGAAACCGCCGAAGTCAAGGCCAAGGAGCGGCCCAAGCCTATTGTTGGCCCACCCAAGACTGCCGGCCCTGCTGGGAAGAGACCAGTAGCAAAGAAACCGGCATTGGGTGCGAAGAAACCAGCGCCTGCTGCTGCCGCACCTCCTCCAGAAGAACCAGCCCCAGCGCCCAAACCTGCTGCCAAGGCCTCGGCGAGACCAGGTGGTGTTCCGAAGCCTGGCGCCCTTCCTACGCCAGGATCTGGCCTCAAGAAGAGACTTGCTGGTCCAGGGGCGACTGCCTCTCCGCAACGACGAGTCGCATCTCCACCCCAAGATGAGCAACCACCACCGCCCGCTGTGCCTAAGTTTGGTCTTGGACGAGGCCTCGCTGGCCGTCCTATCGCGAAGCCCTCTCCTCCCCCCTCCGCTGAATCTACTCCTCCACCAGCCCCAGAAATGAGCGGAATGTCCAGCTCTGACCGGGCAGAACTGGAAGAGCTGCGGCTGGAAAAGGACCGATTCATGCGCATGATCGAGGACATGAAGTACGAGCGCACCAAGCTGAACTCGCAAGTCACAGAGCTGCAGAACCAAAACGCACAACTTATCGAAGACCACACAAGAGACGTCCTAAGCGTCAAGGCCAAGGAAACGCAACTGGTCCGCGCACGCAGTGACGCAGAATCCGCAGAACAAACCGTCCAAAAGCAAACGCGGGAAGTCGAACGCCTAAAGCGTGAACTTGCCCGCTCCCTCCGCGCCACCGCAATGAGCCCTCCCAACACAATCGCAGACAACATCAGCATGTCCATCCCAGAGGGCACCCCGGACACAGGCAGTAACGGCAACGGCCCCGGCGCGACCCCCCGCGTAAGCAGCCTCCAAATGGGCTCCCGCCTCGAAAGCTCCCGCCCACGCAGCTTCGCCTCCGCTTCCCCCATCGAAGACAATCAGAACAACAACAACAACAACAATAACAATAACAATAACAATAACAACAGCTTAGAATCCCCCGGTGGTCCGAATACCAGGGATAGCGGCCTTGGACGACGCAAGTTCAGTCCTACCTTCGGAACGAGCCAGTCTGGTCTTGCTAGTCCGACGAGGTCGTCGCGGGTTGGGTCTGGTAGTTACTCTGGGGAGGATCAGGGTCAACGGAGCACAGAGCCGGCGGAGAACTGGAAGAGAGCTGCGGAGGTTACGAGTCAGTTGAAGGCGAGGATAGAGGCTATGAAGGTTAGTTCTATCAACTATCGTGTGGATATATATGGAAGGACAGTTACTGACATTGAGATTCTAGGCACGACAAGGCATTTCACGACCAGCTGGTCGCTAACGACCGAGTACGATTGCATATATTCATTCTGTCCTTTTTCGATTCTTCTTTTCTCTTTTCCATCGTATTATTATTATATGCTCCTTTCATGATTCACTTTTTGGGCGGGTTCTTGGTTGTGTCTTTGTTTTTATATGATTACTCAAAATATCCATCTTTGTTCTTGTTCTCGTCTTTCTCATCAATGGGACCAGATTGGGGGTTCCTTTGACCTTCTTTTCCATATATCCGGGTTCTTCATCATCATCACCATCATTAATGTTTTGTCGTTTCATTATGTATAAACCTTTGTACCATTGCTTCTTTTGTGTTGGGTTATGGGTTTATTTGTATTGTGTGGACATGATTCAATGGATTGAATCGAGTCAAGGTGATCTGGGTCTAGTTTAGCGTAGCAAATTCTGCGACCACTCAACCCTTACTACAAAATATGCCCGCTACCAAAGGGTCTTGGCCGCCTCATTAAAATGGAAGGCCTATGACGACTACAAAGACTACTGAAGACGATGAAGTACAGAAACAGACCCCACATGAATGCTCATTCCTCAACACTATATGTACATCCAAGTTGACAAGATAAAAATGCATTCATGGGTATCTGTAACGTTGTACATGAAGAGTAATAAAAAGAAACAAGATTTGAGAAGGTACCAAAGACTTTTTCGTTTAATTATAGAAGAAGCTTTTAGAATTAGACCACAAGATCGTGAAGTTCGTCGTAAAAGAAAAAATTTTTCGTTTTTCCGCTAGACAAGCTTAGACCTTGACGGAGGCCTCGAGGGCCTTGCGCTTCTTCTCAGTGCGGGCAACGGACTTGGAACCAAGGATACCACCACCCCAGTGGCGGCGAGACTCCTCGTACTTGTCGGTGTAGCCCTCCTTGATGGCGGAGAGGAGCTTGGAGAGCTCAGCCTTATCCTCGTCACGGGTCTCAGTCAGAGCAAGGACAGCAGAGGTCTGGTGATTCGATTAGCAATTGCACATCAAGTGTACGATGGACGGATAAACATACCTTCTTGTGGACAACAGTTCCCAGACGAGCCTTGCCCTTGACAATGGCGTAGGGGACACCCATCTTGCGGCAGAGAGCGGGAAGGAAGACAACCAACTCAATGGGGTCAACGTCGTGGGCGATGAGGACGAGAGAGGCCTTCTTGTTCTCAACGAGACCAACGACGTGGTTGAGACCGTACTTGACGTTGTAGGGCTTCTTGCTGACGTCCTCCTTCTTCTTGCCCTCGGTGATGGCGGTGGCCTCACGCTGGAGACGCTCCTTCTTCTCGGCCTTGGTCTCAGGACGGTACTTGTTGAGGAACTTGAAGGTCTGGGCAGCGGTGTTGCGGTCCAGGGTGCTCTGGAACTGAGCGATCGAAGGGGGAACCTTGAGACGGAGGTTCAGAATCTTCTTCTGGCGCTGCAGGCGGACGTACTCGGGCCACTTGACGAAACGGCCGAGGTTGCGCTTAGGCTGGATGTCCTGGCCAATACCGAAGTTGCGGGGGCGCTTCTCGATGAGAGGGTTCTATTGACGGTTAACATCTTCATGTCACTGCAGTCTTATAAAGAGGAATGCTCACCTTGGGGCCCTTCTTGCTAGCACCAGCCTTACCCTGGGGGTAGGGCATGGCGGCGACCTTTTTACCGGACTTGGGAGGCTATCATTGAGAAAAGAAGATCAGCTACATGTTCCTCCAATGCTGAATCTTCCTTGAACTCTAGGGAGAGCAAGCGAGTCTCTCTTTCGAGAAGACTACACCCGCACCTCCAGCCAAATCATCACCGCTGCACGCATCCCTATTACCAGGATTTTGTGCGAACGATGGAAAATGCTTCGAAACTTGCGACACTGGAGATTTTACCCTCACAGCATCTAGCAGAGGTTTGACGAAGACTTTTTCTTTCTTTCTTTCTTTTTTTCTTTTTTTTTTTTTTCTTTTGAAATTGCAATGAAGCAAATCAGGACACTGGAAGTTAACTGCTTACCATTGTTGTCGACTGAGATCCTCTGCGCTGGGTGACGGGGTTGACGAAGAAGAGAAGAAAGAGAAAATCGAAGGTGAAATTCAACCTTGAAAAAGAACGCCGTCGCTTTCGTGGGCCGCGCTAGTGCGGAAAAACAAGCGAGCCGGCGCCGCGGGTGGGGCATCACGTGCGCAGGGTTAACCCTCCGACATCAGTCTGATCCAGGCATACTCGGGAGTTGGCTACGACTGGTAAGCAGTGGCATCTAATGAAACAGGATTATAGAGTCTTATATAAATGAATATGATCCTCGCTATCAAGCGTCAAAAATCGTCCCAAATGCAAACCGAAACGCCGTAAATGGACATTGGCATACCAATGCAGTATCCGGCCATGACATATGTGCAATGCAAGCAAAAACATAGCTAAAGAACAATAAAGTACGGGGTATACGATGTATAAAGGCATTGTGGCATCACCGCCACGCCCCCAACCCCGGAAACGCACCCCTTCCGACACTCGAACTCGCGGCCTGTATAGCCTTCTTTTTCCCATAATCCCCTTCCTGGATCTTTACACCTCCAACAATCTTATCAATGTTCGTCTCTACCACAATGCCTCCAACAATCATCTCAGCCAGTACGGCGTGCATGGTCTCGTAGCCAAAGATAAGGTCCAGTTCGCAGACATTCTCGAAGACGCGGTCTAGAGCTTCGACGAAAACCTGGATCAGATCGATAAGCGCAAGCGGAGACTCGGTGGATGTGGAGATCATGATGAATGAAAGCGTGGCATATGTCCGGTAGGTGATTTGTGTAGGATCGTCCGAGGGGCCGAGAAATGCGCTGGAGCGGGCACCGCGCGCGAGGAGGGCAGGAAGAGGGAGGAAATTGCAGGCGCTTGCAGGACGTTGGGCGACTAGGTCGTAGATTTGCTCGATGAGGGATTGTTTTGTTTGGGTATCCTGGTTGGAATGGATGTTAGTTCTAGCTGCGGTGTCTGGTGTCATCGCGGACTCACAATTTCTGTGTAGAACTTGGTAAGGCGCGGTTGCCCGGTGTTGTTGAAGAGGAGCACGGCGTTGATCATTTTGCTGTTGAATTATCAATATTTGAGGAAGAAGATGTATGTTTCCAGGTCACAAGATCGACGTCGCGTTGTTCCCAAGTGGCTTATCGGCGGGGCGGAGACTCGGCAGAAATGCCTGCTATCGGCGCCTCGGGAGACTTGCCAATCTAGAAAATCTCTGGAGAAGCTTCACATCGCGATTGCGAACTGCACTTTCAACTTTGACATACGACACCCAATCAAACATCATGAGACCACGAAATTACATCTGCGCCACCTGCCTCCGCAAAAGAACACCATACCTTCCCCACCGCACCGTCGTAACCACATCAACATCAACACCACCAACCACCGCAAACCACTCCAATCCAAACTTACTCCCCTTCCACGCCCTCACACCCTCCCAAATCTCCTGCTACTGGGACACGCGCATCCCCAATGACCCCCAACTCGCCTACGCCAACTCCCTCTTCACACCCTCACGCCACTCTCCCATAAAACTATGGTCCGCCAACAGATTCCGCACAATGCCCATGTCCTCTCTAGAACCCGAAGTCGCGTTCCTGGGCCGCTCGAATGTTGGGAAAAGCTCGTTGCTAAACGCGATCATGGGGAAGGAGATATGTTGGACGTCGTCGAAGCCGGGACGGACGAGGGAGATGAATGCGTTTGGGATTGGGGGGACGAAGGGCGGGGAGAATAAGATTGTGTTGTTGGATATGCCGGGGTATGGAAAGGGGAGTAGGACCGGGTGGGGGGTGGAAATTATGAAGTATTTGCAGGGGAGGAGGCAGTGAGTATCCCATTTTCTTTCTAATTTGGCTTAGGTTGTCGTGTTCGAGCTAACAGGAAGTACTCAGACTCCGCCGCGCCTTCGTCCTAATTGACAGCGACCACGGCCTCAAACGAACAGACCATGACATCCTAGCCCTATTTCGCCAATACGCCATCCCCCACCAAGTAGTAATATCCAAAGTCGACAAACTTCTCAAATCAAAATCCGGTGCGTCGGTAGCAAGCCTCGCCGCGCTGCAGGACAGACTACAAAGTCTACGACCTGTTGTCCAGCCTGACGGTCGATTCGAGGGGCCCGGTGCCTTGGGTGAGGTTCTCACATGCAGTACGGAGCCGCGGACACGCGTTGCGCCAGGGCACGGACAGTTTTTAGGGATAAGTGCATTGCGGTGGGCGATTTTGTCGGCTGCGGGTTATGGGGGGAGTGTGGAGGCGAAGGAGAATCCTGTTGTGTCTTCTGAGGGTTCAGGGTCGAAAGTACCTGATTTTCGATTTTGATGCTATGCTGGGTATTGGAATCCGGTATCGAAAAACAGCCAGACATCATGATTCTGGCAGTTGTCCAATACGAGGTTACTAAAGTGGTATGCTGATGGCCTCGCTCGTCTAATTAGGTACCCATGTTCTGCACTAAGGGGGCAGTTGTAATCTGCTATGTAAAGTCATCCAATCCAGTCTAGCTTGGATTCATGACGGCCACCTGAACTGAATCCTTGTGATTTCCGGGTTGGGTCTTCAAGGCCCAGAAGGGAAGCACACTGTGCAATGACTTGCTACTGGCTCGACAGGGGAAAAGGTACCACATGAATCAGAATGGGTGTATCAGAGCATGCCATTTGGTCAGCGTAGAATCAATCCAATTGAGATGCAAGAATAGTCTTGATATTGCGACAGGATTCTAAACCTCTGAACCTTGAAATATAAACATTGAAATACACATAAAACACTGAGAAACATATGCATCATGTCTTGAGTGAAAATATGAAGAGCGTGGTACCGCCACGCAAACTAAACGCCTTGTCCACTGTAAAACACTGCAATGATGAGATGCATGCTAACCGCGCTATGCAAGCTTTCATTAAAATGTAAACAAAAACAAATGACCGTGAGTATGGGTATCGCAAAATGAAGTTATGTGTAGAAATCCGCAATGAAAATAAATGCCCGCCTGTAGTAGTCGAAATTGTGGTGGTATTCGCCAAGTCACCATACTCCAAGGGCGAGGCCGGGGGTAGAATAAACATAATTAACCGTCAGACATGTCGTAATCTTCTTCAGCATAATCGCCGGTTTCCAGACCTCTTCGATTCACGACAATACGTTTCCCCAATTTCTCGGGTGGCTCTCCGTCACGGGAAGCGCCAAAGTCAAGAACCTGAACAAACCATTAGCATGTAGTCATCAATCTGAATATTCTCCCCGACTTACCTCGATGTAGGTTAAACTATCACGCTGCACTGCGGCAACGCATCTCCGGTCATTGAACTTGACTTGCCATACCCCGCTGAGATCGGTGAGCAAGTTTCGGACATGCTCCCCAGTCTGCACATCCCACATTTTCAGAGTCTGGTCAGACCCCGAGATGACCTTTTGACCATCGTGTTGGAAACATGTGATCGCACCAGTGTGGGCGCTCAACATGCTTTTACACCGACCGGTTTCGGGATCCCAGATTCTCAACGTGGAATCCGCTGCTGCAGAGACAAGACGATCACATTTGAGGTCAAGAAGACCGACAAGAGAAGTATGGCCCTCAAGGTTGTACAGAAGAGATCCAGTCTCCAGCGACCACACCTTGACCAGGTTATCCATCGATCCACTGATACAACGGTTTCGCTCGTGGTCAAGGACCACGCTATACACCTTAGAAGTGTGTCCCTGGAGTCTGTGCACAGTTTCTCCGGTAGAAATCCTCCAGACCCTCACAGTGCAATCATAGCTCCCACTCACTAGAGTATCTCCGTGAGCGGCAATGGCACGAACGGAATGTTGATGACCGGTGAGAGCGCGAACAAAGTATGGGCAATCGGCATCGTCGACCTGAGGTCCGCTTTGGAAATAAACCTGATCACCTGGCCGAGGAAGCTTCCACACCCGTAGGTTAGAATCACGGGAGCCAGTGATGATCAGCGGCACCTTGGGCATCATTTCAGCGGTGCCATCGGCCCTTTTTCCGACTTCTGACGGCAGCACGATCTGCAGACATCGCACGGTGGAAGTGTGACCATGGAAAATCTGGGTACATCTTGCTCTCTCGATGTCCCAAACCCTTACAGACCGATCGGTTGACCCGGAAACAAGGGTGTTACCGTAATATTCAAGAGCCCAAACACCGCCTTCGTGGCCTTCTAAGGTGTTCCTCAAAGCGCCGGTCTTCGTGTCATAAACGTTGATATTGGTGTCATCGCTTCCCGTGAGAATCTTGTCCGTATCAAATTGGAGACACGTGACAACGTGGCGATCATGCGCACGAAAGGCAAAATGTTTCGGCCGAACGTCCGGCTTCATCCAACCTTTGTGAATGCAATGATGCCGCTGGTAAAGAGATTTGTACAGGTGAAGGCTACGGAGAGACGACAAACCAACATCGGGGTATGGTACGGCTGCTGCGGCAGCACTAGCAGCAGCATATGGGCCTTCTGCCGTTGCAATATCGACTCTCCAGTCAGGGGTCTCTGAACGATCTGTCCCACTGGACGAGATCTTTCGCTTCGCATGCTTGCGAGTTGATGTGCGAGTGGCAGCCTTCCTCTTCGACTGTCGAGTGACCAACATCCTGTCATTGTGCCCTGCTGCTGGCAACGAAGCCGAAGCAGATGAACCTGGGCCAGACTTCAGAGGGAGATATGTAGTCAAATCCTTCTCGAAGTCTTCGTCTCCATTCGGGAATTGCCAGCCCCAACCTTCTCTAATAGCGCGTTCCAACTCTCCTTCAGGGAGAACATAGCCATCCCGATCCAGGAGCTCTTTCCAGGTCTTCTCATCGGAATTGATGATATGTCTCCATTTCTTCGACACCTGGGCCGCACGACACATGGTCGGAGCATCAAAATATTTGACGATGTTGAGACTCAATTCGAGCGGAAGCATGGACAGAAAGTCGCATTTCAGGGCCGGATTAACGACATTAGCGACAAAACGGAGAGTCGGTTTAGGACATCGTCGGAGCAATTGGTACATAAGGTACGTTTTGAATCCCTCGGGAACCGAGTCGAAAAAGTCCAGTACATTTGGCATGTCCATCAATGATGCCGTAGAACGTGGGACGTCAGCACTCTTTGAGAATCGAGGAACGTTATTATCCAAGCTAGAATCCGTATCAACTCCCGCATCCTCTGTAGAATCAAAGGATGAGTCGGCATTCATGGCATTCATAGCAGCCACGGGAGACAGACTAGGGCTCGGTAAGCACATGTCTTGAGCAGCGACATTGTCAGCTGCCGTCCTCTGGGTGTTCGTGTCAAGCAACTTTCGCTGTTGTGGAATTTGCACCGACACGTTGTCTGATAGTTTGCTAGTAGGAGCTTCTTCTTCTTCTTCTTCTTCTTCTTCTTCTTCTTCTTCTTCTTCTTCTTCTTCTTCTTCTTCTTCTTCTTCTTCTTCTTCTTCTTCTTCTTCTTCTTCTTCTTCATTATCCACGCGGGCGCTAAGATCGTCCTGCAAAACTTGTTTGCCACGATCCAACCGGGGGCTTTTTCCGAGAGCCCCAAATCTAGCCCGCGCTGCGTCCTTTCCCAGGAAGGATTTTGGATTCGAACCCTGCAAAGTCCCTTGAGACTCAACTTCAGAAGACAGAGGCGAACGCAAATTTGAGGCCCTTCGTGGAAGGGCTGCACTATGAATTCTTCTTCTTGAAAACGCACTCCCAGCGCTGAAACTGTTGTTCTCCGTCTCTGGTGTTGCTAGCCCGTCCACCGCCGGTGCACGAGTTCGAGATGAGCGGAGAGCAGGCTCTGATGGAACTCGAGAACGCGTCCGGGGTACACTCGGTTGTGCCTCCGGGATCGACACTGGCGAGACTGGTCGACGTTTTGAACTTGACGGGTGACTCGATGGCTGGCTAGATAACCTAGGGTGGGCATTGCGTCGAGGATGTCCAGCATCATTAGACGTAGTGAAAGATGCCACAGACCGAAGTAAGCCGTTCGAGGTCTTGAGCGCGTCATTCCTTTCTCTCGTCTACACACGTCAGTCATTGTAAAGCAACAGAGAAGTCGGGGGAAAAGAGGTGCTGTAAAAAAAGGAATGATTTATTGTGTGTGGATAATACAACATACCTCGTTGACAGCACTTAAAGTATCCTCAGGCTCGTTGAAAACCACAGATTTCCCTCCCAGCTCAAATTTGATGTTTCTCAGGGAATCAGGAGTAGGTGACGCCGCCAACGGATAAAGCTTGGTATCCAAATTCCTTGTTGCCCGAGGTGGTTTGATGATCAAGGGAGGAAAGGTGGTTGTTGTCGTGGTCGTGGTGGTCACGACGGTGGTCTGAGTGGCAGGCGCGAAGGAAAACTGACCAAATGAGCCATCCATCTGGGAGTTGTCACCGTTGTCCATTTCACGTTTTCGAGACTGGCGATGGCGAGAGGTAGGAGAAAGATGGGAAGAGGGTGGCTCAAGGGGCGCCAAAGACGCGTCGGTGGGTGCAGGCGCTGATTGCGAGTCGACTTCAACGACGTCGATGGCAATGGGGGCGTTTGAAGTCATGGTCTATAGACCCTAGACCGATTTCCAAAATCCAAAATGAAACGATAATAATGATATATGCACAGTATGATCGAGAATGAAAGTATGCTTGGTGACCACGGGTTTGTACGGGGGAGGGAGTATCTAATCAAGGGAAAGCGGGCCGTCGGTGTTGAAAAAAAAAATGGGGCTACCCCGTCAGTCACTGTAACTGACTGTTTGAAAGGGAGCACGTTAAAACATGGCGAGGAGAGCAACGAGAACGTGTGTAAACTGTTTAAAGCAGGTGATGTGAGTGGGGAGTCGAGTGGTGGGAGCGAGGGGGGAAAAAAGAGAGAAAATGAGCTGACAGGGAGAGAAAGAAGAAAAAGATGTTTAGATTTGGGCGGCGGCGGAGAAGAGAGGGAATGGCGCGGGCGCTGGGCGGTGGTTGGTCGTGCCTCCTTCCGGCTGTGGTGGGCGTTCTCCGAGGCTCCGCAATAATGGGGCTTATTTATGTTTCTTTTGACAATGATAGAGAGACAGATTCAGTAGTGATGATAATGGAGAATAACTGAAGATAAAAATAAATCAACTACTAGTTACAACTTCATACAAAGAAAGAGAAACATTACGTGATGGAAAACAATCTTCGAAACAAAAAGAAAGGAAGAAAAGAGGCAAAGAGACGGCGGTTGGAGACTTTGCCGTCCTGCAGTGACATCCAGATGGAATCTACGGAATCACCGCACTCACATATATCCTCCGACTACTCTACTATTTCAAACACTGATCGTTGCCTCGCATATGATATCTCCCGTGAACTGCACGATTCAAGGTCTTATTTTAGCCTGTGTATACACGTGACCTGGTGGGGGCGATAACAGCCCTGCTCGATGGCTCCATCGCGTCACTTGCAGAATATAGATTGAGGTATACCCAGGGGTACTCGAGGGGTATTAATCAGATTGTATGCTTCCTACAGGTAAGCGAAGTCGGAATATTCGGTTCGTTCTCGAGAATATTTCCATACAGGAAGGGTCCGTTTTCTGGTCCGCAATGAAAGAGACCATGGAAGTTACTGTATATTCCCAAGGTATGCCCCCGAGAATTTCTTTTCATTTACCGA
Organism: Aspergillus glaucus CBS 516.65; assembly: GCF_001890805.1. Lineage (NCBI taxonomy): Eukaryota > Fungi > Ascomycota > Eurotiomycetes > Eurotiales > Aspergillaceae > Aspergillus > Aspergillus glaucus. The sequence continues at coordinate 453,069 of NW_019170466.1, read as the reverse complement.
ACCTATCCGCTGCTATACTTCAACATCCCGCCTGGTACGTTTTGGTATTAATATATTTCCTGGACTGAGATGTGGTGTAGACAGAAGAACAGTGCATTGATTCATAAATATCAGATTATTGAGATTATACAATGTCCGTTCACTAGTCACTATACTATATGTGCTTTTAGAGGCAGCATCTTAGCCTGTGTAGCTATATATTGAAGCTGCTAACATGAGCTGTCAATATGGCCTGCTACCTATATATCTCATTTTGACCAAACTATTTATTTGTAAACATTAAAGCGTAAAAAGGAAAACTAGAAAAAAAAGAGTAAGGAAGTAGTAGCACTTTGTGTTTGTTGACGTTATGCTACTGTGCTCTCAGAAATCCCCGTGACCTGCGAATGACACCCATCTCCCAACTTCCTCGACCAAGTCACTTTGAAATCGTCCTTATCATCACAACAACAACAACAACCATCCTTCCGCCTTTTTTCTACACTATCCCACAATCTAACTGTTACCCAACATGGCTCGTATCAAATATACTGGGCCACTATCAACGGTCCAGTTACAACGAGCCCCAGTTCAAAACAAGACGCAAGCCGAATTCGATGAGGTATCCCGGTTGAAATTGCAAGAATGCCTTGCTGTAAGACAGCAGCAAAGCATGGAGATAGTACGAATCATGCTACATGTATCTGTAAGTTCCTTGTTTACCCCATCCCTCCATGGTTATGGGATTCTGACCTCGAGTCTCCTTAGTTCGGAACGTTGTTTTATCTTCGGTTTGCAAGCCCTCCATCGCAATTCGCAGTTACCGTTCGAGTCTGATGGCTACCAATAGGGAGTTCTTGCCGCTCGGGAGCTTCGATGATCGTGACCTGAAACAAACACAACGAGAGCAGAAATATTCGTATGAGGAATTTATCAACGGAAGAACACGCACAGAAAGCCCCGAGGAGAGTCAGGACCTTGGATTCGGTAAAGGAAAGAGAGGCCAGCCTCTGAAAATCATCCTTCGCAATTCAGACCCCAAGGCGGATATGATTCTCGATCTGTTGGTAAGACCCCGGGCTTTTCGACTTCCCACCTCGTGGTCTTTAACAGGATCAGGAACACGGAGTCTTTGACGCGCTCAGCAAGAACTACCTCGAAGCCATCCAATTGACTGTTCTTATCGACAAGGATGAGCCACAAAACGTATTGGAGACATACACCTTTTCGTTCAAATACACAGGGGCACGTGGTGATGTGAACAGCCGCTTGGAAAGCTTATCCCTGGATCCCGTAGGTTGCGTCGCCGATATGAAGTCTGCGCAGACAGCCCGAACTGGATTGGAGATGATAGTCAGACGCCTTATTACATTGAGTGCTTTCCTCCCAACCCTGCCAAGTACGTACCTTCCGATATGATGCTAAACAGCCCTGTGCTAACGAGGAATATCCAGACAAGCGCAATCTAGGGATCCACCTGTTTTATACTGAAGACTGCCCGCCTGAGTACGAGCCTCCCGGATTCGCCAAATCGACGCACGATACTTTCAAATACCCCTTCAACGAGAATTGGCAGAGGGAAACTCAGTCCTGTGGTACAATGAATAGTGGATGCCATGCGTAGGTGGTTACCCTTGATGCTGCTGCTCCGAGTACTGACAATGGGTAGCGTTGGTCTTAACGTGACCTCGCTGAAGTGGACTGGACCGGATTCCGAAGGCTCGGAAGTCCTGCCTAGAATTCCTCCTCAAATCGAGTATAATGATAAGGTGCAGCGAGCAGCTGACATTGGGCTTGCGAACGAAGAAACTCCCAGCATCATGTTGAGTCGGAATGGTACGGACAAGGAAATACCTGCTCCCTTCATAACCAATGCTGACCTGGCCTTCTGATAGAAAGCTTCCTGGAAGCGACTCAAGACATTGCAGAAAGACAAAAACTGCAGATGATGATCCCTGTGAGGTCCCTGTAACAATGGATTATTCCATACAAGTACTAATCGATTGGCGCAAAGACTCAGGTGTCATCTTACCCAGACAGCGATCTCGTTCCCACACAACCAATCTGTACAGTCTCTGCAACCGATATTGGAGGAGTAGATACGGATCACAATATGCGCCTTTCGCAGAAGAAGACGCACCAAATTGAAGAATTCTCACGAATGCAGATTCCGGGGCTTGCGAAAGGAACAGAGAACCTGGCCATTGGGTTGGTCAAGTGTCAATGTGGCTGGGATGGCGAAGAGCCTGAAATGGTAAGTCCTATTTACGTAGTAGGAGTCGGATAACTAAGATTTCCAGATTACATGTTCATTCTGCCGCACGCGTCAGCATTTGCTTTGCTATGGTTTTGAGAGCCCCAAAGATTCTAGGATTCTTGATTCCCATGCATGCTATCAGTGTCTCCTCGAACCAGACGAAACCCAGTTGCTGCGTGAAATGCATACCCTCGTTCTCCTGAGGCGAGCGTTGAAGATCATCCTGGATGAGGGCTTTCCCAGCAAGACGTCCATGTTCACACAAAAGCTTCGTAAGGGAATGATCATCGCCTTTGTCGGAAGCGTTCTAACTCGAGATAGACTGCAATGGACAGACGGTCGTTCAGATCACCGACCTCCTACGTAAGCACAAATTTCTCCAACCGACTCCTGGCTCCAAGAGCAAAGGATTCCTGCAGAAAGGATTGCCCAAGTTCATCGTGGCTAGCGCCGAGGATACTCGGAAGAGGATGCAACGCGAGATTCTGCACCCATTTGCGAAGATCTATCATCATGTAAGTAAGCGCTGGGAAAGCGAGTTGGGAATATCCTTCTAATTGTCTTTTGTAGTATGTTTCACAGGACACGGATTTCCTCCCCGGCGCAAAACCTACCACCGACGATCAGCAAATGTCTCAAGGACCGGCATCTTCTGGTCGTGCGTATGGCCAGGAACCACAATCATCGAACACTGGGGGTAACAAGAGCCCAGGCCACAAAAGAAGACGCACACAGGTGGAGAGCCATGGCCAAGTGGAACGTCAGGATGTCCTTCGACCGACTACCAGTCTAGGAAACCGAAGCGACAAATTTGGCAGGGGCATGATGACCAGTGACCGGATTCGTTCCCAACCTCAAACGCCCTCTAGTCGACACCAATCGGATGAGAACCTTCTGCGACGCAGTAGCCGAAAGAGGCGCAAGATCAGCAATTACAGCCGATTGATTGATGTTGGAGCAGCTAGCAGTGGTGATGAGAGCAATTGAAACACACCAAACTGGAACATGCATATGAGGTTCGGGGCGTCTCCATTTTCTATCAAAGTCGAACACCGACAGATAGTTAAATAGGGACAAGCCTGCATCAAGTACGGTAACTACCGGGTACATGAAACAGACGAGTCAGGCGCAAAAGTTTGTATGGATACGGAACATACCGAATGAAGTCTCCCCTTTCTTTGTTCTCCTTTTAGGGATGTTGTTTACAATGTATGATTTATGTTTAACAGGTCAACCTGGAGCTCACGCGATGATGTTATGGTTGTTTGTGTTTGTTTGTGTTTGTATGCAGATTGCCGAGTGCTTTTTTTCTTCTTGACAGATGTACGATTATCCTGTATGTATATTTAGAATTGCATACATAAATGACACGGAAGTTTACTACCAGTCAGATGGGGCGTTTGTAGCCTTCGGAAATTGATCGAGCATACAGAGTTATGTTGAACTCGACGATATACCAAATCTGGACACCATGGCCGTAGCTCACTAAGTAGTTATAGCACGCCAGACACGCTAAGATTCAAGATCGAAGCCAGGAACGGCGGGCCAGGAGACGACAACCACCAAAACACAATCGAGCTAAGCGCCAGGGAGGAATTCCGAATGGAATCAGACGTGCAGAACGTATAAGGCTCCAAAGTTGTCTGTAGTGCTACCATTACGAACGCCATAGTTGGGCCGGCGCGATTCGAGAAAAATTTTTTTTTTTCGTTCCCTGTTATCGGGAAGCGAGTCATGGCGGTTCCTGGCGAGGAATGTCGATCGACTCGAGGGTTTCAGATGGCTGCAAGAGGAATTTTTCTCGTAATTTTTTTTTTTTTTTTTTACGAATTGGCACATATTTTCTGTCGCATGGTATCACGACATTAGTGGTACGTACCGAGGGTACCGAAGGGAGAGTACAATTGGTAGTGGGTGGGAAATATGCCTCCCCCTGAACCGGCAGTTGACAGAGGCCAGAGTTCGATGGAAGGTGAGTAGCTTCTGCTTCGGATGGTTCCAAGTTGTTGGAGAGTTTGTAGTTTATCCAAGCGCGAACTCAATTAATGTTGGAGACTATTCTGCACCGAGGAGATAGTTAACACCAAATTGAACAATATAGCTACGCGATTAAAAACTCTATACTTGTACAGAAGACACACGAGGGTAAACAGGGGCGAGGGCCACAATTTGTCAAACCTCACTCCACTACTACCCACCAGAATGTCATACTAGTCTTAGTACAGAGTACATATGCAAGTGGGCAAATTCTGACCATTCGGGTGATCTGGGAGATCTCGGAAGACAGACAATTAAACCTCCAAACTCTGCTACTAGTAGCTTGCGAGTAAAGTGAGAGTGCTCTGATCCTCTCTACTAACCATCCACGGAACCCCATCAATTATTGTCGTCGATCGGGTGGCATATATTGCTCTGGGGCTCTCCCAGAACGATCAGAACCGTCTCGTTGGTGAAGCTGAGGCAAAAGGATGTACAATAGTGGGCAATAGTCGGAAATCAATGAGATTGTCTGCATTGCGCATATTGCACTGGCATATACAGTACATCGTTAGCATGCAGTAGTGTAACTCAGGAGGCTTTGGTGGCTTCTGTCTGACGGCAATGATAATAATATTAGCCTTTCGATGATCTTCTTGGGCCCTCCTTTTGAAATTCATATGTACTACTAGTATTGCCTGACTGACTGACTCTGGCTTGTTCCCTGGTCCCTGCGCTTTTCGCTGAGTACCTCCGTTTGGGGTTCCCCTTAAGCTGCCGTCTCTCTTCTCTTTTCTCACACACTCTCTCCTGTTCTGCTCCTTCAATCCTTTTGCTCTTTCTTTCATCCTCTTCGCTCCTTATTCCTGCATACTCTGCTCATTCATTCCTTTCTCTATTGCTTTGTGTGTGTTTTGCCAGTGTATTATTATTCTTCTAGAATATTTACCGTTGGTGATCACCGCGCTTCCGCTGCCTCGGCATCCCCAACTCTCCCTCACTCTCTCCCACTCAATTCAACGACTCTGTCGAAGATAGACTCAATTCCTCTTCTCCGAGGAAACTGAGAAATAATCTCGACAATTATCCCCGCAGGACATACCCTGGTACACTCTCCGACCGGTCGACCGTGGCCGTTCCGATTATCTAAACGTCAGCACCGCTCGCTTTTCCGTGGTACCTGGTGGAGGAACCTGAGATGACGACCAGCAACAACGAATAATCGTCCTGGTGAACCTGTTCGCGACTTAATTAGAATTTACAAACTTTATCTACCTTTTCGTTCGTTCTTGTCAGTGGAGCAGTTCGTGCGATTTGTGTTTGCGTGGACTTAGCCGGACTTTTGACTACGGAAATCCCACGCGCTCACAAACCACCCTTTAAATCCATACACAACTCCCAATTGACGACCAATTGACCAATTCACATTCTGTCACCATGGCCAGAGATCCACAGTCCCTCCATCTCCCGTTGCGGACCTCCAATGCCAATGTCGACAACTTCGACGACAACCAGGAAGACCTCCGTTCGGAAAAAGCCAACAACAGAACCTCTAAGGCCCAGAAGATCTTGGGTACCGCTGAGGCCCCTATCCAGCAGAATAGTTCACCTCGAGATGATGCCAGCAGCCAGAAGAGGCGCACACGGCGGCCCAGCTTCATGAAGGGCCCCAGCTTCGTGCCTTTTCCCACGATCAACGCCGACGATGGCATGACCCAGCAGAATCAACCACAGCTGCGTGTCCGCGCATCCTCGCCGCTCCTGGTTAACACCCAGGACGCTGCTGCTGCTTCTAACCCAAAGAAAACTGTGCACCAGTCCGGTTCCGCTTCCACCCTCTTCTCCTACTTCAACTCCCGCGATTCGACCACCACCACCACCCCCATCGAAAGCCCGACGGATGGCAAACCCGCACCCTCCTCCATCTCCCTCGGTTCGAAGAACTCGACCAAGGACTCCAAGCGCAAGCTCCGCCCTCCCCGCATTGATCTCTCGCTCTTGTTCCCCAAACCAAAACCTGAGAAGCCTGCTGGTGCGCCGATGTTGTCCCCGCAGCGCATGGTCCATTCCCCGGCTCCCCTCTCCGCCCTTGGGGAACTCCCCAAATCGAACAACTCTGATACCAAGACTTCGGGGAGGAGGTACACTGAGACGCAATCTCAGATGGATTTGCCTACAACGGCAGGGCCACCACCACCGGCAATTCCCAGGCCCGGTAGTCACCGTTCTACTCCCGCGAATCGGTCTTCTGCTATTTCGACCGACACTAGAAACACGGAGTTCCTTGAGCCCTCGCTCCAACGCACTGTTAGGACAAACGAAATGGACATGGCGCTCCAGAACTACTCCGAACAGCAGGCAGCCTCGGAACGTGCTCAGTCTGATGCTGCATCGAGTGTTTACTCCAGAGGCCGGGACCAAATGCATAGCAGCAAGGCCAAGTCCGACAGGGGCGCCCGCAGGGTGTCATCCAATGGCTCTACAGGCGGTTGGAGTAAAGAGACTTACTTGTCGCCTAAGTCGCAGCCACGCCCGGCACGCCGGCGCCAATCGCCCCCGCGTGACCAATGGCCAGCGCCGCCGTCGCTAAAAGAGACTGACACTTCATCCATGTCCAAGAAGAGCAGCAAGAGCACGTTGGCCAACTCGGATCTCAACATTTCCAGTGTCCTCTGTTTGTCTTCATCAGAAGATGAGGACGATCATGACGAGGAACTGCCCAACGATCGAACGGGCGTCAGTCACCTGATGAGGGATAGTGTCACCACCTATGGTGAATTCGAGCCCGAGATCTGCACCGCTTCGGCAGCCCAGGCGACGAAAGGACCGGCCGTCCGGCGACTTGATCTGCGACAGGCCGCGGCTGTCAAACATCGGAGTCCCACCATGCTGATGAGTCCTTCCATTCACCGGAATGACTCCACGTCCACGGCCCGATCCTCATACATCGGCCGGCGAGCCCCGGGTGGGATTCCCACCATCTCAGAACCGGACATCAGTGACCACTTCCCTGCGCCTGGTGGTAACGGGCGTGCCTCGGCGGCACCCCTGGAGAACAAGCAGGGCAATCGTCGCAGCCGAGTCATCGCGGTTACGCGACAGGAGCAGAGTCTCCTCGAAGCCATGCGGCAACGAAGGGGCAAAGTCACGCCCAGTCTCTTGAACGAAGCACGATTTAGCCAGAACACGATCACTACCCATCGCTCTAATCCTAACTTTACTCACCATAATCATAATGATAATAATTCACACGCCAATGACACCGACAAAGAGTCCATGCTGTCCGCTGCGCCCTCGCGCGACTCGTTGTACAGCACTGACATGTCCTTTCTGCGCCTGAGCGCGAGCATCCCGTCATATACGACGGCGACCACGGCCACGAATGATACCCACAACAACCACTCCCGGTCAGATCAAGGTGCAGCACACCTGGACAAAGACAGTCACCCTTTCCAGGGCGCGGCTTCTGATGCTGAACAGAAAACCCTTAATTCACCCCGCGCTAGCCTTGTCTACTCCGAAAGCCTCCCGTCTCCCGCGACCAGCGGAGCGTCGCCTCTGACGCCAACGCTACCGATCCATCGCTTCTCGCCGCTGCCCAGCCAACACCAGCACTCTCCTCCGACCCGACAACATCTCCCAACCTCGGCGCCCAACGACCAGCGTCGGCACTCGCGCCGTCGCACCGACAGCAGCGAAGCGATCGTGCTGGGCGAGGCGACTGAAGAGTCGGCCAAGGAAAACGACGAGTTTCCGATCTGGGCATTGGGCTGGAACCATGACCTGGCGGCTGTTCACTAAACGCTCTTACGCTCCCTCTCTTTATCACTTTCCTTTTCCTTTCATTGTAATTTATTTCCTTTCTTATTTTTTTTTTTATATATTTTTTTTATACTATTTCTAAAGGCTTTAACCGGCTATTTTGCCGCGTCAATTGCTTATACTCGACCTGACCTCAACGTTTCTACGGTTTCCTTTTTTTGTGTCATATAGCAGGGTACACCGCTGCTTGTTGGATTTAATTTCTTTCTCTGTTGTTATTCATAATGCGACTTGACAGTGTACAACAATGGCATATTGGAATGGATGGTGTACTGTATTCATGAGGGGGGGTTTGGAATAGATTGGTTATATCGAACTATGGTCTCTTGAAATATGTAAACAACTGTAACCGTTCGACAAACTGGGAAGGAAGTTTTCGTGCAGGAAAGCATGTTATTCCTGCAAGATCACTTGCATCTAAGGCAGCCACGAAAAGGATGGCATGGTACAGAGTATTTTAATAGGAAATCCTTGGCTTTGGGCTCTGATAAGGCGATTGTTTCGTTGTCTTTCCCCTCTAGGATACCTTTGAACGCTGCTAGAACGTCTTTGATGAATTGTAGCTCGTCTTCGGGGATAGGTCCATTGATCCATCTTTTCTGGGTAAACAGACGGCAGTGGTGGGCCAGTGGGTTCACCGGCAGGATTACAAGTACAGGGACCTGATTAAGAAAGGCGGGGGTATCCAACCCTACTGCGTGTTTGCTTTTATGTGTGACACCAGTTATCCTACTATATTAGACCCTTTTAGTAGTATTCTGTTGGATGGTTTCATTTGTCCTGCTAGCAATACTACAGTAATGTACATAGACCCGTGTCAGGTACTCATCAGGTCCAAAGTGTAATCGTCACGACGGTCCCACACCGCCTTGATTTTCTGCCAAAGATTATCTTTCGGGTGATACACCGTTGACTCTCCCCAGATGAGATCCATCTGGGACCCTTCTCCGATGTAATATTTCTCTTGTCTTTTCTATCTTTTTACTACTCTGTATACAACATTGGACCACTCGATGCTACCTCGTTGAACACGTCAACCATCTCTCTCCCCACCCACCGACTGTCCTATTACGTCTTGAACCTTTTCTTGAAACTCTGATCTGTCGATCGGTCTGGCCCCGGTTTTTGTTGGCCGACCTAGGGCCGCTGATGAACGACCTCTCCTTTTAGCCCACGCGCGCAGCTATCCCACGCTGTCATTCTGCACTGCAATTGTCCGCGATCGAATTTTTCCCGAAGAAATATCCATCTAACATCGACTATCTACGAATATATATACACATATTACACATCTTGAAGGAAAAAGAGTTCTGGTGACTATGGGGGAGCGCACGCAACGCCAGCCGCCGGGGTCGGCGCCGGTGGTGAGGCATTCTTCATGGATTTTGGTATGACTATATGGCCTCGAATTGCTTGCAGAAATCGCTAATCCATCTTTCTAGTTGGCGATACAATATACTACGTTTGTGTTGGTAAGTTGACATGACAATACTGCGGAGAAGATGGCTGACCGGTTCAGCTGCTGCACTACTCTAGAATCATGCCACCAGAAGGTGGTAAGCGATACCTGACCTCGACCGCCGTCGTTTTGAACGAAGTGGTGAAGCTCGCCGTTTCCCTCACCATGGCCCTCTACGAAGTCTCCACGACCGCACCTCCGTCCATGCCCGCGACGTCGCTTTTTTTCTCCGTCGTTAGTGCCGTCTTCTCGGGTGACAGCTGGAAGCTGGCCTTACCAGCTTGTCTATACACCCTTGCGAATTCGTTACAATACATTGGGCTTTCGAATCTGTCTGCGGTGACGTTTCAAGTCACATACCAATTGAAATTGGTCTTCGCGGCCATTTTCAGTCTTGGACTGTTGCGAAAGATGGTTCCCCTCCGCAACTGGGCATTGCTTCTATTGCTTCTTGTCGGTGTTGCCTTTGTGCAGCTACAAGATGGCGGTCCTAAAAATGAAAGTGCGTTGGAAGAGGAAACCGCCCGCATCGCTTTCCCCCGGTCGCTGGAAGAGTGGCGGGAGGTCCAAGCAGGTGGCAATATTTACAAACGTTCTGCGACATACGAGGGTATCGAAGAGGATATGTTGACCGCCTTCCCAAGGTTAAACGGGGCGGTGGGCTTGCTCGCCACCCTCGGTGCATGTGCTGCGTCAGCTCTTGCGGGTGTCTACTTTGAAAAAGTGCTCAGGGATAGTGCCAAGTCGACGTCCCCTTGGGTCCGCAATTTGCAATTGGCTTTGTACTCCATCTTCCCGGCTCTTTTCATCGGAGTCGCATTTCTGGATGGCGAGCAAGTGGCCGCCAATGGCTTCTTCCAGGGTTACAACTGGGCTGTTTGGTCCACCGTCATTGTCCAGGCGCTGGGGGGCATTGCTACATCTTTCAGCATGATTTATGCAAACACGGTTGCGCGGAGTCTTGCGACCACGGCTAGTATCGTTCTAAGCACCGTGGGGAGCATTTGTCTATTTGAATTCGAAGCTAACGGTTACGTATGTTCACCCTTTACCTATTCCTTATTGGGAAAAAGAGACTGACGCGATGGTATAGTTCCTTGTGGGTATTGCTGCAGTACTTGCAGCTACCTATCTATACGGAGAACCGAGCACGGGATACCCCTGGAATGCCCAGGCCAAGATGCAGGGTGGACGTCCACCACCGATTTGCATCGACTCATATGAGAAAGAGGCCTTAAGACAAGAGTCACCAGTATCTCCCCCGAACGAAATCTCCATCAAGCTCCCAACAACCCCCTTCCTGTCTGACGCTGGTCTGTCGACATCCCGTCCTACATCCCCGGGACAGGTGAGAGTTAGCTCCTCTCGGAACGCCAGTGGGAGCTACTTTGATAAAAACCCGCATGACGCTTGAAAGTGTTTTTTTTTTTTTTTTTTTTTTTTTTTTTTATCTCTATCTTTTGACAGCAACTTAATTTTTTTTTTTTTGGAAGTAAATAGGAACAAAAGCAAGAAAGGAGATATGGATGAAGGTGACGATATCCAGGTATTCAATATCCGAGCTACGATGAATATATGTTTTCGATTCTTTTGTTGATTTATTGGGTTCGTTATGGTTGTTGATTGAGCAAGGACTCAAAAGTGTTGGATTGATATAGTCTCGAGAATGGATCTGAGTCTGACGAATTGGCACCATGAATAATAATAATAATAATAACCAAGGAATATATATCTTCATATACTCTACATAAAAAGTTTGGTCTTCTATAGACCACTGTAAACCCTGCTACTTGTCAAGGGTTCACGTGCCCTTTTAGGAAGACCTCCAAACCTCTCCCTCCCCAACCAATCCAACCCATCTCATTCCTCACCAATCCATCAATTCCCTTCCATTTCCATCCCCCAAGACGATCAACTAGCATTCACTATCTACTCAAAACCCTACATTCAGATCATGAGACGAAAGCCCTTCAAACCTCCCTATCGACGGCGGAACGGTGACGAGCCCTCCAACCATCCTAATAGACAGAGCGGCATTATAGATCAGAGGCTCATTGAGGGAGCTCAAGTGTCCTCGCCCTTCTTTAGTCAGTTTCGGATGAATTGTGATGGTGATGGTGATAGACATCAACGTCGAGGGTTGGGATCGGGGTCGTTGCGATTGGAGACGTATACTGGAGTTGAAGGTGGCGGGGGAAAGAAATATGGGGAGCAAGATAGAGATATGCAGTTCGATGCCTTTGGTGAGTGTCATCTAGTCAATACGGTTGCTACCCTATGCTGATGGATGGCCTTTGCTCTAGATCTGCAGTTACTTTCCCAGACGGATCGAGCGATGAATAACGGACGGGATATTATGCGTGACAATCGCCCTCCAAAGCAGGTTTCGAGGCTTTTTCCTGGTAGGTGGATATACTCTGGCATACGATTCTAGTACTAAGACTGAGGTCCTAGGGCCGGGCTCCCATATCACTCCTCATCGAGCGATGGCGTCGAGCTCGTCGGAACTGGATGTCGGTTCAAGTCCGTTGACGAGGTTTCAGCACGGAAGGACAGAGAGAAATATGATTGCGGCTTCTGGAACTGAGTTGTCTTCGCAGACGGAAGAGTCACCATCGTCTCATCTGGATGTTGAAGAAATGGCGGCAATGGCTGGCCAGAGCCAATCTCTACAACCGACGACTGCGTTGATGACACCGTTCCAGAATATACCCACGTCGATTCGAGGTATAGTTCTGGTCTCGTTGTACGAGCTTCCGGACAGCTATCGGTCGATATTCCCTTTCCCGGTATTCAACGCTATTCAATCAAAATGCTTTCGGGCTATTTACCATCAGAACGATAACATTGTGCTTGCTTCACCTACAGGGAGCGGTAAGACTGTTATCATGGAGCTGGCTATTTGTCGCTTGCTTAGTACTTTGAAAGATGAGCGGTTCAAGGTTGTCTACCAAGCTCCAACAAAGTCGCTATGCTCTGAGAGGTTTCGTGATTGGAGCAAGAAGTTCATGACCTTAGGGATTCAATGTGCGGAATTGACTGGTGACACAGACCAGTCACAGCTCAGAAGCGTACAGAGCGCCCAAATCATCATCACAACCCCCGAAAAATGGGACAGCATGACCCGCAAATGGAAAGACCATGCACGACTGATGCAACTGGTAAAGCTCTTTCTCGTCGACGAGGTCCACATCCTCAAAGAGACTCGTGGTGCGACCCTAGAAGCTGTCGTATCTCGCATGAAATCCATCGGGTCGAGCGTGCGCTTCGTTGCCCTAAGTGCCACCGTGCCGAACTCTGAAGATATTGCGACTTGGCTGGGGAAAGATGCAACGAACCAGCATATGCCAGCGCATAGAGAGCACTTCGGGGAGGAATTCCGACCAGTCAAGCTTCAGAAGTTTGTTTATGGGTATCGGTCTAACGGGAATGACTTTGCTGTTGACAAGATGTGTAACGGGAAGTAAGCATATCTTCCCTTGTTGCCTTTGATGCAATAAATTCTGACTGTTGGTTGTTATAGGCTTCCGGGTGTCATTGGTACACATTCTTGTCGAAAACCGATTATGATCTTCTGCTGTACCAGGAACTCTTCTGTTGCTACGGCGAAAGAGCTTGCTCGACTTTGGTCTATGACGAACCCTCCGGCTAGGCTGTGGAAAGGACCGAGTAAGCGTCTTGAAGTACATAACATGGATTTGAAGAGTGAACTATTTCCTATACCTTATGAGGCAGGAAATCCAAGTACTGACTATTGCCCGCAGCCACAATAGTCGCAGGCGTTGCATTTCACCATGCCGGCCTTGATCCTGCAGACCGCCACACAGTTGAGAATGGTTATCTACAAGGCGACATAAATATCATATGCTGCACTTCAACTCTTGCTGTGGGAGTCAACCTGCCATGTCACTTGGTTATAATCAAAAACACCGTCGGATGGCAAGACGGCGGCTGCAAGGAATACTCCGATCTAGAAATGATGCAAATGCTAGGCCGCGCAGGCCGTCCCCAATTTGATGATAGCGCAGTAGCAGTGATCCTTACTCGCAAAGAACGGGTAAATCACTACGAGAAGCTCGTCTCCGGCTCAGAGAGTCTGGAAAGCTGTCTACATCTAAACCTCATCGACCACCTGAATGCCGAGATCGGACTAGGTACAGTAACAGATATGGAGTCTGCCGTTCGATGGCTCGCTGGGACGTTTCTGTTTGTGAGACTCAGGCGGAATCCAACGCACTATAAGCTGAAAGAAGGTGCTAGTCGGGATGATGAAGACGAGATGCTTCGACAGATCTGCGAGAAGGATATCAAGATGCTTCAGGAATGTGGGTTGGTTACGACGGAGCAGCTCAGATCTACGCAGTTTGGTGATGCCATGGCTCGGTACTATGTGCGGTTTGAGACTATGAAGAACCTGCTTTCGCTGAAGCCAAAGGCTACGATATTGCAAATTGTAAGAGACGCTATTAGTATTTGGTGGAAGGAAAAGCTAACGATGATCTAGCTCTCCAAAATCGCCGAAGCAGAGGAGTTTCGTGACCTCCGTCTCAAATCAGGCGAAAAGTCAGTATACAAAGAGATCAATCGAACCAACGGCATCCGGTTCCCGGTAAAAGTCGACATCGCCCTTCCAGCCCATAAAACCTCGCTACTGATCCAGTCCGAACTGGGTGGTGTGGACTTCCCAGATGGCGATCAATTCCAGAAGCACAAATTCCCGTTCCAACAAGACAAGAGTTTCGTCTTCACACACGTCAACCGATTAATCCGCTGCATGATCGACTGCCAAATCTCTCTCGAGGACTCCGTTGCTGTTCGGAACGCGCTGGAGCTTGCCAGGAGCCTTGGTGCTAAGGTCTGGGATAACTCGCCATGGCAGATGAAGCAGCTCGACCAAATTGGGGCCGTTGCTGTGAGAAAGTTTGCAGCGGCTGGGATTACCAGTATCGAAGCTTTGGAGTCTACCGAAGCGTATCAGATTGATATGACCCTGAGTAGGAACCCGCCCTTTGGATCGAAGCTCCTGGCTAGGGCTGCGGAGTTTCCGAAGTTGCGGGTTTCTGTTAAGATAATGGGAAAGGTAGCCAAGCCCTTGAAGAGTCGTGTAGGAAAAGTGCTGACGTGAGTAGGATCGCAAACTTACGAGCTCTGTCAAAGTTCGCTTCAAGGCCGAAGTGGCGTTCATAAATGAGAAAGTACCGACTTTCTTTCAGAGACGTGCTGTCTACGTTTGCTTTCTGGCTGAGACTTCGGACGGTCGTATGATTGACTTTCGTCGTTTGAAGTAAGTCGTTATCCATGGTCTTTGTATGAATGCTAAACTAATGTTCATAGTGCGAGTAAACTTCAGAACTCCCATGAGATACTGTTAAGTGCGGATTTGCAAAGCACGGAGGAGTATATTGTGTGCTATGCGATGTGTGATGATATTGGTAAGTTGGTCTCCGCATACTTTTTGGGACTATTGCGCTCCTTGCTAACTATTTACAAGCTGGAACGATGCGGTCAGCGGAGCTGAATCCTAGTCTCCTGGCGTCCCTGTTTCCACCGCGGCCCGAAGGGAAGAAGACAAAGGGCGCTTTAGAAGAAGAACCAAGGATAGATGCCTCTGAACTCCCGCGGAACGGAGGGACTTCGAACCAGCCAATTGAGATCGATGACCTCTTGGATGGGATGGACGTGGAGGACATCCTAAAAGCAGGTAAATTGCCATATCTAAATCTTACTGAAAAGCAGCTGACAACATCAAAGACCAGGATATTGAAGAAAAGGAGATAGACTGGCCCGCTGTAGTCGCAGAAAGTTCGCCCCAGAGCAAGCCGCGTGGTAAGGACAATAAACCTGAGAAAACAGCCCCCGAAGTTGTCGAAGAAGAGCCCGTCCGTCTCGAGAATGGTAAATGGGCGTGTAATCACAAATGCAAGGATAAGAAAACGTAAGCAGGGTTTCCTCCCTCGTACTCGGTACTCAGGGCTAATGTGATTCTAGGTGCAAGCACCTCTGCTGTCGAGATGGGCTGGACAAACCTCCCAAAGTCAGCAAGAAGCAGACTGCAAACGGAAACCAGAAGAAAGACGAGTCCAACCAATTGAAGTTATCGGCTACTATCGCTAAGGGCGCGTCCACGACAAGCAACACTAAGGTATCCGGTCGAGAGGACAAGGGGGATAAGGCCGAGAAAAACAACACGCAAAAGCCGTCAGTGAAGTCAACTCTGGAGTCGAAGCTCACGGAAGTCGAACCGCCAGGTCCTATCGTTGTGTCCTCGGGTGTAAAGAGGACGCAGTCGAGCGATTATGGGGATGACGATTTCGACGATCTACCTTCTCCATCGGTGCTGTTGAATGGAGATGTTAGCATTGAAACGGGTGACACGAATAAGGACGAGAAGAAAACTCGAGAGGATGCGGAAATCGACAAGAACGTCTTCGACTGGGATGATTGGATTGAGATCGACGACCCCGTTGAACCTCTCACTCCAAGGCAGAACGAAACGAATGCGCTTCAACAAGTCGACTTGACGATCCAATCCCCCAGCACAATTGCACCAACTGAGGAGGAAATGGTTCCAGACAGCCGAGCCCTGTGCTCGTTTCACGATGTCGAAGATTACCAACCATCAAAGCGGACTGCACCGTTTGTGGATGAAAATAGACACCCCCTCAAAAGAACGAAGACGAAGATACAACGCGAATCCTTCTCCTTATCCCACGGACAAGGAGGAATAATCCTGGTTGAGCGGAACGGGGCGAATCCCGATCCCGGCACCAACAAACCGTCTACTCCATCAAAAGACTGGGAAGACATCGACCCGTTGTTGCTGGATGAGTTCAAAGACATTGTCAATTTCTTCTGACATTTTACAAGGATACTGTGGCACTTAGAATGTGGGAGCTATACTGATTTAGATATGATCTGTTTTTGTCTTTTGTTTTGATTTCTTTCATATATTCTTAGACAGCCCTAATGAGATTTCTAACTGGAACAAACAGATGGATGCCATCAGTGAATAAAAGATAATGTGATTCATAGCCAGTATTAAGCATAGCTATTCACTGTATACCCCTCACGGTATTCTTTTTCTATTTACACCCTCTGTTTTTCTTCCATTCTCTCCTCTTTGCATCCACAAAGGAACCTATAAAAGCCACCCCAGACCCTTTCTGGAGAAAAGAAAAACACCCTCTCTTCATCTCTTCTCATCTTTATCCTCAAAGCAAACTGAGGAGGTCTGTCTCCTTGCTCTCGTTTATCTAGTCTCAAGGGACCTGAGTTCCCTTTTCATATCTCCTCCCACCTCCATCGACTTGCACCTTTTTGTGATTTTTCTAATTTTTACTCACTCAGCGATCTAGAAGAAAGGAACTTGTTTGTCTACCAGCGTGTCAGGTAAGTACGGCTTTTTTCCATTCAAAAGAGGTCGGAGATCGAGACAATCTGCTGAAATGAAATGAACTGTCCCCTGCTGCTTCGTCGACTCTAGTCTACTGAGAGGATGGGATATTGGGCTGACGACCATGGCGCTCACAGGTTGCCGCGATACTCTCGCGACTGTCGTCCAAGATGGGCAAGTTAAATTACTCTGCTGTAAGTACGAGCATTTCTTGTTGTTGGAGTCGATGGCTAACCTGTTGATAGCGAAAGATCGACGGCGTCAGGGCCGCGCAGGTGGTCGTTAGAGACTTGGTAACCTCCATTCCTTGCTCTTCTCTTTACCATTACCACAGTAAGCTAACGAGGATAGAAAAAACGAATCACCACCGGCTCCGGCGCCCGAAACACCTCCCGCGATCCGATCCTCGAACTCGACGTCAGCGACAAAAACCTAACCGACACCGGCTTCACCGATGTCCTCCACACCCTCCTCGAATGCATGAAATATCGCGACGCAGAGCACCCCGACGGTGCTGCCAAACTCACCGAGCTCCACCTCCCCGGCAACCAATTGACCATACTCTCGCTGGAGAAGCTGGGTGAGGTGGTTGAGCTTAGTGCTGGGGATCTGCGCGAGTTGGATATTTCTCGGAATCAGATTGAGATTCGCGGTGATGATGATAAGGGGAAGGGGATTTGGTTGGAGTTTCTGAGGGCATTTGAGGGGTGCTATGTGCTTAAGAAGCTGGATTTGGGGATGAATCGGTTGGGGATTGTGGGTGTTGAGCTGCTGTCGAGGGTTTATACGCGGAGTGATCTCGACTTCTTTGAGGAAGAAGGTCAGGAGGAGATCGTTGTTGAGGAGATGGAGGCGTTGGATGTCAATGAGAAGGAGAATGACCGTGGTCGTTCGAAGAAGTCGCCTAAGGGTAAGGCAAAGCAGAACGGTAACCCCTTCGAACTCACTTATTGTGGTATGGAGCTAATATAGTTCTAGGTACCGTCGCTACTTCCGGTCCTTCTACTACAAAGACCGTGAGCCCTGTCGACTTGAAGCATTACGCGTGTACCAGAGGCTTACGCTCCGTGCCATACATTATCCTCTCGAACACCTCGTTGACCACCGGTGCTGCCATCCATCTGACCAGCATGATCCTATCCCATCGAGATCCCGAGCAGCTGCTCCCCTATCTCCCCCCAGGCAAAATGTCCCCTCTCTCCGACACAGACGGCCGATGCAACGGTCTAATTTGGCTTCCCAACGACGATCTAAGCGACCTAGGACACAAGATGCTCGACTCTGCCGAGACGCTTCGTCAGTTCGCCTCTGAAATGCATCCCGAGGAGGACCAGGCCCATCGGGAGGGAAAACTTCCCCGCGATTTGGAGGGCGTTAATCTGATGGACTTCATGGAACAGCGCCGTCAGCATGCAAAGCTGAATGTGGAATACACTCGTATCATCAAGCGTGCACGGATCGAAGCCCTAAGGACGGAAGGTGTGCATGCCGCGGAGTTGTGGAGTGCTGCGTTGCGGATGATCACCACGGCTCGTATGTTGCTGATGGATGGTTCCAAGCGCGATGCGGAGGAACAGTCTGAGTCCGAGAATGAGCAGGAGAATACCGCACCTGAAGAATCTGTCCCCGAGTCTGCCCCGACACAGAATGGCGAGCTTGCCACTTCTGCGCCTTCGAATAATACTTCGATCAGCATGCCTCCGCCAACGTTGCAGACCCCGGTGCAGACTCAGCCGGTGACACCTTCGAACTCTGTTCTTGGCAGCAATAGCAGCAGGAGATACGCTCCACTCAACTACTACGCAGTTGAACACGAGTCTTTGCTGCCGTCGTATCCCATCCACGCACCGCAAACTATGCCAGGCGCCTACCCAAGCTACGACCATGCGTTCACTACTGGTTCCATGGGTGGACACTGGTCCTTGGATCCCGTGTCGGGTATTCGGTACGACGAGAAAGGACGGCCTGTGAACCTCCATAGCCAGGAATACATCCAAACAAGCAACTACGAAGCCTATGCCTACTCTACGTCTGTCGAGGAGCCCATGCCCAAGGGTCCGTTCCAGCCAGGCGGTGCGACGTTCGATGTCAATTTCCCTGCTCTGAGCGGGTCTTCCGCGAACAGGGGACCTGGACCTGCTCCTGGCCCTGGACTCATCGAGCCTCCGACGAAAGAGAAGCTTCCTATTACGCCCCCCCAACCCCAACGGACCCAGCAGCAACGACACCAGCGACAGAAGTCCAGAGCGGAACATGTGAATCGCACGGAGAAATGTACTTCTATCCAAGGACAAGAGAAGCCCCGGAATCTGTTCCACAGACTCCCCTTGCACGTCAATTATCAGATTATCGCACGCAGAGCCGGTGCGGTGGGCATCCTTAGCCCCGCGCAGCAGGAACGACTTGTCAAGTACGCGACCGACTGGAATTCTATCGCTGCTGAGATGAGGGCGCAGGGTGCTGAGGAGCATCAGCAGATCTGGAAGATTCTGGATTCTGTCAACTGCTTCATTTACTCTTCTTCGTCTTAGATGTGAGGGGTAGGGTTTGTATGTCTTGATCAGCTTTCTTTTCTCCTCTCTTTGTCAGAGTGCACATGTTTCATCTATGGTTAAGCGAAACAGACTATGAGGTGTTGTTTGAAGAAGAGAATAGCACTATGGCATGCTTTGATCTTGGTCTCATTTTCTCATGGGACTGATCGATGCTGTGCTGTATGCTTGTTTCTTTCCATTGAACGATGCTCATCTGTCTGGTTCATTTGACAAAACGCATACGAATGTACGTAGTTCAAATACAGAAGATATCTAGACCCAATCATCAATTCTCATTGACTTGAACTTATTGCGAATGCTGCGTAGTTGTAGAAATCAGGGCACGTGAAAACTGCCGAAAATCCCCCCGCAATCGTGGAAGCCCCCCCGCCACCAAAGCCAAATCCAGAACCAAAGAACAACCTTCCCACGACCACGGGTCAGCTTTTCTCTTGTTTTTTTTTTTTTTTTAGCGCCACTCGAGATTAAGATCTAAAAGGGGATATCAACCTCGAGTTCTACAGAAGAATCCATCTCTGCCATCGCGACTAGCATGAACATGGTGCGGACAAAGCGACAAAACACAGCGCCGTTGGAGGATACATCTGTTGCGCCAGCGACATTTAACGATGGCCTCCCTTTGCCAAAGCTGATCGCGTTTGATCTGGATTACACACTGTGGCCGTTCTGGGTAGACACACATGTCAGCGCTCCTGTGAAGCCCCGCGATAACAATTCGCGCTGCGTGGACAAGTACGTCCCTTCCCCTCATTCTTCCTCTCGAAAAGCATCGGCTAACTGGCGACGATAGATGGGGTGAATCCTACGCCTTCTACCCAGCCGTCTCCTCCATAATCCACGCTTGCAAAACCCGCTCCATCCCCCTCGCCCTCGCATCACGAACCTGCGCCCCCGACCTCGCCCGCGACCTCCTCAAAGCCCTACACATAATCCCCACCTTCACCGACAACCCAGCAGCGAACAAAACACGCACAGTCCGTGCCCTCGAGTACTTCGACTACGTGCAGATCTTCCCGGCCACCAAGACGCAGCATTTCGCACGGATTCACCAGGTGAGCGGGGTTGCGTATGAGGATATGTTGTTTTTCGATGATGAGGCGAGGAATCGGAATGTTGAGACGGAGTTGGGGGTTACGTTTACGTTGGTTAGGGATGGGATGACGAGGGAGGAGGTTGATCGGGGGGTTTGGGCTTGGAGGAAGAGGAATGGGATTAAGCCGGGGCTGAGGAGGGATGAGGAGTAGTTGGTTTTACGGGGAATAGTATAGACTTTTGATTTTGTATATATGTTTGACTTGAGATACCCATGTGGGAATTGAGTGCCGTGGTACAGCATAGATATGCCCAAGATTCTTCTTATCCTTCTCCGACTCCGCAACCTCCGCTCCGCACCTTCAACACGACACGACACGACACGACTACACCACCATCACCATCACCGTTACAGCCATCCTCCAAAGAAAAGAAAACGAAATGGACCACCGACAATCCCAATACCTTAAACCCCCCTCCACCCATCCTCACGCCCACCCCCAACACCGCACCTCCACAACCTCCTCTCCCCGAGCCCCAGTAACCGCCCACGCAACCGCCACAATCGCCGACACAACCGTTTTCCAAGGAACCCACCCCATCGCCATCGGCGCAGAAACAGTCATCCACCCGCGCGCCCGCATATACTCCTTCGACGGCCCCGTGCTCATCGGCGAAGGATGCATAATCAGTGAGAAGAGCACGATTGGTGCGGCGCCGGTGGCTTCGCCGGTTTCTTCGCCTACAATGGGGGCCCCAGCAGGAGGGAGGGAGGGTGTTTCTACGCGTGTCTCACACTCCGTCACAATTGCTCCGTTAGCAACGATACTCCCAGGCGCACATATCCATTCCTCCGTGTGCATTGATAGTTTAGCGACCATCGACCGCCGCGCGAATATCGGCGCGCACTCGAAAGTCTGCGCTACGTGCCATGTCCCCGCGAAAGCTGTGATCAGAGATTGGACTGTTGTTTGGGGGTCTGGGGCGGGATTTGGGCAGAGGAGGAAGAGGGCTACGAAGGCTGCTACGAATACGGGTGTGGGGATTGCGGTGCAGGGACAAGGGCAGGTGTTGGAGGGGAAGGTGATTGAGGATGCGAGGTTGGTGGTTTTGAAGAAGGAGAGGGAAGCGTTGGTTAGGTTGATTGGGGCTTCGGCGGCTGGGTCGAGGAGGAGGTGATGCTTTTTTGGAGAATTGCTTGATTTATGATACCACTTTTCTATGTCTTTTTGTTCATATACCCTATCATAGCATGAAAATAATGCGCTTGGATGAGCCTACTGAAGGTTTCAAGTATAATACAGCCAAAAAGGTCTCCTCGATTTCAATATGGAGAAAATAATTAGTACATGCAACCAGAACCCAAGCACAAACGCCATAAATCACATAAGTCACAAAGGAAAAAATAACTTGAAGATTTTTAGTTCAGAGAATGCAAAGCAACACATAGTCGAAATCAATTGAAGAAATAAAATTATTAAGAAAAAGCTTCAAAAATGCAACACATCAAGATCCTCCTCGATTCCCATGTCCACCACCTCTCATCCTCTTCCCACCAGCTCCGCCTTCATTACCAGCATCAGCCCCATCTTCTCTAGCACGCTTGTTACCCTGCGGAACGAACTGGCGAGCAGCGGCGTTCATATTACCCCGGTTCGCTTGTCCACCTTGAGCAGCGTTGGCATTCTGGGCGTTTTGGTTCCCGCCACGACCAGCGCCTCCTCCGCCCCGTCCGCCACGGTTACGGGGAATGCCAGTACCACGTTGGCCCTGTCCCTGGGGTTGTTGCTGCTCGTTTTGTTGTTGTCCGAATGGGTTCTGCTGTTGGCCGCCGCCACGCCCGCCGCCGCCGCGGCCTCCGCCTCCGCCCCTAGCAACAGGGAGACCGGATTGGAGCGCTCTCAGAACGCCAGGAGCAGTATTGCCTTGATTGCCTTGTGGTGGCTTATTGGGCAAATTCTGCTGCTGCTTGTTTTGAACCTGACCAAACGGGTTCGGGGGGGTTCCTGCTTGAGGGGCTGCTGATGCCGCTGCGGCATCTGCCGGTGGTTGCTGAATTTCCTCTTCGATCTGGCCCTCTTCCACAGGTGGTGCGGGTGCGGGTGCGGGTGCGGGTGTCGGTGCAGGTGCAGGTACAGGTACAGGTGCAGCTTGCTGCTGCTGCTGTTGTGGTTGTGGTTGAGGTTGAGGTGGCTGCTGAGGTTGCTGAACCTGCGGCTGCGGCTGCGGTTGTTTTTGCTGTTGCGGCGGTCGTTGCTGCTGAACTGCAGCTGGCGAAGGCACCGGTTGAGCAGCAGGCGGCGCTGGCGTACCCTGTCCAGGAGATGCTGCTACAGGAGGCTTAGCTCCTTGTACCTGAGAAGCAGGAGCAGGCCGTGCCGTCTTCGCCACCTCCCACACTTCCACGACAGGCTTCTGGGGTGTCTCGTTGGCTGCCTTCTGGACGACATCGATCTTGGCGTTTGCGGTACGGAACCGGGTATCAAGCATGCTGATCCGAGCCAGAGACTTCTTGTCCGCAAGCTCAACTGCAGATTTAACCTTCTCCTCCAGGTTTTCCTCGTGAGACTTCTTGAGTGCGTCTCTTTCATCGCTGAGCTTCTTCTCCACGGCGGCAACGGCTTCCTGATTGGGTTCAGAGGACTGCTGTGGCTGCTGCGGCGGTGGCTGCTTCTCTTTCTCCTTGGCCATCATATTCCGAATGTTGTTCCGAATGATCGTCCGGATTGTTTCGTTCTTCGCAACAAGTTCTCTTGCCTGGGCATCCGTCAAATCGGGAATTCCTCCTTCAGCCTTCGATGGCGTCGACGGGGGCTGTTCGATCTTTGGTCCTGGGGTTCCAGGTTCCTGCTGAGGAGCTTGCTGCTGGGCGGCGGCCATCAACCTCTCCACCTCTTGCTTGTGCGCGGCCTTAACTTCGGCCAATTTGTTGTTGTACATCTCCTTCAACTTCTCCGTACGTTCCTTGAGCTTGGCATCGTGCTCAGCATCCTTCGAGGCTATGATGGCATCCTTCTCAGCCAGAGCAGCCTCAAGACGCTGAATCTTCTGCTCAAGAGCCTTAACCCTTTCATCATCTGTGGCAACAGCAACTGGGGCGGCGGCCGTAGGGAACTGAGACGCGGGTGTCGAGTTGACGTTACCGCCTGCTTCAGGTGCCGGTGCGGCCGGTTCTGCTGACACGGTTTCTCCAGCAGCTGGTGCAATCTGTGTAGTCGGGGTAGCTATCTCTCCAGTCTTAGCCTTGAGCTCGTTCAACTCATTCTTCGTAGTCGTCAATTCCGCTTGGATGGTCTCCTTCTCCTCCACCACGACGGTGAGTTCCGCCTGCTTGGCGTGAATCCGGCCAGTAAGTTCCTTCGAGCGAGCCTTGAATTGATCTGTAAGTTTGGATCGCAACTCTTGAATTCTGTCTTCGGCCTGCTTAAGTTGCTCGGGGAATGATGTTGTCTGTTCCTGCAGGGTGTCGCGTGTCGTAACGGCCTCGTCGCGTGCTGTAACGGCTTCGTCACGTTCCTTTTGCAATGCCTCAAGTCGCTCCTTCAATCCTTCCATTTCAGCAGGGTCAACACGGTCGTACTTCTGCAAGATGTTCTGGGTACGCTGTTGCCAACGGTCACGGTCTCCCTGCAGAAGCGACATCTCTCCATCCTTGGTTTCAACAACATTCTCCAGTTCCCGGACCCGAGTTTCGAGAGGCGCGATCTGCTGTACGAGTTCATCGACACGAGCAGACTTCTCTTGCAAGGAGGACTCAGCCTGCTTGACTTGGTTGCGTAGGGTAACACTGCTCTCGCGGAAGAGGTTCAATTCATTGAGGGTTTCCATGAGCTTGTTGTGGCTCAGAGCAGTATGTTCACTATCAGTAGCAGCACGGCGCTGCTGCTCGAGCTTGAGACGTGTCTCGTCAAGCTGCGACTGAGTGTAATCGAGCTGCTGGCGCAAGCGCTTGCTCTCTTGCGTGGACAGATGGTATTGCACATCGACGATCTCCTTCTCCCGACGCAAGAACTTGATAACTTCTTGAAGACCCTCGAGATTCGGTGCAGCGTTCTCGTCCTCGCCCTCGGGGATACTGGCGCGGTCACGCTGCAAGGCGGAGATCTGGTTGGTGATGTTCTCGAGTTGGTTGTGGAGCAATGAGTTCTGGTGGAGGACTTCCTCACGACGCTTCTGCAGCTCAGTGATCTCGCCTTCGTATCTGCCCTTAATCTCGTTCCAACTCTGCTCCTTCTGGGAGAGATCCTTCTTGTACGTCTCGGACTGGGTTCTCATTTCGACCACCTCGAGCTTCAGTTGGCTGGCTTCTGAACGAACAACGTGCAGGTTCTTCGCGGCCTCGGCGTGCTTGACCAATTCAGTTTCGTAGTTTTGCTGGGCATGCTGGGAAATCTCGGCCTGAGCCTTGAGGTCTTCCTGGTGGAACTGCGCGGCAGCAACTTGGCGCTCATTCTCGTCCTTCAATCGTGTAAGCTCTGATTCGAAGTGGGATTTCTGCTCTTCCAAGCGACGGGAAGAATCGCCCTGTTCGTCGCGAAGTCTAGAAAGCTCAGAGTTCGTCGTAGAGAGCTCAGTGGAAATCTCTTCGATCCGCTTCTCAAGGTCTTGAATCTTCTCGTCCTTCTCCTTGAGATGGTTCTCGGTCTCTTCACGGTATTGTTCGTCGGTCTCGGTGACGGACTGCAAGCGTTCTTCGGTCGACTGGCTGATCGCCTTGTAGTCCTCAACCTGCTCCTTGGCGTGCTCGAGTTCTCCCCTAGCCAAATCCAAGTCGCGTTTGAGTTCAGCCACTTGAATGCCCAATTCTTGTTCGCGCGTCAAGTCGGAGTCCTGCGCACCTGGCTCGGGAACTGCAGGGGCCTCAGCCGGTGCAGCAGCGGAGATGCTAGGCTTCTTAGACTGCAATACCTGGAGACGCTCTTCGGCGCTCCGGAACTCGACAGTCAACTCATCGACACGGGTTTGCAGATGATCTCTTGTCGTCTTGGTAGCGACCAACTCCTCGCGAACGGAACTCAAGCTCGTCACCAAATCATCAATCCGTTTCTGGCTTTGCTCATGCTCGTACTCCCGGCGCAGTCCCGCCTTCTTCGATTCCTCAACCTCGTCGTTCAACTTCCGTTTCGTGGACTGGAGCTCGGAGTCGAGGGTTTCAACGCTCAGCTGGAGGCGACGACGGTTCTCGGAGTCAGTGTGGTCACGTTCGTTCATCATGGTCTGCAGGTTTGCGTTGAGCCCATCGAGACGGCTGCGCTCGTTGCGCAAAGTCTCATTGTCCTCAATAAGCCTCCTCTCAATACTCTTCCACAATTCCTTCTCGGCCTTCAAGTTTGCACTTTCCCGCTGAAGACTGTCGACAAGTCCCTTGGCCTCAACGAGGTCTTCAGCCGCTTGCTGGGTCCTAAGGTCTTGACGGTTGGCGTTTTCGAAAAGAGTGCCGTATCGTTT
Source organism: Aspergillus glaucus CBS 516.65 (assembly GCF_001890805.1). Lineage (NCBI taxonomy): Eukaryota > Fungi > Ascomycota > Eurotiomycetes > Eurotiales > Aspergillaceae > Aspergillus > Aspergillus glaucus. The sequence goes on along the minus strand of NW_019170466.1, from coordinate 427,147 downwards.
CTGAAGCTCAGAGTTTTCACTCTTGAGCATGCTAAAGTTGCTCTGGAGAAGCTCCGCTCGTTGGGATGCGGCAGCAAGTTGGCTGCTCGAGCGGCTGATTTCGCTCATCAGTTCACTGTTCTTCCTTGACAGCTCATTGACCTGCTGTTTCAGAGCAGTGTGGTCCGTAGCGCTTTCCTCGCGGAAATTGTCAAAGTGCGCTTGCACCTTTCTCAACAATTCGGCATAGTCGGGCCCAGATTGGTCTTCAGCGCCTGGAGGCACAGCACCAAGAGGAACCGACTGGGAGAATGCGGACGAGTCGCCGCCGACGGTCTGGCGTCTACGAGTAAGCATGCTCCGGAAAGTGTCGCGTTCTTTCACGTAGCTCTTTGTCTGAGCGACGAGGTTGGCGATTTCGTCGCGGTAGGTTTGCACTCTAATCCTCAATTCCTTCAATTCCTCCTGCTCTTGCTGGCGGACAGCATCCTGCTCGCGGGCTTCGGCGCCTTCCATCTTGTCACCAAGCTCCCGGAGCATGCGCCTGAGGGTGACGTTCTGTTCTTGAAGGTCGTAGAGATCCTTGAATGTCGTCAAGTTTCGGCTGATGAAGCGTCCTGTTGGGCTCAGCTCGGCAGTCGACTCGTCAATCTCATTGCGGGCAATCTTTTCGAGTTCTTCACGGTCGTAGGCCTCGCCTTCCTTCATGAAGGCTACCTCCAGAACCAGAACCTTGACCTGGGAACTTAGGTCTCTCAGCTGCTGGCGCAGAATATCGCCCTCACGAGCCAATCCTTCAACCTGGCCCTGCCACTTCCGTGCCCCCTTGGTCGCATCATCCCTCTCCTTTCCGGCAGATTCTAGGATATTTGACATTTCAACGACGGCGTTCTCGAGTCGCGCATGATCAGCTCGCAATTCATCGATTTCAGGTTTGCTCGATTCAAGATCCTGGACCATCTCGTCCAAGGTAGATCGGAGTTCTTGGCTGTTCTTCTGCTCCGCAGCAAGCAGGGACCGCATCTTGTCGTATTCCGTGTACATCTGTGTGAGTGTAAGACCGCCCTTTGTCCGCGAAGTTCTGGGCGAGAAAGCGCCAACGGGTGTTCCGGAGCGAACGGGTGTGCTGGGCCCTCCATTGAGACCACGGGGAGCTGGGCTCATGGATCTCCTGCTAACAGGTCCTTCGGATTCGAGTTGACTAACGGTCATTTCAAGCTCCGCAACACGACGCTCAGCGGCTTCCTTATCAGAATGTTCAGTTTCAATCTCAACGCGAAGGCGAGAGATCTCCTCCGCAGCACCATCCTTCGCTTTCTCCAAAGCCAACTGGCATTCTTGCACTCGTTGTTTAGCTGTTCCAGCAGAGTTTCCTTGAAGCTCAGCCAGTCGGTTCGCGCTGTCCAACTCAATGCGGAAAGATTCGGCGGCTTGAATCGCCTCCTCTTTCAGCTGGTGAATACTCGAAAGCGACTCTTCGTAGCGTTGCTCAACCTCGTCCAGGCGGCTCTTAAGGTTGTTCTCACTACGTCTCATAAAGTCAATATTCGCATTGGCCTCCTCATTTTCACGTTGAAGCTCCGAGATCCGGGCACTCTTTTCCTTGCGGAACTTGAGGTACTCTGCAGATTTCGTCTTCAACTCCGTCTCGAACCACTCATTGTTTTTCTTTGTCAGTTCCAGCTCTTGCTGAAGACTCTGTTCGCGGAAGCGAGTGCTGGCCGTGGACGAGTTGGCGGACTGAAGGTTCTGCTCAGCAGTAGAGAGCTCCCGTCTCAGTTCGATGGTCTTCTTGTGTTGCGTCGAAAGTTCTTCGGCCAACTTGTCGTAGGCGGCAGTCTTGGACTCAAGAAGGGAGAGAGTATCACGGTTAGAGGCTTCGAGCGAGGAAATTCGAGATTTCAGACTGCTGGCTTCGGATTCGTTGGACGTGGAGGACGACTTGAGCGTAGCGATTTCGGATTCCAAGGATGATCGGGCGTTTTCTGCAACGCGTTAGACAAAGGCCAAAGGGGCATCCTAAGCGCCATGATAAATACCTGATTCATGCAGCTTCTTCCTGGTTTCCTCGACCTCCACATGACCCTTCTCGACCGAGTTTTTCAGAACCTTGATCTTAGAGTCGGTGCTCCGTACGGCATTCTCGAGCTCTACCTCCAAGCGAAGCTTGTCAGACTTGAGCTCATCATTTTCATGGGCTTTATTGGTGATGGCCTCCAGCAATTGATTGACCAGTTCGACCGTAGGAGCTTGCGTAAGGGTAGAGAGGGTCGACTCGGAGATCGAATAATGCGAAGAGAGGTAGGGTAATTCGACTGTCGCAGTAGCCATGGTGGCTATCTAGTAGCTAGAGCAGAGCTCTGCTCAGCTTGCCGGCGTTTGAAAAACGATTATATCGCGAAATAAATGAATGGAAAAGGTAGGTAAGGTGAGCTTGCTCGATCGAACGAGTTCGTCGCGTGTAATGCGCACTGCTTCAGGACAAGTGCACACAACGCTGGCGGTATCTTAGGACATGACTGGGTTCATGAACAAGGCGAGTATAAATTAGAGCAAGCGACAGAGGGAAAGGCGAAAGAAAATCCCCTGTCGAGTGATGTGTTAATGGTTGATCGATTCAAAGGGCGTGAGGCGCTCTGGCTTTGGGCGGTTGCTTTCTCCCAACGCGGTTAGCGCGGTTAGTGCCACGTGATGTCCTCTGCCTTTCAAGGCCGTCACCTTTTTCGTATCCTTTGCCCCCAACAACCACCCTTTCACCTTTCTCTTTCGGCGTTTATGAAACTTGGGTGATAAAAGAGCCCTTTCGATTACTCGCTGGCTCAGATGACTTATATTGCTCTACGATAAGAGGTCTTTTCTCGTTCGCTCGAGGCAAGGCCTCGTCCTTGCTAACGGCTTCCCATTCCCTTGACGTCTCCACGCACCTACGAAATACCCTTTCCTTCCTTTCAGTCAAGACATTTGACAATCGCCAAAATGTCGCACCTTCAACAGCAGCTCAAGAGCTTCAACGCCGGTGTCATGGACTATGCGCAGAAGATGCCGCAGCAGCGACGCTTCATCCACAACGGCAACTCCACGAACACGTCGCAAGCACCGTCCTCAGCAGCATCGACACCAACACCCGGCATCGACCCGAAGCGCAAAAGGCACGATGTGGACATCGTTTACTCGCAACCCGCCAACACCGGCACGGGTAAAGATATCATGACGCAAGTGTTTTTCGCCATCGAGCACATGAAGAATAAAGGCATCCCGCTCAAGTTCTCGGATATCGTCTCATACCTCTCCCTCCAGAACCGTGCACATGATGAGGGTTATATCCAGGCGCTGCGGAGTATTTTGCAGGTGCATGAGAAGGTGGAATTTGACCCGAGTGGCGCGAATGGGGAGGGCACGTTTGCCTTCCGTCCGCCGCACAATATCCGTTCCGGTGAGCAGCTTCTGCAGAAACTGCAGGCGCAAACTACGGGTGCGGGAATGAGTGTCCGGGAACTACGCGAGGGTTGGCCGCAGGTGGAAGAGGCGATCAACAAGCTGGAGAAGGAAGGGAAGCTTCTTGTGACGCGGAATAAGAAGGACGACCATGCCAAGATGGTCTGGGCGAATGACCCTTCGCTTATCATTCACTTTGACGACGAGTTCCGTCAAATTTGGGAAAAGATTCGGATTCCGGATCAGCAGACTGTCAAAGAGGAACTGGAAAAAGCCGGTATCACGCCGACAAGCAAGAACAAGGTCGTCAATGCACGGCCAAAGATCGAGAATAAGAAGGTCAAGAAGCCCCGTCGTAGTGGAAAGACGACTAATACCCATATGATGGGTATCTTGAGAGATTACTCTCATCTTAAGCGTTAATCGTTAATCAAGCCTGTGTGTACCATATTAGCACTAATCTATAAATTGCAAAATAGATACCCGATAAATAGAGAATGCCAGAATTATATTTTCGTGTTAAGTATCGCTAGCACTTTGGTCTGGAATAGCTTGCTGTCATGTACATTCTAGCTAACCGTCTATGTATTCCTCAATGCATGATACTCCGAATCAAAACTAAGATATAATGAAAAATGAACATGAAATAGACACGCCCAGCAGAAATAAAATGAGATATTCAATCACAAAGCACCAAAACAGACAAGGGGAAGGTAAGGGCACGCAGTACGCGCAGCATCAACCCAACTCAATGCTTCCCATTAACAGGCGCGACCAACTTTCCCTCCGTCCTCTCAATATACTCCACCAAATCCTCAATCGTACACACCTTAATCCCCCACTTCTTCCCAAACCGCAAACACCCATCCCTCCTCATCATCCCATTACTCCCCTTCATCTCAGCAACCCCCTCCACCATCTCCCCATCCTCAACCAACTCCGCAATAACACCCGCAGGACTCTTCCCCGCCAATCTGCATAGGTCAACAGCAGCCTCGGTGTGTCCCGTCCGCTCGCGCACGCCGCCGGGCCGCGCGCGCAGAGGGATGATGTGGCCCGGGCGCCGGAAGTCTTCGAAGCGGGCGGTTGGGGAGGCGAGGGAGCGGCAGGCGAGGGAGCGGTCCTGGGCGGAGATACCGGTTGTTACGGAGGGGTCGCTGGAGTCGATGGAGATGGTGTAGGCGGTGCCCTTGGGGTCGGCGTTGTGGGTGACCATTTGGGGGAGGGAGAGACGGTCGGCGATTTCGGGAGTGATGGGGGCGCAGATTAGGCCGCTATTGTTGGGAGGAGTGTTAGTATGTGTTTCTTTCTATTTGTCTCCTGCCCATGGCGCGGCTCGTCTGTACGAATGGAGAGGCTAACCTTGTGAACCGGACGAGGAATGCCATTTGGGCATCAGTGACTGATTCCGCAGCGATGATGAGATCGCCTTCATTCTCGCGGTCTTGCGAATCCAGCGCAATGATAAACTCTCCTCTCTCTGAAATTGGCCTGTTAGCATCCTGGCTGCCTTCTCGGAGGTCCGCAACGGAGCCTCGGGGAGGAGGCATGGGGCGTAGACTCACTGAAAGCTTCAACAGTGTCCTCGATCGGGTCGAATTGGAGAACGGGGTCAGATGGCGAAGAAGGCATATTGACTGTTGAGGTGTTGAGGATCAATGGACAAGAGTGTAGTTGTAGTGACTTTTTTTGGTTTGCCCCTCGGCGTGAATGTGAAGATGTCAAGCGGGGCTATCGATTATCTCGGAAGTTTTGCTCGACGCTCCAAGGTGATTAGATTAAAAGAGAAGTAGAATCGTGATATTCTGGATTTCAACAACTGCAGGGAATTGAATTCCTTCTTATACAAGTACAAAAAAGAGCTATATTGACAATATGGGATGATAGTCGCAAACTCCGGTCCCTCGGCGGCAAATCGCTATCAAAATCGCCCCGTCCCCGTAAAGCCGGGACCGTGAATGTCTGTCTGATATTGACAGCCGCGCACAATCAACATGCGAAATAGTCGAAACCACTGCGCAGTCTGCAATTATGGTGCAGCAACCCTCCCCCCCTGCAGATCCAGAATCGTGAAACAGTTGATCTCGATCCCGAGTCTGCCAGATATGAGATTGCCGGTTTCGGGAGTGTGGGGGAAGGTTTTTAGTAGAGAGTGCGTACGCGGATGCGGTGGGATTTACATGGACGGGCTTCTTGCTTGGTATTACTATTACTAATGGGGGGGTTGGTGATATTCTGGTTCTCGTGGGATTCGGTGGGATAGTCCGTGGTCTTGTGTTGATAGGGTGTGGCGGCTGTCAGTGTAGCGTGGGCACCACATGGTATCAGCAATAGCAATATTTAGGGGCTATCTCGATGCGGTGCTGGATTTTCGTTGGTCTGGAATGTATGCGATGGGTTGAAGAAGTTTCTCAAACGCCACGTCTTGTAGTCTATCTATGCAAGGTGAAAATGCTTAACATATACCAACTCCACATCCAAATGAAGAGACGAACAAAACGAGTCATCATAAACCAAAACCTCCCATCCGACGGACTTCATCAGCCTGCCTCTCCAATGCTTTCCGCATCATCCGGGCATACTCCTTCTCGCGTCGCGACTGCTCTCGTCTCTGATCTCGCACCACTTCACGAGTAGAGCTGCCAAGCTCCTCGTCAATAGGTATATCCTCTTCTTCATCCCCTTGGTCAAAGTCAGATTCCGGGATCCCAGTAAATCGAAGACGTCCAATCCGCTCTCCAGTCCAGATGAGTAGCTCATCACTCATTAAGCTGCCCCCTGTAGGCAAGACTTTCTGGACAACTTCGTTGTTGCCACGCGAACTGGCGAATAAACCGCCCGTATCAGAGTCGTCTTCGTCTGACCCCCCAGCTTCAGCTCCAGAATTGGCTGTGCGCTGGTTTGTTTTCATATCTGACAGATGAGTGTTTATATTCCAACGACGGACTTCGGAACGTCCGTCTCTCTCTGTCCATTTGATATTGCCATCTGCGTCGGAGTAGACAATACGAGCACCGTGCGATTCAACAGACAATAGTTTTGACCGAGCAGCACTCTGACGATTTTGATATGTTGCCGAAGAAAGACTGGAGGACACGTCTGACGGCGTGAGATCATAAAGCTCCAGCGAGCCTCTACCTTTGTATTCCCCACAAGCAACTATCTTTTGCAGATCTGACCCATTCGAATCCGAACGCACCGGAAATCGTGGAGAAGGCGCTGAGGCAAGGCCGCATAGACTGCCACCAGAATGAACGATGTTCTGCAAACGAGGGAAGAACCGACGATCATAATGCAAGATCCCAGGAAAGCGGCCAGCGACAAGAATCGTGTGCTCATGTAAAGACGGGGGATGTAGAATAGACAAGGGATTAGGTTGTAATAACGATGCGTATGTAGCGTCAGTTCCCACAGAACCTGATGCAGACAACCTAGCATCATGGACATAAAGGTTCAACCACGTAGCCAGCGTCAACGGTGCTGAATAGTCCGTTTCTTGCGATAAAGCAAAAACCGGACAGGGATATCGCTGTTGCGTGACCACCTGAAGTTTTTCCAGGTCCACTTCATTCAGGACATTCCCAACTGCCATATATGCCCGTCGACGGACAGAGTCCACGCTCACGCATTCTCCCAGATTTAGAAACTCCGGCGTTGATTCCCCCGAAGCGGAAGCCGTCAGAATCCCCGGGGCACTAACACCAAGCACCCTACCCTTGGTAGACTGAGACGTAGCACTATAGGAATGGTTCAAATCCCATATGCAAACACTGCCATCTTCCAATGGTGCAACGACCTTGTCCTGCCCTGCGGAGCTCCAATCCCGGAACAGACCAATCCCTTTCACTTCCGGGGTCTCTTTTTTATTACCTCCAAGGCTATTCGTAGACGGCTGCTGTAGCCAATTGAAAGAAATCGGCCCATGTCTGTCCCTGTATTCCGAATACCAATCGATTTCCTCCCTCTCATACGACGGATCCCAAGCAGTCGCTGCTTTTGACCTTTCCGCAAGCGAGGATAGGGTGCGTCCGTCTGAACCGGTCTCGTTCGAAGATGTACTGTGCGGTTGAATCAAGGAAATAAGAGACTCCTGGCCCAGCGAGCTGAGTGACGGCGTCGGATTGCCAACGAGGCTCGTAGTTGTCTCCGCGGGGCGGGGTCGGGAAGCCTCGATATTAGCCCATGACTGTTCGTAGCAATGGAGTCTCCAGAGGGTGTTATCGTGGGCGAGGGCGAGGAAGCTTTTTGAGACGAATTGGAGCAGGACTTGTTCGCGGGGTGTGAGATCTAAATTCGATCATTAGAATCGTCAGCTTTAATGAACGGGAGTGTGGGGTAAAGATTGCTTACAGTCGATGATTTCGAAGAGGATTTCTACCGGTAGCGTATCCATGACTGGTTTCTTTGCGTGAGCAACATGGAGGGCAGACCGGTCTGTGGTGAGACTGGAGATAGCCCAAGAGATAGATGTCGGGAGGTCCGTTCCATGTCGTGGATAGATCGCGGAGTATTTTCCCGGGCTGGGTTTGACGTCACGTGTCTTTCTTTTCTACAATTATTGCGAGAGTAGTTATTGGGTATGTAGCAAATTATGAGAGGAATGAGTATATTGCAAATGGTCTATTCTAAGTGGTTGTGTGAACAGGGCTAGATTAGCCTATGCAAATACCTTCCCATATGTTCCCTGCCATAACCCTTAATCAAGACTTCATAACCGCATTAATTGTACATAAATATTAAAATAAACAAGATAGAGAGGGGAGAGATTAAGATTCCGGCGTATAGAGGGCGTCTTTGCAGAGAATGGCCACCTTCTTAAAGAAACGCCTCCATTCAAGCGGATCACCCTTGACTTTCATAAATTCAATCTCGAAAAGGCCCTCCGCTACGCATTCGATCAGGATCTTGCCCTGTAATACGCACTTTCTGGAGTCACTTGTGACAACCCGGATCATCGCACCGGCATCTCCCTGTGAAACTGCGGGAATTGCAGGCACAGGGACTCCCAAACGATGCAAGGCTTCACAAATCAAAGGAACCAGAAGCTTAAGTTCCCAGATAGAGAAGAAACGGGTCATAGTACGTAGAGGTATAATGTCACTGAACCGTTGCGCTTTCTGAGTCCGGCTCAGAGGCACGGAAGGATGAGGGGAAAACTGGGACACGGACGGTTCTTCTTCGAGGTTGTCAGCTAGCAGGGTGTCGTCCACAACTAAGGGCCTGCCGGAGGGCTGGGTAGATGAGAATGTATCGGCCAGATGAGGCATATCCCAGTCGACCAACATGTCTGCTCTCACCATCTCCGGTTGTGTAGACGGCAGCCTATGGTCCATATCATCTATATCCACGTCCATGCGATCCGGCCCGGGTGTGCCACCATTCGCGACTCGGGATACCGGTCGTGTCAAGTCGATGTGTAACGATTCAAACATGGACGTTGCTAAGTTGATCGGGTCACCCAGCCCGCCGTCCGGTGTCAGATAGCGGTTCTCTCGGGTGTACCAGGGATGTCTTCTGACATCCTCTAACAAAAATCGACTAGCGGGGTCGATGTTCAACATTCCACGCATTAATGATAGAGTCGCGGGCGGCAGCTCTTTCCATAATTCGTCCGAGGTCCTCGCGTTTGTTCTAACATATTCATCGTATTCCGCGCTCGTCTCCGTTGGACTATCCCAAGGCGTATTGCCAGCAAGCAAGACGAACAGAACGATACCACAAGACCAGATGTCTACCACATCAGGCCGATAACCTGCTCCTCTCTGTCCACCGCGAGAGCTGCACGCAATTACTTCTGGAGCAATGTATGGAGGACTGCCGCAGAACGTAGTCGATAGTTTAGTGGCCCCTTTGTACTCAAATAGCGTTGCCAGACCAAAATCCGCGATCTTCAGGTTCCCGTCAACCGTCAAGAGCATATTCTCGGGCTTAATGTCGCGATGCCCAACTCCCTTGGAATGCATATAACCCACGGCACTGATGAGCTGCGTAAAATAAACATGGGCAATATCCTCCCCCACGCCCTCATCTGCCTCAATTTTGTCGAAGAGATCGCCACCCTCGGCCAGTTCCATTGCGATCCAGCGCCAGACGTCATCCTCCCCCGTCGCGTAGAAGGAGATTATATTGTTATGGCCGATTATGTGTTTATGGACGGTCGCTTCCATCTGCAATTGACGCGGACTGATCTTGCCATGGCGCGCGGCGTATTCTTTGTGAATGAACTTGACGGCGATGATGGGGTTATCGGCGTTCGTAGGACAGGCTTTTTTTATACTGTATCAATAAAACCATGTCAGTATTATCACATGAGAATCTCCTCGTTATAAAGTAGCACCCACCAGGCATAAGCACCCTGTCCGATGGTCTTGGAGACGATGCGAAAGGGAAGATCGCTCGGTAGCGGGGCAAGCTGAGAGTGGTGCATCGTGACAGACCGTGGTGGAAGACGTCTAGAAACTATAAATTGGATGCAAAATTGATAAATAGAAAGAGAGCCATGGTCGAGTTATTCTCCTTCAGTCCAAGCAAGGGCCGGAGGCAACTCGAGACAGGCAGAAGAGAGAACAGATGAAAGAGAGGCGAACCTTCGCGGCACGCGAGAACCACTTTATCCTATTCGGGAAATGTGTTATCGCTGGAATGAATCAGCTACAGGCAGCATTGGTATTTATCATTTCCAGGGTAAAGGAGGTGCTATATGAGAAAACAAAAGATAGAAATAGACAAATTATATTAGCCCTACAATGCTACAAAGATGCAGAATTCTGGTATGCTTCAAACATCCGATCTTTGTACTTCCACCGGAGATTTTACACCTATTAACAGAATGAAGAGGGCGGTCGCTTTGAAAGAACCCATGTAGAAGAGAGTACACCTATGGAGTAGAGCAAGAGAGTCTAATTGCCCTAGCAAATCAATTCTCATTCCAGAATCCATAGTTACTTCGTCATACTTCTTCCGTTGCACACGGGGCAACATTCCGGCAGGCGAGGTAGATCTGCACAGATTCATACATATTCAGCCTTAATTTTCCCTGATCATATTCTGTATAGCTAACCCTGTATACTGGTTATTTCTCCTTCCATATTATCTCTTTGGTTTGTGGTAGCAAACAAAGGACTTCTTTACTACGTAGTACTTGTAGGTAAGCGGGGTGATGGTTGCCCCGGTGGTTGACTTCTTGCCGGTGGAGTAAACAACGCCTGTTCTTTTGTCTCTTCTCTCTCCATTGCTCTCCTTCTTCCCTTCTTCTTCCCTTCTTCTCTCTCCAAACACCGCGGGATACTCTTATTATTCTCATTTCCCCTTTTCAACTTGTACTCTCTTCTGTGCTAAGCAAGTATTGTTTTTGGTTCCAACATCCCTTTCAGTGGGTCATTCCTGCGCCCGTCATTCCAGAGAGCAACCCTCTCTTGCAACCCTGTGCTCGCCGCCATCTCCCCTCACTTTACTCATTAAACTCCGAGCTCTTTGCCCCCCGCGGCCGTTGTCTGATCGCCAGAATGGACTACACTATGGAAGATTCCCAGAATTCGGCACCCGACGCGCACGAGACCACCAAGCTAGGCTCATCGTCGACTCAGAGAAATGACACCCAGAGCGTGACCAAGCGGTTAGTCTTCCATTTTCATGTCTCAAACGAAAACCTGGCATTGACTTTTGCAGCCTCCAAGCAGAACTGATGCAACTCATGCTCTCGCCATCCCCCGGGATCTCCGCCTTCCCTGACGCGGACGGCAACCTTCTTTCGTGGACAGCCACCATCACCGGTCCGACAGAGACTCCCTACGAAGGTCTCACAATGAAGCTTTCATTTGCCTTCCCGAATAACTATCCTTACGCGCCGCCGACCGTCCTCTACAAGACTCCCATCTACCATCCCAATGTCGACTTCTCCGGCCGCATTTGCTTGGATATCTTAAAGGACAAGTGGAGTGCAGTGTACAACGTGCAGAGTGTTCTGTTGAGTTTGCAGAGTCTGCTGGGAGAGCCTAACAAGTATGTGCCGATTATAGCTCTGAATAGGTTCAATGGCTGACCTGTTCTAGCGCGAGTCCCCTTAACGCCCAAGCTGCTGAGCTCTGGGACACGGACAAGGAAGAGTACAAACGCCTTGTTCTGGCAAGACACCGCGACGTCGAAGACATCGAATAAACGTATTTCGTCGAAATCTGTCCTAGCCTCGCAGGACTGATGTATATTTACATCTTGTCGCCATACCGGGGTTCGTGCAGTCGAGTTCATCCTGCCTCCCGGACGGCACATTGCATATGCGGATGGGTACATGGTTTTGGAGTTTGCGTTGGAATCTTATAATTGGGATCACGGTGTCAAGTCAACTGCACGTGTCCCTGAATACCCTTTTCTTTTGGCATAGTATAGGAATGCATGGAGTCATCGTTTTACGACCGCTATTGTTACTGGTCGCAGCCCATATTGCTGTTATGAACGGAGGATCCCGAAATTACACCCCAACGCCTTCCAAGGTGATACAAAACAACATACATATCTGTTACAACAATAATAACTATACTTATACCTATGATGAGATGTACTGTTGCTCATCGGTGATCAATAGCCCTGCAATCGCGGCACTAGTGAAAGTGCTGATTGCTCCCGTCAACATGGCACTGATAGCAACGCGCGAGACATCACCAGCACGGGACGGGGCGATCTGAGCCAGCACACCAATCTGGTTACCCAGCGAGCCAATGTTGGCAAAACCGCAGAGGGCATAAGTAGCGATAACGCGAGAGCGTGCAGAAAGATCCGCATACTCGCTGTCCGTTTGAAGGTATTGGTAGGCGACGAATTCATTCTGCTGCTATTAATAACAACTTTTTTTCAAAAAAAAGAAAAAAAGAAAATTAAGACACTTACCGATATCAATTTCATCCCAATCAACTGCCCAACTTTCAGAATGTCATCACCATCGCGAGAGACACCAAGCAAAAATGCAATCGGGTAACAGATGTACCCAACAATCAGCTGGAGCGTCAACGTCGGCTCATTGATGTTAAGATAGCGACCCCACCAGGTCAAAAGACCGTCTATGAGGCCAATGAGCGAGATTATACAGAGCAGAGTAGCGCTCATGAGACCCGCGATCTTGATACCAACCCACGCGCCGTTGGCAAATGCATGCAATGCATTTGCGGGCCGCTCTTCCTCGGGTTCCTCGGGGATAACCACGCGGCCAGCTGTGAGAGTCTCGCCCTCGCTCTCGGGCCACCGTAGTTTAGAGGCTGCCAACGAGGCGGGGATACTCATGACACAAGATGAGATGAGAGCCTGGGAGCTAACACCCAGGCCGATGAAGGAGACGAGCAGGGAGCCTGCAATTGTGGCGAAACCGGAACACATGACTTGGTGGATTTCAGCCATGGTAAGATGTGCGACAAATGGCTTGATGAGCATTGCGGATTCACCCTGTCCGATGAAAGGCGACGCAGCTGCGACAACGGCCTCCGAGCCAGATACACGCATGCTCCAAAAGAAGAACGCAGCGAACTTGACAACGAACCACTGGATGATGTGAAAGTAGTACAGCAGCTGAACAAAGGAGACGAAGAAGATAATGGCTGGGACAACCCCGGCGATGAACCAACCGCTGTGATTTGCGGCAAAGCCATTTGTGGTTAAGAAATCGGTGCCTTGTGTTGAGAAGTCGAGGAGTTCGCGCGCCAGCGTCGAGATGAAATTGAAGATGTCGTAACCGGCCGTGGTGCGCAGGACGAACAGCGCGATGATGAACTGCACCAGCATACCCACAATCACCGTGTGCCAATTGACCCGACTGCGGTCTCGTGAGGTAACCCAGAGACTGAAAATGCACACGACCAGACCGAACAGACTGACGGCGCGGTTGTCGCGCGTGTTATCTGCGGATTCTGGCGAGGCGAAGGAGCCGATTAGGATTACCGCGATGGTGAGGAGGGCTGCGGCTGGGATTCGCAGTTTCTCGGGGATCAAGCGGACGAAGGGTGTAGCTGTGCGTTTCCAGACATAGAACACTGGTCGCGTGATGATGGAGACGGGAACGTAGAAGAAGATAATCCGCAGTGTGATGGCGAGGTATAGCAGGAACGGGATAACCCAGTTCTTGTCATGTCGGTGCAGGATGAGACTGGCTATCCACCATCTATCTAGGCATGAGTCTGCTTCTTTTCTCATCTCTCACCCCTGCTCTGTCTGCCCCCGGAAGTAAGAACTCACCCGGTGAACAAGAGCCAGATGACCGCGTAGGCGGCATGCTTCCAGTGTCGTAGCCAACGACGATACCACGGTTTGGAGATCATCTCGCCATCCTCGTCGCTTTGGCTTGGAGTTTTGCCTGCGTTTTGCTCCCAGGTAGTTCCGTCTTTGGTGTAGCCGATATCCCCGTCGGGGGTTTTTTCGTCCACCGGTTGGATGTACTGTTGGGGTTCCGGTTGCATGACCGGTTCGGTATGGATTTGAGGGTTCATTGTGCCTTCTTGCTTGGAGACGTGGTCTGTTATTTTCTCACGTGTTGAACTGAGCTGCCGGTCCTGCGGCAGTTTATCAATTCCGTGTCTGGGTGTCTGGCCATGGTCAGATCAAGATATCTCAGATGAGAGATAGCCACTGATAGGAAGTATATACCCTGCTTAGTTTGGGAAATAAGCTGCATGAATCGCGTCCTTCCTGGCTTGCTCCACTCCCTTTCTATCGGGTGAAAAGTCGGTTTCTAGGCCTAGAGCATGATGGATAAGAAGAAGAGGAGAAACAAAGAGGAGAAACAAAGAAAACAGCCGGAATGATAACGGAGAAACCGAGGGGTTTTTTTTTTTTTTTTTTTTTTTTTTGTGTATCACGGACCATCCGGTCTTTTTTTTTTAAGACGATAAGACGATCAAGGGGACCCTTCCCTCAGTGTTAAATCGCATACCGGGACTGGATACTTGCCACTGTCGGAGACGCCCCGACTTGGATTCTCCTCATGAAGTCGCAGTGCATTGTTACAGTCACACAGCATAAGACACGAGGATGGATTACTGGGTTATGTCTGGGTTATCTGTCAGGAGATATCAGAAGACTCTCTACGCACAGTGCGAGTGAGCTTAGATAGAGTCGTCTGATGGAGACGAGAAAAAAGAAAAATCTATAGAGCGCTTCCCAGATAGGAAATGTTCAGCCGAAGCTAAGAGACGGAGCTTTCCGTGGTTTAATATCGCTGATAAGAGATCTGGCGTTCACGCGTTTGACAGATATCATTGAGATATTTTGTCTATAGTCTCTGGTTGTTGTTTATATGCTGTCTATACGGACTGGCTCTATGATGTTTCATACGGCGTAGTCCGAAGACGAGTCTGAGCCAAGGTAACAATGCAACATTATTGTTCGTTGCAAGCAGATCGATGGGCACGTGCTCATCATTGCTATGCCATATGACCGTTTTCAATCATGTCCAACTGAATACTAGTAGAGTAATGAGTACTCTGGTATGCAATGATGCTCGCTTCTAGTATTTCTGGTCTGCACATGTGTTCTGCAGATAAACGTGATCAAGCTTACTTTTGCCCCTCCTCCATCCGGCGGGTCTTCTCCAGCTTCCTTTAACCTTAATCCGGCCCAGCAAGAAGATTAGCAAAAAGCAATGTGATCCATCGGTCACTTGCACTACAAGTACAATATTATCACCGCTATGGACGCAGACTGGGAGTTGGAAGAGGGTATTCCTCAGGTCGAGGATCCCTTTATCCAGAAGTATTTGAATGGTCGCAACTCTTTGATCGCTCAGGAACAGAAACAACGTCATGGTCAGCAACATCACCAAAACCACCCCTCCTTCGACTTCACATCTCAGAAGATGGTTAAGCTAATCATTCTCATCCGGTATAGATGCCAATCTCCGAAAATCCCTATCCCCCGTCGCAGACAGAGCATGTCGAATCGTCTCCAAGATCCGTACCCGCGAGCGAAGACAGGTCTGGTCCAAGGAACTCGATTATCCCAAAGACGACAACAACGAGACCACTCATCAAGCAGATGAGATCCTATACCCAGGAGTTATGTTCCATCTGGCCAGAAATCGGATGGAAAAGACCAAGCTCTGGAAGATCGTCCAGCGCATGCCCAAGGGCTCGTTGCTTCATGCCCATCTCGATGCTATGTTCGATACAGATTTCTTGATCGATCAGGCCTTTTCTACGCCAGGGATTCATATTTGGGCTCCTCAGTCATTACGGTCGCAGGGGGATTTCGATGAAGCACCGTTTTACTTCCGGTATGCGTCGTCGCCGACGGGGGCTGGTGAAGAACCGGTCTGGTCTGAGAATTACAAACCTTCTTCGTTGATTGATATTCGCACGGCTGCTGCGTCGTTTCCGAATGGGGGAGAAGCGGGCTTTCGGACCTGGTTGAGGAGTCGATGTGTTTTGACGCCGGAGCATTCGTTCTATCACTACCACGGAGTTGATGCTATCTGGGCTATCTTCCGTCGCACCTTTCCCATTATCAACTCGATCCTCCAGTACGAACCCATTTTCCGTGCGGGTCTCCGTCGCTTGCTAGGACAGCTTGCAGCCGATGGCATCCGGTATGTGGATTTCCGAGCTGCATTTGTCTTCGAGTATAGACGCGAAGGAGGCGAGACGCCCGAGCCGGACTACATCGAATGGTGTCGTGTGTTCAACGATGAAGTCGAGAAATTCAAATCCACCGAAGAGGGCAATAATTTCTACGGGGCCCGGATTATATGGACTACTCTTCGCACGCTATCCAACAAGGAGATTACGGACAGCATGAAACAATGTATCGAGACCAAACAGACCTTTCCAGACCTTATTGGCGGGTTCGATGTGGTTGGACAGGAGGATCAAGGACGAACGCTGGTCGACCTCGTCCCGATCCTGTTCTGGTTCCGGAAACAGTGTGTGGAAGAAGGGGTAGAATTGCCCTTCTTCTTCCATGCAGGAGAATGCTTGGGTGACGGTGATAGTACCGACAACAACCTCTTTGACGCTGTCCTGCTGGGTACCCGAAGGATTGGACATGGATTCTCGCTATTCAAGCACCCCTTACTTGTTGACTTGATCAAGGAAAAACGCATTCTCGTCGAATGCTGCCCCATCAGCAACGAAATCCTTCGGCTCACTCCCACAATCCAAACCCACCCCCTTCCTGCTCTGTTGTCTCGCGGCGTCTCGGTCGCGCTCTGCAACGACGACCCTGCAATCCTGGGTCACGGCCGGAACGGGTTGACACACGACTTCTGGCAAGCTCTACAAGGGCTGGACAACATGGGTCTCACGGGGTTGGCAACAATGGTGGAAAACTCAATCCGATGGAGTTGTTACGAAGACCAGACGACACCCGAGTGGTTAGCGGACATTCGTGATGGTATGCTGGGCGACGGGACCAAGGCCGCTCGTTTGCAGGAATGGTATAGAGACTTTGAGAAGTTTTGCGAGTGGATTATCCTGGAGTTTGCTGAGGAGGATATTGATGATTGATTTTGGGTATATATCCCGAGCGGAGTGGTGCCATACTGTTATTCTTTGTCTGGCGTGAGATACTGGGACTCTGACATGATCGTACTCCATAAACAGTATTCCCAGAATAACTAGTTAATCCGAAGTTTATGCAATGTCAATTACCCCTGTAAGAGCGTTGCAGTAGCATATCCAAAGTCGTGCCTAGGCACACATAACAGTGTAATCGACTACATCACAGCACCTGTTTTCGGGGCATTTTCAGGACACTAAAGAATAAACAACTCATACCAGTTGACCACAGGAAAACACATCCATCCCCTTCCCTGGCCAAGTTACCGACTTCGGCGTGTGTGAGTTGTCGGGGTGTGATTTGACCCTCCCGCCTGACCCTCTCCTCTGTCGGCGGCGGTTGATCGCCATTCGGAACGTCATCTCCTCTCCTCCATCTCTGGGGGAAAAGAAACAACCCTCTCTTTCCTTTTTTCTTCTTTTCATTCATCCCCCAAACAAAAAAAGACGCTGCTCCTACGGGACATACATACGCAAGAAAGAAAGGAGACACTACGCTCCTTTGTTTATATATCGCTGTTTTTTTTTTTTGAATAGTATTATGTTCCTTCCCCGGTGACAGTCTAAATGAGCCCCCGGTCGGCTCTGTTCGTCGCCCAAGATGGCTTCCTTTTTGCCTTCGTTTTTCCAGAAGCGGTTGCTCCGATATGCTCTTTCGAGGCTGGAGCTGGTCGATACCGAGGCCTTGGACTTGGATAGTCTGGGCATCCGCTGGGGACAGAGGAGTACGGTGGAACTACGGGATATTGGATTGAGATTAGAGGTAACCTTTTTCTAGAGTACTAGGAGACGTGATGATGGTGCTAATATGGCTGTAGAAACTAGCTAGTTTTTTACACCTGCCCCCCTCGAGTGAGTTGCTCAGCGCTCGCGTCCGGTTCCTCAAAATCACCGTTCCCGCCGATATCTACAGCAGCGGCATCGTTTGCGAAGCTAGCGGGATCGAAGTACACTTGAGAATATCGTCGGAGGAAACAGGACCGGCAGATCACGATCCGAAACCCTCGACGACCGCCCAGGATGCTACCGATGACCAAATTCTCCCCACACCGACCGATCTCGCACAATCGTTCTTGGAGGCGGAGCCTAAGGAGGAGAAGGATGAGCTACAGGCGGCTATCTCGTCGCGGTCTCAGGTGCTCCAGCAGCGGTCGTCGACATCGCTGAGTGATGATGAAGAGGAGCTGGGATTGGGGAATGAGAGTCTGTCTTTGCCTAGTTTTGTGGCTGATTTCTTGAGGGGGATTGCGGACCGGCTGCAGGTCAGGGTGAATGATATCGCTATACGGGTTGATATGGAGCTGAAGCAGGAGGGGCCGGCCAAAAGACAGCCAGAGGAGGAGCCGGATTTGGTGACTGCCGTGTTGAGTGTGCGGGAGGTCAAGGTGGATGGAGTTTCGACGACTTTCTCAGAGGATGCCTCCCATGCTCGAACGGAAGGAAAGAGACTGGTTTCGGTATCCGATATCAACATGGCCTTAGTCTCAGACCCCGTCGTTTTCTCGAACTATTCTCGATTCGCCGCCCCCCCTTCCCCGGATGACATGATGCAGTCAAAATCGAGCCAGTTTCCCAACAGGGCTCCGTCTCCTCCGCTTTCTAAGTCGTCGGGTAATTCAAACCTGGCCATGACGCGGTCGACTATTTTCGGAATACCTAATGAGCCGCAGGAGGAAGAGCCGGGGAAGCCAGGGACACCAAGACCGACTGCACCGCAGATGGAAACATCCGCATATACCTTTGATGGTCGATTTTCGGATGCAGATTCGGAGGGTGATACCAGGAGTGACGGCTATCTTCAAGACTCGCAGAACCTTGCGGATGATGGGATATTGGATAATCCGGATTATCTTGATTCGGTTATTGATACTCAATACGACGACGACGATATTGAAGGCGCATCACGCCCATGGGTGGGAGGAGAGCAACGCATTGCAGACAGTGAGACTACTTCGCGTCCTCCAAGTCCGCAGCTGCATTTCTCTGAAAGCATGCCGCGGGAGGGTGTTGTAGGGGAAACGGGAATCGCAACAGGAATGTCAGCGAGTCAAGAACGAGTATTTGATACTCAAGGCTCTGTGCATGACAGCCAGGCTGGTCTCGGGATCACTGAGAGTGCAGTACACCGCACGGGATTCTCTGAGCTTCCTCATCTCTTGGATTCTTCGCTCACTGAAAGAGGCCCGGAGGAGCAGCCTCCATCTCATACTTCGTCACCCCCTTCCGAAGCTGGAAGCGCAAATTCCGGTTCATCCAATGGAGACCTCTCAGAGTCCAAGCTCTTCAGCCATGAGGAGGCGCAGAGCATGTACATGAGCGCTATCAGCCAAGGATCAGGCTCGAGGAGCTTCATGCTTGCCATGCCTGGGGCTTGGGATTCAGAATCGACCGTTTTGAGACCTAGCCCTGCTCAAGAGACAGCCAGCCACCACGAGGAACAGGAGGAATCAGTATCCACGCCAAAGCTTAGTGGTCAACCGGGACCGTTCGCACATGCCCAGAAACAAGGAACCGAAGATAATTCTGAAGCGCAGTCTGAAACGACTGAAAAGGATCTCGGCCAATCGACTCCTGAGTTGAATAAGGTCACTGGTGTGGCGAAGAGGTTTTTCAGCGTGGATAAGGTGTTGATCTGGATTCCGCCTGTCGAACAAAGCAACGAGGGTGGAGAAGGCACGTCAGCAGAGTCACGCAGAGGATCCCACGAGGACTTGGAAGAATCCACGGCCGACTTGCGGGAGTCTAGAATTGAAGATGACCTTCTTACTTCAAGGATGTATGACTCTACGCGACTTCGTCCAGGCACTTCGCACCGCTCAAAGGAGTCGCGCGCCGACGTGCACGATGAGCATAAAACAATTGCGGTCGAGGTGTTTTCCGTGGACTTGCAATTCGACATTGCTACCGGCTGGCTTCTCACCAAGATGGGCCAGAGAATTGCCCAGGCCTTTGGCAGTAGCGAGGAACAACCTCAACCTCCTAAGAAAGGCCGTCAACCAGAGAAGCCGCAGGGTAGACAAGCGATCAGCCTCTCTCTCAAGAAGCTGTCTATCAAGTTCGTCGAGCATTTGCATGGACACGCCTATCCTGCTGACGGCACTGGATTGAACTCATCGCAGTCGTTCGGTTCGTCTATCGAAGATATCGTCCTGCAAGCTGCAGCATCTGGCCTACAGGCCCGCTTCGCTACGGAGAAGGAAACCACAAATTTGCATCTCGATATTTCCAAGTTCACGCTAGGATTTGCTTCTGATAATCTGCTATCGTTCGATGAGAGCTTGAAGATGCGAGAATCTACACGGGATATCATGGCGCCCACGCATGGTGACATCTCTCTTTCCCTGAGCAGATCTCCTGATTCTGGAAGAGTCAATCTGACCACACTTCCGCTGCTGATTAATTTCAACATTCAACATCTTGAGGAAGTTTTTGGTTTCTTGGGTGGTTTGAGCACCATTCTGGAATTAGGAAGCTCTATCTCATCTGTGTCAACCGTGAAGGGTGCCAAGCAAGAAGCGCCACCACCAAAACGGCCCCGTGGAGTGCATTTCGAGACGGCGCCTCCGCCTGCCAGTGTGCAGCCAGATGATTCTACGCTTTGGAAGGTAAATGCTCGCGTGGGTGGTGTTGTGCTAGACGTTGTTGGAGAAACCCATTGCCTTAAATTGAGATCAACGGCTCTCAAGATGGTCAGCAGGTCTGAAGGCATCGGAGTCCAAGTCGACAAGGCAAAACTGAGCGGGCCATTCCTCATTAATGGCTCCCAGGATGCACCTGCGAAGGTCAGCTTGACCAGTATCAGAGTTGAATACCTGTTCACTCCGAAGGAAGTCGATTTGGACCGCTTGCTGGCGCTGATTACGCCGTCCAAAGATAAGTACGATGAGGATGACGATATCATGCTGGAAACGCTTTTCCGACAACGGCGACAAGGCTCTGTTCTTCGCGTGACGGTTGCCGGGATGAAGGCCGTCATTTCTCGGATCAATGACCTCGAACCAATTTCCCAACTCGGCAATGAGCTGGACAGGTTCTCGAGTATGGCCAAGTATCTTCCCGAGGATGACCGCCCCGGGCTTCTTATCCTTGCTCTGATTAAGGAAGCCGAAAGTCAGGTACACATTGGCGGTCAAGTCGGGGGTATCTCCGCTCACCTCCGCAACGCCGAGGCTGCTTATATTAGCATTCCCTCTTTGATTGCTGCTCAAGTTGGAACGATAGCAGTCGTCAGAAATGGCGAGGAGGAGCTCCTTGGTGAAGCATTGATATTGAGCAGGGAGCAGAGCCAGGATCACACACCACTCCCCGTTCTGATGGCTCGTTTCATTGCCGATGAGATGGAACCTGCTGTCAAGATCAAGCTGCATAACCTACGGGCGGAGTATACGATTCCGTCAGTGATGGCGTTCCTTGGGTTTAGCGAGGACATGTCGCGGGGTGATGTTGCTAGTAATATGGCGAACTCACTGGCCAATCTTGCAGAGGTACAGGAGTCTCGTCACGCGCCTGAGAAGTCTCCTGTAGGGCCTGGCAGTCTAAAAGAGCCTGCTAAGCCTATCAGGTTGGCGCTGGATTTGCGAGACTGCGTTATTGGCCTCAATCCTCGCAACACGCCAGCCAGGGGCTTGGTTGTGCTCACGAACGCCAAGTTCTCCGGTACCATTCATGATCCTGAGTCCTCTGAGGCGGCATTAGACCTCCGAAAAGCGTCAATTATGGTCATCGACGACGTGCAGAATGTGGGTTATACCGATAACGTATCCCGGGCTAGATCTACCGTTCCACAGAGCAGCCAAGTTCAGTCCTTGATCGACTTGGGATATGTTCCTGTGTCGTCGATTTCGTCAGCGACAGCTACCGTGAAGTTACTGACTTCAGGTGACGGGACGAAGTCAATTGATGTGGAGCTCAGAGATGACCTGTTGATCCTCGAAACATGTGCCGATTCGACGCAGACCTTGATAAGCATCGCGAATGGTCTTCAGCCACCGATTCCTCAGACTGAAGCCGTCAAATACCGGACGGAAGTCATGCCAATCCAGGACATGTTGGCGTCGTTCTCAGGGGATGCTTTTGAGACTGATCCGGTAACTGCTCGGCCGGAGGGTGTTCATGATCCTGTTCCTATTGGAGAGGATGATGGAAGGGAGAAAATAGAGGACGAGCTCGAATACGTGAGCGACTTCTATCCAGCCAAGCCTGGCTCTGATACCGATGAGTTCGCCGGCATGACGGGCTCGCCAACGGGCGCTTCCGATTCCGAAGATCTTCTCGATAGTTTCCATTCACAATACGAGGTTTCGTCCAGCTTTTCTGAGCTTGATTTCCAGAGCGACCATTTCGCCAAACAGTCCGCGGTTGGTGGTACGGCACATCGGTGGGATTCGACGCAGAACACGTATGGGCTTTCAAATGACTCGAAGCTTCAGAGGAGTCCTCTGCGAGTTAGGGTCCGGGACGCCCATGTCATCTGGAACTTGTTCGATGGATACGATTGGCAGCGGACGCGGGATACGATTTCCAAGGCTGTCAAGGATGTGGAGAAGAGAGCGTCTGAAAGACGTTCTAGGACTGGTGGCAGCCGAGCGTCCCCTGGACTCGAAGAAGAGGAGGAATCGGTGATTGGTGACTGCCTCTTCAACTCAATATACATTGGCATTCCCGCGAACAAGGATCCGCGAGATATTCGTGGCGATATTAATCGGAATATCGATGATCTCGTCAGCGAAACGGGTAGCTATGCGACTACGACTACTGTGACTGGGGCAACAGCGCGACAGGGTCAATCGCCGTCGATACGAGGGAAAAAGCTGCGTCTGTCTCGGAGCAAGTACCATAAGATGACGTTTGAATTGAAGGGTATTTGCGCAGACCTTGTTGTCTTCCCGCCTGATTCAGACGAGACGCAAAGCTCGTTGGACGTGCGTGTCAATGATCTAACTATCTTCGACCACGTGCCCACGTCGACATGGAAGAAGTTCGCTACGTATATGCACGAAGCTGGCGAGAAGGAAAGCGGAACGAGCATGATCCACCTGGAAATCTTGACTGTCAAGCCAGTTCCCGAGCTTGCTGCGTCGGAAATTGTCCTGAAGGCTACTATTCTCCCTGTTCGGCTGCACGTCGATCAAGATGCTTTGGACTTCCTGTGTCGGTTCTTCGAGTTCAGGGATGAGTCTGCCGTTAGCACGCCGCCTGCTCCAGGCGAGGTTCCGTTCTTGCAGCGGGCAGAGGTCAATTCCGTGCCAGTTAAACTCGATTTCAAACCTAAGCGCGTTGACTATGCTGGTCTCCGGTCCGGTCGCACAACCGAGTTTATGAACTTCTTCGTCCTAGACGGCGCAGACATGGTCCTCCGCCATGTAATTATCTACGGTATTTCCGGCTTCGACAAACTAGGCCAAACCCTCAACGACATCTGGATGCCAGACGTCAAGAGTAACCAACTCCCCGGCGTCCTTGCAGGTCTCGCCCCCATCCGCTCCCTCGTTAACGTTGGCGGCGGCATGAAAGACCTCGTCGTGGTGCCTATGCGCGAATACCAGAAAGACGGCCGCATCGTCCGCAGCATCCAACGCGGCGCCATCTCCTTCGCAAAGACAACCTCCAACGAACTCGTCAGACTCGGTGCCAAACTCGCTATCGGCACACAAACCGTCCTCCAAGGCGCAGAAGACCTCCTCTCCGCTCAAAACGCTGCCGCCCAACAACCAATCCCCTCTACAGCAGCAGGAGTAACAGACGAAGATCTCCTCGACGAAGAAGAAGCCAAGAAAATCTCGTTATACGCAGACCAACCCGTGGGTGTCGTGCACGGCCTCCGCGGCGCTTTCACCGGTTTAGAACGCGACCTCTTACTCGCTAGAGACGCCATCGTCGCTGTGCCAGGCGAAGTCGTTGAAAGTGGGAGTGCCAAGGCTGCTGCGAGAGCTGTGTGGAAGCGCGCGCCGACTGTTGTGCTTAGACCGGCTATTGGGGTATCCAAGGCTGTTGGGCAGACGTTGTTGGGGGCCGGGAATACGCTGGATCCGGCGAATCGGAGGAGGATGGAGGATGTAAGTTTTTCCATTTCTCAATATCCTCTTTCTGGTACGTTTTGAGCTAACATGTGGACAGAAATACAAACGCCATTGAAACCCCTCTTTCGACATCAGTTATCTGGATTATTTTGTTCATGTTTTTCCTACAGCATACTTGCTTGCTTATTATACCCTGCTTTACTACTTGTTATGTTTCCATATTCCGACCCCTATTTCTACACGAAACCGAAGAATGAGATTGATGATAATGATTGACGAACGACTGCGTCTTCTTGTTGTATTTGGCTAATTGATTGTGTCTTTTCAATTGCATTTCCTAATTATTCAGGACATAGATTGGTGTTTATTGGAATTACTTACTCGTTTGCTTGCTATGAACACTTTACTAAAGAATGAATAAATTACTTTTGTGATTATGATTAACTATCATCAAAATTACATATACTCCTTTCCCCCCATAACCAAACACTGAATAATATATAGGGTAAATAAGATCAGAAAAGGAAACACTGCTGCCCCAATGGTACACTTGTAACTTCTCCAGCCTTGCACTGTTTTCCATCTGCCACGACAGTCTACAAACCACCCGTTAGCATCCTTATCCCCATACGTCGCAGAACCTGGGGAGGGGGCGAAACTCACAAATAACTCCGGGTCAACCTCCATATGCGGCGTCGCATTATTAAACTTCATATCATGTTTCGTGACAGTGCGGCAGTTCTTGACTGGCTCGATTTGCTTTTTCAGATCGTACGAGTCGATGACGCCGGATTCGACGCTGGCCCTGGAGACGAAGAGCACGCTAGAAGTTGGGTTTAGGGGCTGTTATTGGAAGCGTTAGTGGGATTGATTTGACCATGGTAATGGGAAGAGGGTGGTACGCACCGCGAACATCTTTCTGGTGATGATAGGTTGGACAGTGGAAATCGAAGCATTTGGATCTCCCTAGACATTGTTAGTGACGACCATCACGGCTAACAGGGAGGAAACATACCATCTGCGCCGAAGCAATGAATCCCTTCTTCAGCACCAAGAACGGCTTCGTTCCAAAGTTCGACGGCTCCCAGATCGCCAAATCCGCCATCTTACCCACTTCCACACTCCCCACCATATGACCTATACCCTGCGCCAACGCAGGATTGATCGTGTATTTACTGACATACCGCTTAATGCGGTGGTTATCAGCACCAGTATCCTCATCCTCAGGGAGAGGGCCTCTCTGCTCCTTATTCTTATGCGCTGTGTTCCAGGTGCGGAGGATCACCTCGCCGCAGCGACCCATTGCCTGGGAATCAGAGGACATCATACTGATGGCGCCTGTGTCGTGGAGCATGTCTTCAGCTTCGATAGTTTCTGCGCGGATACGGCTGTCTGCGAAGGCGATGTCTTCGGGGATGTTCTTGGACAGGTGGTGGCAAGACATGACCATATCGAGGTGTTCGTCGACTGTGTTGCAGGTGTAGGGCTTGGTTGGGTTCGTGGAGCTAGGGAGGATGTTGGTGTGTTGGACGAGGGTAATCATATCTGGGGCGTGGCCGCCTCCAGCGCCTTCGATGTGATAGGCGTGGACGGTACGGCCCTTGAAAGCTGCTGCGGTACGTTCGACGAAACCGGATTCGTTCAGGGAGTCGGTGTGGATTTGGCATTGGATGTCGTATTCTTCGCAGACGCTGTATTACCTCGTTAACAGAATGCATAATGCAAGTGGATGGCAATGAAAGACCCACCTAATGCATGTGTCAATGGCTGATGGCGTACAACCCCAGTCTTCATGCAGCTTCAAACCAGCAGCACCTGCGTTACACTGATCCTGTAGGCCTGGCTTCCCAGTGTCACTTCCTTTTCCAATTACACCGTAGTTGACGGGTAGATGATCCAGGGCCTGCATCATTTGACGGATATACGTTTTACTCGGAGTGCAGTTTGCCGCGACAGTGGCCGTGCTGGAGAGACAGGTTAGCAATCATTGCCTGAGAGCTAGAGCTGAGCTTGAGAAGACGTTGAAGGACTTACCTTGCTCCCGTTCCGCCACCAAACATGGTAGTTATTCCTGCGGCTAAAGACTCATCGGCCTGCTGGGGACAGATGAAGTGAACGTGTGTATCAATACCACCAGCCGTAACAATCTTTCCTTCAGCAGCGATAATATCCGTGTTCGATCCAACAATCAGGTTCGAATTGACACCGTCCATAGTATCAGGATTTCCGGCCTTTCCAATAGCCACGATCGAACCGTTCTTCACACCAATATCAGCCTTATAGATACCAGTCCAGTCGATAACCAGGGCGTTGACAATAATCAGATCCGCGCATTCATCGTCTGCTCGACCTGCAGCTTGACCAATTCCATCCCGAAGAGTCTTGCCACCGCCAAAGGTGCACTCGTCGCCATGTGCGGTGTAGTCCTTTTCCACCCTCACCCACAAATCTGTGGTACCAAGACGGATTTTATCCCCAACCGTTGGTCCATACATCATAGCATATGACATTCTGTCCATTGTGTACGGGCGGATAACGCTGTGGTCTGATGGAGGATCCTCGGGTACGTGCCGGAAACCTTCTTCCTCGAGACGTCGCAGGACCGCGTTCACATGCGACATGTCAATGGTTCCCGTTGCGACACTGCTTCCACCCTTAATGGTCTGAAGACCACTGATCTGAGTCAGGGTCACCGTCTTCGTTTCGCCCGGTTCGAATCGTGCGGAGGTTCCCGATGGTATATCTAAGTGGTAACCGTATGACTTGATGCGATCAAACTCCAATTGAGGGTTGGTCTCGATGAAGTGGAAATGCGATCCGACCTAGAATGGCAGCATCGTCAAAAGATTGTCCGCACATAGTGAAGACACGGATAATCACCTGGATAGGTCTATCTCCTTTATTGGTAACGCGCACTCTAGTCCTCTTCCGCCCCGGATTGAGCTCAATCGTGCCCACGTCAGCCGGGACAATCGCACCTGGCGCCAGGTGCGGATCATAGTCTGCATCTTCGTATACCGGGAATATGGATTCGGATGGAGGAGAAATGAAACTGCCGTAGAGGGCAAGCTCTATATTGCCATCTGCAGAACTGATAGGTTGGTCTACCGTCACCAAATGAGTTCCAGTGGTAAAGGTTCCCTCAACCTGCAATACTTGAAACTGAGAGACCACAGAAGGAAGCACATGTCGGCGGCCTAGGATATGCTTTCCCAGAGACATGAGCTGAGCCACTGTGCGGGTTCCATCGCGGATTAGCTGACAACAATTGGTTAGCGCATCAATTGATTTGGCGGAAATCCATATTTTACCTCATGAAGGACATGCGACAACAATGCCTATCATAACGTCAGCTATCGATTATATCAACTTGGACAGTTGAAGATCGCACTGTAGCTTCGGTATTATTCAATTTCACACCCCTCGCCAGGCGATGTTGAGCTAGGAGACCGGTTTGCGCGATGATGAGTTTGTCCAACTAGCTCAGCTGTTAGCCATTGATCTTCTGGTAGACGATGCGGTGGACAGTACCTCTCGGGGAACGAGGTTCATCTTGGGCAACGATTGGATCACCAGTTACCGGCAAAAAAAAAAAATAAAAATAAAAAATAGAATAAAAATAAAGAGCGGGAAAGGCTGGTAGCAGAATTAGAGTAAGGAAGGTTTTATTCAATAAATCTTGCATATGAGCAGTTCGTGGCCCGATAGTACTCCGTACTATGGAAGATGTTCGGTGCCGCAACGCCGGAGGTGGGCCACAGGGCTATCGCAGCATACCAATGCTAGGGGCCGTGAACAGTGTATGTCACAAACCTCTCACTGCTCAATGGGTCAATGCTCTTGAATTTTCGCACATCTCGGCCATCTTCATGGAAAATATGGAGAAGAAGCTTTCGGCCATCGGCCAACGCGGGACCACCGGAAACGGCATACTTGATGTCACCATTTCAGAGGGACCAGAGGAGCCAATTGGCTGTGAACGGGGACTCTCTTGGTGATTTTGAGTTCATGGGGGTTTAGTATAAGATAATTATGGGCATCCCATGGCACTACACGGCAATGGAAACGCAATGACAACGAGTCCCCCTCGCAAGCGCACGGTTGGTGGCGGAGAGATAGACATCGAGGCGTTCCAGCGATCCTCCTCGATCGCAACCCTTTCCTCCACATACCCCTTGCGGCTCATCTCACACCCAGTCCGGACAAGCAGTCGCGCCGCCATTATTTTCATGTCCTCCTATGGAGGAGGACTTGTGGCTGGGGATCATGTTGACATGCATGTTAGGGTCCGACCCAAAGCACGATTAGCACTTCTGACGCAGGGAAGTACGAAAATCTACAAAACACCATCGAAAGACTTCTGCACGGAGCAGAATCTTACCGCCACGATAGACGAGGGAGCAGCGCTGCTATTGCTGCCCGACCCCGTACAGCCATACAAGGGGAGTTCGTATAAGCAAAGCCAAGCGTTTCATGTACACCCGCAGCACTCCAGCGTGGCATTTTTAGACTGGCTGTCAGCAGGCAGGGCGGCACGCGGAGAAGCATGGGAATTTTTCCAGTGGAGAGGGCACAATGAAGTGTGGACTCTCCCTGCCAACGCAGGCCACGCAGCCCCGAAAAGGCTCTTGCTGCGGGATAACGTCATCCTAGATGGCATGTCTCCATTGGAACACAGCTATCGCGATGAAATGGATGATTTGGGGATATTTGGCACCCTGATCCTCCGGGGGCCGGTTTTTCATCCGCTGGCGCAATTCTTTTTGAAGGAATTCACCAGTCTTCCGCGGGTCCGAGGGGTATCCAGCACAACAACACCGTCAACCATGAAAGCGAAAACGACAACGACAATACCAACAGCATCACCAAGGCTGACTTGGACCGCAGCGTCAATACGGGGATGTGTCATCGTTAAGTTTGGGGCCAAAGATGTTGACGAGGCCAAGCAATGGCTGAGGGACATGTTAGAGCGAGAAGGAACGGTGGAAAGAGAGTTTGGCAGGCATTCTCTACTGTGCTTACAGTAGTAATCTGTACATAGACTTAGAGCATGATCATAAATGAGCGGTGTTTTGCCTTCGCGGCGGTGACCTGAAACATGTTCCTTGCAGAACTTCGAGATCGACTGGCGTTGAGATCGTCTCATAATGGATCAGTCATTCGTCTTGGTGTGTTTGTCGCGGAGGGGGGCGGGGGCAGGACAGCACCGCAACTGCAGTCATCATTGGACCACGTTGGCTGGCGGTGGGAAATTTTAAAAAAAGATCCGTCGAGCGGAGAGAAAAAGAAAAAAACACGAAGGAAAAAGAAACGAAAATGAGATGAAGGGGGTGTGTATACGGAGTACGGAGTACAGAGTAGTAGAGAGTAGAGTTAGGAGAGAGTGTGGTTGGAAAAGACCGACTCAAAAAGGAAGGAAGAGGCTCTGCTGGACGACACCGGTACTTTGTATAATTCTGGATCTTTTCTACAAATTACCTTCTGTCGCGTCTCTTTTTATTTATTTTTGCTCTTCTCAGCGAGGCGCATCCATTTGCTTTCTGTCATATAATCCGACTCTTCCCTCTTTGTCTCCGTCTCTTTCTACTATCGTTCCTTGGCCCTCATTCGTTTGCTACCTTGACCTATAT
Source organism: Aspergillus glaucus CBS 516.65 (assembly GCF_001890805.1). NCBI lineage: Eukaryota > Fungi > Ascomycota > Eurotiomycetes > Eurotiales > Aspergillaceae > Aspergillus > Aspergillus glaucus. The sequence continues at coordinate 397,555 of NW_019170466.1, read as the reverse complement.
AACACGGACTCATATAACGCTGTCTATTGATCAAATCCTCTGTTTGCCTGGGTCCCTGCCTGTTTGTAATAGCCGCTGGCTCGTGCTAGGTTCCTGATTCGGCCTTGCACCTGGTCGTGATTTCATAGAACCAGACTCAGTCTTTGCTCGGAAAAAAACCCTGGAAAATTTAACCACTCTTTTTCCTCTTTTTTCTTTGGCCACAATGGAAGTTCGACCATCCAATCCCCATCCTCTGGGACTCCGGTACAGCGTTGTCGACTTCGACCATTATCCCGGTTCTTTGCAGTTTCAGCTTCACCAGCACAAGGATTCCCTAAGCGCAGGCACAGCCTATAGCGCAGCCATGGAGGAATCGAAACCGGACTGCTCGGAATTGCTTTCGGTACACCAATACCGGCAGTGTCTCTGGCAGGATGACGAGAGCTGCAGTTCAGATGGCCATGGCGCGAAGGCGCTGCAGCACAGCAACGGTGCTTCTAATCTCAACCAGACGCCTTCTCTGTCAGCGACGTCAAGTCCGCCGCCTCTCTCGCCGTCATATTCGCTGAGTATTGCATCGCAGCGCAGTGAACAGGAGCTGGAAGGTTTGGATAGTTTTCTTTGTGAGTGGGACGTCTCGTCGCAACCATGAAATTGTACTGACGGACATAGTTCCACGAGCATCTAGTGACCAAATGGCGCATTCGGAGTTTCCAATTCGCAGAAGAGTTTCAAAGCGACTGGTATGCTTCTCTTCCCTTTTTTTCTATTTTCTTGCGCATGCTGATGAATCAGAATACATTTCACGATCGATTAAGGAAACCATCTCTTACCCGAGAGTCGTCATTCCGCAGCACCCATACAAAGACGCAATCAGATTCGGTCCTCACGGACCTGATACAGGCCAAGGCGACAATGGTGCACCAGGGAACGTCCTTTGAGATACTGAACCCGCATGAATCGCTCAACTTTGCCCGCATCGTCTCTTATATCGAAGATGTGGATATGGATGACTTCTCGTGCGCCTCGTCGGATTATAAACGGGAGTCGTTCTTATCTGCGAGTACCATCAGCACGAAAGTCTTGAAATCGGAAAGAGAGGTTGCGCCATTGGATGTGCCTTATAATGGGCCAGAAACAAATGGCGATACTGGCAATGAAGAGGTGCAGGTACATTCAGATCTGGTGGGCGAACCACCTCATACACCAATGCCGTCAATCTCGGAGCGCTTGGAGAACAACGAAGATGGTGCGTCGACTCATGGATCCCGTTCCGAAACACCAGAATCCAGCGTCCTGGGTGAACCAGGGCCATGCGAAGAGGATGGTGTTGTCGTCAACGAACCGGTGCAAGTCCCCAGCGCACCGAAAGAAGTTCCTTCCATCATGCTGGAGCAAGCTCCTTCGAATGCGCCCAGGCAAACTCCCAACAAGCCAGAGCAAAAACCTCAGCTCCAGAAACGTTTCTACCCGGAACCATGGCCGTTGAGTATGTACGACGACGGACCCACCTCCGGGCTTAGGGCTCAGGATCAGCAAACCCGCCCGGTAATCCAGCATCACATACCTGCACTGACAGAGAAATCAAAACGGGGCGCATTTAGTCGACTACGAGCCGTCATCCGTTTACCATTTCTGCGACGAAAGACAGATGGCATGGGCCGGCGATGAGACTGACTTTTGATTTGTTTTTGCTACGGAGTTATTAGATACCCAGGGACTATGCCATTCTGACGTACATTTGACTTATCCTCCATAAACTCCCATCTACATTGTACTTAGTATCCCACAAGACACCAAGTCCCAGCCACAGCAAAAGTAAACCAAAATGACCGAACCCTCCCTAACAGCCAGCGACATAATAACCACCCAATCCCTCGACAACATCCTCCCCCACAAAACAATCCTCATAACCGGCTGCTCCTCAGGCCTAGGCACCGAAACCGCCCGCTCCCTCGCCAAAACAGGCGCAACCCTCTTCCTCGGCGTCCGCGACATGCTAAAAGGCAGACGCACACTATCAGATATCCTCGACGGATCACGCGTCCGTCTCCTCCATCTCGACCTCTCCAGCTTCGCGAGTATCAGACACGCAGTGCATGAGTTCTTGAAACATGCTAGCTATCTGCACGTCCTGATATGCAACGGGGCCGTCATGGCAACCCCCCGCGAACAAAAGACGGAAGATGGGTTTGAAATGCAATTCGGGACGAACCATCTCGGCCACTTTCTCCTCTTCCAGTTACTATTGCCTGTAATGCTGCGCTCCATCGACCATGAAGCCGGCGAAGCAGTCCGCGTCGTCGGCGTTACGTCGTCTGCCCACCGCCGTCTCGGAATCCAATTCCACGACCTCAACCTCCAATCCACAGACCTCGATCCCACCGAAGTCCCTAAACTAGCATACGCTCAGTCAAAAACAGCAAATATCTACATGATGAACGAGATATCGCGGCGCTTCGGGTCCCGCGGCGTGCAGGGCCTCTCCGTACACCCTGGTAACGTCTTCACCGGCCTGCAGAAGTACATCGATGAAGCGGTGCTGGAGGAATGGAGGCAGCCGGAGATGAAGCAGCATTTGAAGAGCGTGGAGCAGGGTGCTGCGACGACGGTGCTTGCTGCTGTTGGGCGGGAGTATGAGGGTGTGGGCGGGGAGTATTTGGAGGATTGTAAGGTTGGGGGGATGGTGGAGGAGGGGTATCGGAGTTTTGATCCGGGGTTTGAGGCGCATGCTTTTGATGAAATGGGGGAGGGGAGGTTGTGGGGGGTTTCGCTGGGGTTGGTTGGGTTGCAGGGGGATCAGGCGTGATTTATTTGTATAACTGTGGTGGTGAGGTAGATGGGTATCTTTGTCAAGTCGAGTACAAGCATACTATATACAAGAAGGGAACTATAATACAAATACAAATCCAGATACAGCATTAAAGACAATTCTCCACCATAGATGCCAACGCAGCACTAACCAAACTCTTCCTCCTAAGTCCCTGCTCACTCTTCTTGCGCATCTCCCGACTCGACGACGGCGGGTAGTAGTTCTTGTCAATCCGCGATGAGAAACTCGGCAGCAATGCCCCGGAGCTACTCTTCCGTCGTCCTCGATACCCCTGCTCCGAATCCCCTACTCCCGCTCTTACACCCGAACCAGAGCCCGAACCCGAACCACTAGCCCCCACAGGCCGGGACCGACTCCGATTCGTAGTAACAGCTCTCCGACGCGGAGACCGCCTCGGCGGCAAAGAACTAGGATGGCAATCATATTCACCAAACGTGTCCATGGGACTATCTTCCTCCGCGCAGCAGATCAGCGCCCGACGAATCGCCTCGATATCCGCCGCGCTGCACTGAATCTGCGAGATCTGCTGTCTCTGCGCGCGGACGTTGATCGCCTCGTGCGTGTTGTTGCTATCTGTGTGCAGGAACTCGGGCGGTACGGATGTCGGGCTTAGGAAGGGTGTTTGGATATGCGAGACGGTCGGCGAGGTGAGTGTTGACTCGTTATCGGCGTCGCCGTGGAGTGAAGAGTCATCGTCATGGTCGACATCTGTGTCTGGAGGCGTGAGGAAGTATCCTGGTAGTCCGGAGCCGGGGACGAGTTCGGGGAGGGAGTGTGGTGAGAGACATTCTTCTTGCGCGTTATTCCTGGGATCCAGCTGTTGTTGGTTCTGTTGGTGCTGGCTCTGCTGTTGGAGGGTATGTTCGTGGAGTTTCTTGGTGAGGGTTTCGATGGATAAGCTGCCGTGCTGGTGGTCGGCGGGGACCGAGGTCGGAGGGAGAGAGGGCTGTCGGGAACGGAGGAGAGATGGTCGCACTGATCGGGGAAATCGCTGGCCCTGTGGCTGCGAGGTAAAAGGACCAGGCGATGGACAACGCGAGGATAGTGGGGAGACCAGCGAACTGTCGCTGTCGACCATGAGGCGATCATCGCCATCGAAGGCGACGCGGGGTCGTGGATTAAAGGTGAAGTCTTTGAACATTGTGCCTGTGCCTTTGCAAATTCGAACTGGATAGATTAAGTCGAAAATAAAGTCCCGGGGACTATTGCGAATGGAAAATCGAGGTTATTTTGGCTGGAGTAGGAAACCGGCAGACATGAGGAATCACACAGTAGTAAAAGTAAACGAGTGAAGTAAATAAAATAAAGAATTGCCTCTCTTTTATTCAAAATTCTTTTGAAGGCGAAAACGAGCGACCAGAGGCGAAAAAAAAAAAAAAAAAAAAGAGAGTTGAGGGTGAACCCTGGGGCAAGAATCAAAGGAAACGAACGTGGAGAATCACATCGTCTTTTACTGGGCAGAGTTGAGAATGCCACATTAAAAGAATAAAAAACTGTTACAATAATATGAGATCTACTCGTCTCCTTTTCCCGTCCAATTCTCTCTTTATGTTCTCTTTTCGTACGTATCTTTCATTGCGGCAGAGCCAGTTAGTTCCCCGTGCACCCTCAGGGGGTCAGGAGTGCCGTACAGAGTACTCTATAGAGTCAAACAAGTCAAGGTAATTGCGATTATAGAGACTGGAATTAAGAAACAGCATTTTAATGATTGTACACACTAATCAGAGTGAGACTGACATGTACTACTGCTCTACTCCGTACAAGTATACTCTTGACTCTCCGTACACGGAGTAAACCACAAAGTAAAACATCCATGACATGTGGTTTCTGATCTATCCTTTACTATGTGCAAGCATGCACAAGTACTCGCACATGATTCGTGTTGTATATTCCTTTTTCAAACCTGGCTCGACTCTCGCCACCGCGATATGTCCGTTCAAGCCCCCGGATATCACCCGGGGGCCCTGTATAGAACACGCATAGAACAAACTTACCCGGAGCAATGGAGTCCACTAAATTAGACCCCCCCCCGAAAAAGGCTGAACGATAGACACTCAACGGTTGGGACCGGTTTAAAATCGGCAGATCTTTCTTTGTTCTCGTTCGCTAGGGACGGGGTATGAATCCGACTGTCTTGATCAGAATTCTTTATTGGCAGAGACATCCGAATAGTCCATGTGTCTTTTGGACGTGTAATTCTTGGCTGGATTCTGGCTGGATTCTGGCTCGAATATTAGATCTGCCCCCCTAATCCGGGCCGATCTCTATGGAGTTCTCCGTGGGATCGGAAATGAACGGTGAACGGTTTCCGGGATATCGGTGTTGCTATTAATATTGCTTTTTTTTTGGGTATGCTGTGCGGTCGTTGGTAGGCTTGATATAGGTCTGGTTTGGATGGTTTGGATGGTTTGGAATGGAGGAGAATCGAGACATCTTGTTTCGATAGTTCTTTTTCTTTTTGTTTTTTTCCCCCTGCATCTAGAGTTCGGGTGTGGGATCTATCCACGCCATGCCAGCCTTGTACACGATATGCATATCCCAATGGAATATTTGTATCTCTTGTTATCCAATATTCAGCGTAGTACAGATAATCTAGCCTATCTCTGAGCAATCATGGCGTGCTGCCCTATGCCAGTATCCCAGTATCCGGCAAGAACGGCCGATCTCCGAGATATTCCCCGCATCTCTATCACAATCTGACTTGCCCTCCCACTTCTCTCTTCAGACTACACATGTTTGAATAGACATACACCATGGCATCCTTACTCAAGAAACCGTTGAAGCTCGCCCTCGTGCAGCTGGCCTCAGGTAATCTCTCTCTGTACTCATCCCTCGCAACACCACTAATACCGCACTACACAGGCGCCGACAAAACAGTCAACCTCTCCAACGCCCGCACCAAAGCCCTCGAAGCCGCCAAAGCAGGCGCATCCCTAATCGTCCTTCCTGAATGTTTCAACTCCCCCTACGGCACGTCATACTTCCCCAAATACGCCGAAACGCTCCTCCCCTCCCCGCCCACAAAAGAACAATCCCCCTCCTTCCACTCGCTCTCCTCCATCGCCGCAGAAGCAAAAGCGTACCTTGTGGGCGGGAGTATCCCCGAACTCGATGCGACTACGAAGAAATACTACAATACCTCGCTTGTGTTCTCGCCGAGCGGGTCGTTGATCGGGACGCATCGCAAGACGCATCTGTTTGATATCGATATCCCTGGCAAGATCACGTTCAAGGAGAGTGAGGTGCTTTCGCCAGGGAATCAGTTGACTGTTATCGATCTGCCGGAGTATGGTAAGATCGGGCTGTCTATCTGCTACGACATCCGCTTTCCCGAAGCAGCCATGATCGCTGCGCGCAAGGGTGCCTTCCTGCTCGTCTACCCCGGTGCCTTCAACCTGACTACCGGTCCCCTGCACTGGTCGCTGCTTGCGCGGGCGCGCGCGGTCGATAACCAGGTGTATGTGGCAATGTGCAGTCCGGCACGGGATATGAGTTCTACATACCATGCGTACGGGCATAGTTTGGTTGCGAACCCGAGTGCGCAGGTTCTCAGCGAGGCGGAGGAGAGTGAGGGTGTTGTTTATGCGGATTTGGATAATGAGACGTTGGAGGGGACGAGGAAGGGGATTCCGATTTATACGCAGCGGCGGTTTGACTTGTATCCGGATGTTAGTGGTGAGAAGGCTTAGGTTGGGTTTGTAGCTATTTGAATTGATATGGATGATGCACGAACATATGTTTATGACCTTCTCTACAATCAATACACTCCAGCTAGGCGATGATGCTTGGCCGGTATGATTGAGCGGTACCCCGTACCCATTGACCCAAGCGATAGTAAATCGATTCCAACCAAACAGGAGTGAATGCCTTTTATCGTATGAGAATATATCTGCTGCAATAGTGAATAGAGCATCAGGTCTACAGTAACTGGTGGTCGATTTATTTTTCACTGTCGATGCCCCCATACCCTGACTCGCTCAATATATATCCGGTCATGACTTTCAATTTTGAGCAGTGCTACAGCGTCAATTCATTGCGAATGCGCTCTAGCCTTCTGATAATTCTCTAAAAGACATTTTAGACACTCATGTATCAAGGTTGTCTCTTATTTGTCTGACATGTTGGCTGATCTTGGATACCCTACAGTGTCCTGGGCCCAAGCCATACCCACACCAGAGGCTTGCACTTGAGGGGCTGATCCAGTGCTCTCCTTAAGGTAATCTGATTGAACAGGCAAAGTCGTCTGTTCTCTAGACAGACAGGATGTACGCTCGAGGTAGCTCAAGTGGCTCAACAACCTCTCGATCGTACAAAGAAACCCGCCCCTGGAGTGATCGCTGGTTAATTCACTTTGAGAAAACCTAAATACAAAAGCTAAGCTTCAAAAGCCAGAGATAAACATCTCATTACCGGAATATGATCGTCAAAGGCATCCATAAAGGCAGCGAAGCTTGCACTGTAGGAACCATATTGGAAGCAACCAAGCGATCATGCCGCGATGTCAATGTCCATTTAGCAACAGGCTTCGAACAGAACAAACTGAGCCACGAAAACAAAAACAATGTACCAACAGCCTCTACGCGCGAGATGCCCATTCAACTTCTCATCAATAGGCTGCGGACAGTCGAGATACTGCATGAGTTGAGTGAACTATATATCAGAGAAGCTCGGACGGAAATACAAGCCTAGAATCAGGTTGGAACATCGTACAACGTGGATCCAAAACGGGCTGATTATCAACCCAAGTGCGAGAATTGCGTTTATTTAAACCCAGCGGGACGAATTTGGACTAGCGAACCGAAGAAGAATGGTCCACTGGTTATATAGCAAAGATAGCATGGCATGGTAATTGGTTCGAGCGCAATCTTGCTCTTTCCCGTGAGCTTCTCGAATGATGCATGGTTATGGGTACTTCGGTCAGGATGGTATTAGGTTCGGAACTAAATGAGCATAGTAGTATCGACATTGAAAAGGACTCTGATTTGTCTCTAAACCTAAGCACTGATACAAACAGTCTTCCTCGCACATGCTCTGCCAGCACGGTAATGTAGGATATGCTTGAATTGTTGATCATGTACGCCGAGAAATGAGATGAGACTACGGTTGCAACAGGCGCAACAATATCATCTGACCTCGCAGATTACATGATCAATAATCCAGAGCAGGTATTACATGCGCACTCATGAGATCCCCAACTGCTTAGTGCTCAAATCCCATTCGAATCGATCCGAAGCGTGAGGTAAAACAACCGATTGAACGCGTCGGCTCGTTCGACATGGTGGCCCCCCACTTGTATGGTAACAGATCCGCTTCAACGCCCATAAGACGGTCCAAATACTATATATTGCGAGATACGGATCGAGAAGACAAAGACGCCCCCTTTGCAGGCTACCCCAAGAACATATTTTCAGGCTAACCTGCTAAAGGGACGTCTTTAGTCTTCGCGATCGATATTTCCCAATACATGTATTATCCAATCCGCCCTGTTGTAGGAACACACCATACGCCAGATGTTTCACCTCAACAGAGGTGATAGCCGCTCGCTCGTCATGTATATCCATACAGATTGAAACCGAGGATTCGGAGAAGCCCGATGACATGGGCAGGTAGAAAACGGACCTGGCGAGGACGGCGCATGATTCCGGCGTGCGTATGAGGCGTTGCGGCCTCGGGGAATGAATAATCAAAGCGAGGAACACGAAGCGCTCATCTGCGATCCGGATTGCGGATTTGGAAATTTAAGACTCAGCACGGGGTTCCCGATGGTTGGCATTGCCGTTTTCAGTGTCGTTGTTGTTCCGAAGTCATCCCGATCCGTACGATACGTAGACAGAGGCGTATTATCTATGTCTATCGGGTTGTTGCCCATGGCGAGTCGATGCCAAACCCGGCAGTCCCTAAGGGGTCATTTGTTGACTGCGATCTCGCGCCATTGTTCGAATCACAAATATGGGAGAATTGAGAAGGGCTCATAACCCAAAGACGTGTGGTTGATTGTGAGGTCTACGAGAAAGACTACTCCGTACATAGCCTAAGCCTAAGCGAGGGCGGCATAGTCACGTGATTAAACAACAATCACGTGCAGTCCACCAATCAGCGGAGCCGGGCGGATAAGCGAGCCACACTGAATTTCGACATCAAAAATCATCCGGAAATTTCCATCCTCGAAATTTGACCACTTCGCCAACGACAGCCGACAATCTCGTCAACCCCATTAAGTCAGTATACAGATATTATCCTCTCATCCTTTGTCGCTCAGGCTGACAGTTTATTTTCATCAGAAATGTCCAACGTCCAGACCCAGAAGAAGCAGCGCTCGGCCATTGCCGACGTTGTCACCCGCGAGTACACCATCAACCTGCACAAGAGAGTACGTTGAAGAAGTCCTATCTACATTTGTCGATCGTTTAGCGAAATCGACCAAAACCCTGCGAATTTCTCGATACCGGAGGTATGGACGGAGAACACACCTGGGAGAGCTGCTCGATTTTGGGACAACCGAAGGGGAATACCAATTCGAGGAAGGCATATGACACCAGAGAGGGAAAATAATGCAAAGCAAAGCAGACCAGGAAACTGGCTGCGATGCGATGCGCAACAAAAAAAGAAGAATTAGTTTTATGAAGTCCACCTCTATGGCCGATCGCAGAATACGTATTCATGGCATTCGGGCGGAAGACTGATTTCTCTTTTTTTGCGACTTATAGTGCCACGGTGTTACCTTCAAGAAGCGCGCTCCCCGCGCTATCAAGGAGATCCGCACCTTCGCTGAGCACTCCATGGTAAGTCTTTTCCCTTCACTTTCTGCCGGGGAGGCCGATAACTAACTGCTCTACTCTCTACAGGGCACCAAGGACGTCCGTCTTGACCCCCAGCTCAACAAGAAGGTCTGGGAGTGCGGTATCAAGGGTGTCCCCTTCCGTCTCCGTGTCCGCATCTCGCGTAAGCGTAACGACGAGGAGGGCGCCAAGGAGAAGCTCTACTCTTACGTCCAGGCCGTCAACGTCAAGGAGCCCAAGGGTCTCCACACCACCGTTGTCGACGACGAGTAAATTAATTGACAATGAATGGACATGAAAAAAGTTTTTCTTCCTGTTCTTGTTCCTGGACTTGAATAATGGGGTTTGTTGTGGCCGGTCCGGGTCTGGCGGATTTCTCGTTCGGATGGATGTACTAGATACCATTGACAAGAAAATTTGAAATGCACAGATCTTGTCCGAGTGGACATTTTCCCAGGGCATTTGGTCGAAAGAATCTTGATACCCATATTGCTTCTTTGCTATAAGCTCTCCAGTAGACATATTGTAGTTCCGCGGTTTATAAGTGTCATCGACACCCCCAAATTGAGGTTCTGGGCCAAAGTGCCGGGCTACAGGATGGTTGTGAGGCGCATGAATGATACGAACACAGTCCAGAGCGTCCCACTTATGGTCCTATTGGTATGCAAAGCAGTGCCTCTTCTTTCTTGAGGATTCTTCTAATCATGCTTCGCGCCAACCAGGTTGTCGACAAGTCCCGCCTACCAAATATGCCATGGCACGAAGTCCCTGGCGCCCTCCTCGCAGCAACAATTGCCTAACTACTCACGGAATCAATGACTAACCCATTATGACGGGTTTGCAATTTTCGTGGACGAATCTCAGGTCTTCGTTAGCAGGCTACGAGCGTCTCAGAGCTATATGCGCAATCTTGTGGAACACCGGATCGTCACTGAGCCCTTGCCTCTGTACCGTTCGGTTCCGTTTGATACATTCAAGCGTGAGGACCGTCGGGAACTGGTCAGGTCCTTGATTGGTGTTTTCCGGTATTTGAGCAGTCTAGGATTGTAGGTCTTTATGGGGAGAAGTCCTTTTAGGGCTTTACATCCACTATTTTTCGTGAGGGACAATATCATTCATAAAGTGAATACCAGCAAAATAACTTCGCCGTAGAAAGCTAAACAAACTACTAAATCTTAGCAAACGCAATATCTTCGAGCAAGACTCGTCCCGGGCCATTGTACCCAGTCTCCGAGTCGCAACCCATTGCCCTGGTAAAGTCTGGTCCAAATGGATGCCATGACTATACAGCATCGCTTTCTGCAAACTGAAAAAAAAAAAAAAAAAAAAGAGAGAGAGAGAGAGAGAGAGAGATAAAGAGACCGCAGACTGTATACTTTTGACACTTTGGAAAATAGCATGTCCAGACATGGTGACAGAGTCATAGTCTGGTCTTACCGAGTTACTTGGTACGACTATCTTTGTCTTATGATAAAGTTCGTCAACTCCTTGGGAAAGGAGATGACGACCAGCAAAGAGAATTTCCACATTCCTACCCGGAGGCTCATCGCTCTCATCGGATGACTTGTGACTTAAAAAAACACTTTATGTGGAGAAAAAAGAATTTGATAAGTGAACGCTGGGCAAATATAAGAGTTCCCTGCCAAATTCTCTGTCTTCGGATGGTGTCAGCAGATTGAATATCCAACTGCCTGACCAGGCCTCAAATGCCCTAGACAACACGGAATCATCGTACCTAGAACTCTTTCAAGTCGACAATTTTGCTTGGCTACACCCAGCAATACCCAGAAGCGGCTTACGCCTACCAGTATAGAACGGCTGGCTGCGTTTATTGCCTGAAATGTAATCCGATGAAGGACCACAACTCTGCTGATGCTGTTGGGCCCTGCCTTGTAAGTGTCGGGTATGTTCTCTTGTGACTTTCGACCAACGGTTTTAGATTGATGACGTGAAAGGTACATGGGAAAGGATTAAGAAAAACTAAGGATACCATCATTGACATGCTAGAGCTCAATTGTATGCAACCAGTCGCCGTCCAAACACCAAAAATGACAGGGGGGTTATACTCGCGAAGGCCAGCATTGGCACTGCACACCTTGCCGGTGATATCTATCGAGGTTCGTAATCCTGGTTCTTTCAGTTAGCACAGTATACTAACCAAATGAAGGCAAAGCGCCGACATGCCGGTGGATGCATCCACCAATCCAGCAAGGAAGAGCCATTCAACTCCGGACTGTTAGGGCAGGAGTTTGCCAATTTCTTAGGGAAAACAAGTAACTTACTTCAAAGAGGATTGGATATAATTACCTTTGGCGCCGGTTCTTATGGAAAATCACGACTGCGACGAACTGCTCTGGTGTCTATATTCTAGTCCGAAACATTTTGACAACGTCGGGAACACTTGGTGGATTCGTAGAACTGAGTGCCTTTGGGGAATCACCTGTTCCCATCGTGTGGCAGGTGTGAGTTATGACAGCGTTCTGTGCCCTTTGAAACCGCGTACTAATAGAAATGCATCTAAATCCTTGACTTTGAAAAACCGGCAACACGACCCAATGTCAACAAACCAGTCACGCCGTTATGATCACAGCTTCCTGGAGAAGAAGATTGATCAAGCCGTCTTAGACAATCAGAGCCGTGTCGAGATACTCGAAGCCGACATCCATTCCTCGTCTACTAATGCTAAAGCTGAATTTGGAGTCATTCCTGCGAGGTTGAACCACTTGGAGGAGCGCATCGCGTCCGTTGAGAGTAAGCAAGTTGATTGATGCGCTGCTGGGTGATAGAGAATTAAGCAAAAGAAAGGAGTCATGACTTGACCCAGATACCAGCGCGGTCTTCGCCGAAGTATTATGGCTGGAATTATTTTATTCTGCTTGTCACGAATTCACCAAATTCCCGGGGAAATCCATGACAGCCATCAACGAAGATGGCGAGGTTCTCGGCCGTCAGGCTCGTCCTTTCAATCGATTGGACGTAAGGTCGAGACGTTTGGGAACACTTTTTGTGAAAACAAAATGATACAGTGGGTATTTTATGGATACAATCTCAAGCAAGAGGGAAAGAAGTCCCGTATAATATAGTCATCTGGATGGTGTCGGCGGATTATATGTACCGCTGACTAGACTTTTTCGTGACGGTATATCGCTTATATCCTTTGGGTTTGACCTCTCAGAAAACCTGCCAAGGGAAGAGTGACAGATGTAGGCGAGATTCAGACACGCCAACAAATCTCTGCTTTCCCAGGAGTTTGCGAATCCCCTCGGCAAAGCAATGAGAACAAGCCAAAAAGCTACCCGATAACTGGGAAGATCAAGAGGCATGGCTGATTACGATTCACGGAATCAATATAAGACTGACTGCTGCATTCTTCACAAGAGCATCTCTGTTAGCAGTGAACAGTCCAACGCCGACAGAAATCCACGTCACGATATTCCATCGCTGCACAGCTTGGTGTTGGACATTTAGCCTTGAAAGTAATGACCACGCTGCTTGACTAGTTGAAGTCCGGCTAAGCTTAGGATGCATATGTCGAGGCAGTCCTGGATTTCGTGGATGGACGGACCAACATGTGGGATGCGCATACCATACAAAGTGTGCGCCAACCATGAACCTGCGCGGCCAAGTGCAAGTGGGTTAGAATGCCTGAAACGAAGGACCTCGCCCTCTCGAGGTAACACAATGGTGTCAGCCCTCATAATAACATGAACGTCTGTAATGGAACCATATTGACTAAGGCAGACACGCCAGCGCACTACGATGTACTCAATGAATCAAGCAAATTTGCTTGATGCGACCCTATGGCATACACATTTAGAAACTCTTCTCTCAAGTACAATCAAGTACTATGACACACTCTATCCCGAACTTGCAATCTTGAGTAAAGAGCCCAAGATCACTGCCACCATGCCTTATCAACAAACCCTCACCGGTATCTTGAACTTGCAGGAGGGGTCGTTTGGAAGCCGCGTGAGGGGCTCATAGCTACTTCTATAACATCGACAGTTGGGATGCTTATTCACCTGGTCTCGAGGGCTTTTTTCATCCGAGTACAAACACTTTGAGCAATTGCTCATGGACAACGGATACCCGGCACATTGGAATTAGAACTCGGACATACTGCCAAAACTCGATAATTGGAAAGAACCGAAGGCAATGCTGGCGAGGTACTTGGTTGATTGCACGGAAAATACTTTGATGACTTCGTCGAGAAAGCCGATGCGATGCAGCCCTTGGCGAGACGAAGATCATCACTAGCCTCTTTCCGTTGATCCTAGGAAACGATCCAATACTGCACGAACAACGATTTACTATGTTTCTGAAGTATCATGTAGTGGTCCGTTACAATACCAAAAAGAGCCGAAGACCTGCTTTGCAAGTGGACTTGATTCGATATACGCTCCTCGAATGTTTGCTGACTATTTATTCCCCTTGAGAATTCGCCATAGCTCGTTCCCATCTACATCCCATCTACGGTTAATTATTTGAAAGAACCATTGGAAGCAAGTAATCTGAATGTATTCTCAAAGAAATAAAAATGCCACATCGCTATGCTAAACTAATTGCGCCTTTCTGAACTCAACGACAACGACGACTACACAACACAACAACAAAACAAAAAACGACGATGCTCAAAAAAGCATACATGCTGCAAGCGCCAATGTGCAACATAACTAGGTAAATACATACAAAGACAGAAGTGGGTAGGGTATGTCTCGAAGGATGTTGAAGTCGGCCGGTCCAAGAAGGTGAGGTAGGAATAGGAATAAAGAAACGAAACGAGGCGATCGTTCAAAGGCACCCAAGATCGGATTAGACAAAGAAGCGTAGGAAGACATGGCCCAGAAAAGTATCTCAATGGTCAGGGTTACACGTGAAAAATAAAAGAGGCGACGGATGTGTCACAATGATGAAAGAAAGTTGTTGATGAAAAGAAAGGAACAGGTCGGAACGCGCGTCTGTCCTCGTTAGAATGAAGAGCATTCATGATGTATCACCATAAGGTATTCAAAAACAAACGCAACGGGCTTAAGCCTTGGCCTCTTCCATGGTAGATCCAAGACGTCCAATGTCCTCTTTCTTCGTCCGGATAGCCCACTGTTCCAGACTTCCATCAGGCTGGGGAACAGCAAAGAGCACACCAGTTCCGTTGATAGTGTACTTGATGGCCTTCATCAACGAAGCATTCAGAAGCACCTTGCCACTAGGATCAGCGCGAAGGACCACACGGGAGCGAGAAGTTTCCCGGTTCTTCAGGATCTTAACGAAACCAACACCCTGGCTGTCCCATCCCTCCTTGGCCATCTTCAATCCACGAGCGCGAGTTTCCATGAGCACCTCCTCGTTCTCTTCGCCTGCGCCACCGCGAGCCAGGTTAACCTGGGGCAGAGCTTCCGCTGCTTCGCCGTCACCGGACTCGCCAGCTCCGGCATCAGAAGTCCCTGGCGTTGAAGCAGCGCTGGTTGCGGCGGAATTAGCTGCAGAGGAGAAGATAGAAGAAGTCTGAGTTGAAGGAGCGCCGAATGTAAACCCAAGCGACGGTTTGGAATCACCAGATGTTGGCTTGGGCGCACCACCTGCCCCAAACAGGGTAGAGAATGGCTTCGGGGCTTCGGACGAAGAAGTATCCGGCTTCGAGGTGGAGCTCGAGTCCGATGCAAACTTGATAGGGGAGTCCTTCTTCCATGTCTGGTCATTCTTGACACCGTTCTGGCCTGCACCAAAGAGAGATCCGGTACCGACTGTCGAGGCGCCGAACAGGCTTCCGCCGGTGGCGTTGGTGGACGCACCGAAGAGACTCGTAGAGCCGCTAGTAGAAGTAGTGGGTGCGAAAAGGCTTGGAGTTCCACTTGACGAAGCCTGCGGCTTCGGGGTGCTGAACAACGAACCAAATGGGTTCTTCGGAGTAGCCTCACCTTCCTTGTCCTGAACACTGCCAAACAGGCTGCCGCCAGCGGGTTTCGCTGGAGTGGACTCACTGGTGGTTTCCGTGGCCGTGGCAGGCTTGTCAGCGGCCTTGGACTTCTTCAGAGCCTTACCAAAGTCGCCATCTTCGCTATCGTTGGACCCATCATCTTTGCTGACAGTGGCGGCCTTAGACCCGGGGCCCTCATCCTCATTATCTGACGCTTCCTCAGTGACATCGCCATCGTTCTCCTCAACCTCCGTAGGAGTAGCAGACAAGTGGCTAAAAATGTTGCTGGGTTTTTCCTCGGTCTCACTCTTTGTGTCAAAGACCGACGTAGCAGAGCTAGCGAAGGAAACACCATTCGTCTCATCGGACTTCTTGGAGTCTTGTGTGTTTGTGCTGCCATCCTCGTCGAAGGAAAATCCCTGTCCAGGAATGAACTTAGCCCGCCTCTGCGATTGGGCTTCGAGCTCCTCCCGCTTCTTGCGTTGCTTCTCAGCATCCTTGCGCTCCCACTCAGCCTCGTCTTCTTCTTCCGAGTCAAAATCTTCTTCCTTCCGCTTGGCCTTCTCCTTCTCGGCGTGGCTTTCCGCTTGGGTCTTGAATTGCGCAAAGAAATTCGTGCCACCGCCACCACCGAACTTTGGCATCGAGAACGACGGGGCAGCCGCTAGCTCTGCACTCTTGTTCTCCGTGGGCTTCAGTGTAAAAGGATTTGCAGGAGCGGCATCGGTATTTGGTGCTTCGGAGGCGGGCTTCGACGCGGATGAAGGCTGACCGAAAAGCGAGGTAGGAGCGGAAGGCTCATTCGACGCAGCGGGGGTGGGGAAGAGAGTCTTTGCGGGAGATGTGGTCGGGGTGGTCGAAACCGGAGCCACCTTCTTAGACTCAGGGGTGGACGGCTTGAAGGGAGAAGAAACGGGCGACTGGAAAGGCTCTTCCTTATCAGACTCGGCCGACTTGGAGTTAGAGAAGGTCTGGGCGAAGATGCTCGCGGTAGTAGAATCGCCCTGTGAGCGTTTTGCCGAGGGAGGCTCAGAGACGCTGCCATCTTCATCGTCCACTTTCCTCTTACTGGGGCTGGGTTTAGCAATCTCACTCGCACCAAACAGGTTAGAGGAGGTGCTGGTGATGGAGCTCGGCGCAATATTCATCTGCGGCGCTGACGAAGATGCGGCTTCGCCAAAAGGTTTCGCCTTCTTCTGAGCTGGAACACCCTGATCACCGTCTTCATCCCGAGTCTTGCGCTTAGGGGCATGTTCCCCGCCAGTAGGGGCCCCGATCGTATCACGAACGCGCATATAGTACAGGATAACAAGATCGAAGTCATCTTTAGATGGATCAAGTTTCGTTATCTCGCGCTTGAAAGACTCATTCAGGATGCGGACCCGGTTCAGTAGCTCAACGTCATCTTGCAGATGCTTGTTGAGGTCAACCGAAAGCCCCTTGGGCTGCATCGTCTCGAGACGCTGAGAGGCCGGCCTGGGAGCCGCGGCGGGAGGTGGCTGGAACAGAGAAGTAGACGGTTGGAAAGCGCTTGGAGGCTTGGCCGTACCGGCAGCAGGCGTAGAAGCCGAGAAAGAAGGTGTGGAGGTGGTAGGTTCTGCCGGCTCGCTTGGCTTGGGAGAAAAGAGGCCGCCGCCAAAAGAGGGCTGGGCTGCAGGTTGCTGCTTTCCCTCTTCCGGTTTGCTTTCAGAAGCTGGCTTGGGCGCAAAAATACCGCCGAACGGGTTGGCTGCGGGAGCTTTCTCTTCTGTGGAAGTCGGTGGCTTAGGCGCGAAGATGTTGCCTGTGGATGGAGGCTGCGATGCACCAAGACTAGGGTTCTGGCCGAACGATCCACCAGATGCAGCCGGTGCTGGTGCAGTCTCGCTCTTGGAAAACAACGAAGGTCCAGTGGAGGCAGACGGCGTGAACTGGAACGGCGACTTGGGAGCAGAGTCGCTTGGCTTTTTCTCTTCTTGTGGCTTTTCGGTTGCCGCAGGGGCACCTGAGAAGAGATTGCCGGACTGGAAGGGGTTCTGGGATGTAGAGGCTCCAAATAGAGAAGGTGCAGTTGTAGGGGTGGTCGTTGCAGAGCTGGTTTGAGTGGTCGCGCCGAAAATGGAGGGCGACGCCACGCCGGACTGCTCTGCGGGCTTGGCCCCAAAGGTGAATGGTATTGCTGGAGTAGATTTTTCGTCTGGTTTCGCGCCGAAGAGAGGCTTGGTGGGCGACGGACTGGGTGCAGAGCTTGCAGGCTTGCTGAATAGGTTGTCCCCGCCAAAACCGCCAAAGGTAGGAGGTGGTGCGGGAGTAGTTCCATTGCCAAAGATGGACGGCTTCGATGCAGTGCTGCTCTTGGCGTCCGGAGAAGTTTGCATCGAATCGTCCGCAGAACCTGTAGATTGGCCGAAGATGGATGGCTTGTCCGAGGTTGACTGGCCGAAGATACTCGTCGAAGCCGCGGGCGTCGGCGCAGGACTCGAAGCGCTTGTTTGTCCAAATAGACCAGCACCGCTAGTAGCAGGCGTGGCCCCGGCGGAAGGACCAGAGGTCGCACCAAAGAGACCACCAGAAGGCGCCGGGCTTGCTGGTGCGAGATTGAAGATGTTTCCCTTGAACCCTCCGAAGCTACCGCCATCGGCTGGTTGACTCGGAGCGGCCGTACTCACGGTAGCAAATGGATTGCTTGCTGTTGTAGTGGCCCCTGCGGCGAAATTAAAGGAAGGGCCGCCGCTTCCACCACCAAAAGAGAATGGCGATGATGTTCCGTTTGTGCCGGGCTGACTCGTAGTGGGAGCGGGGCCTGGGAAACTCTGAGACTGGCCAAATGAGAACCCGTTTGTGGGAGCGGGCGGGTTGGCGTTCTGATTGAGGGAGCCGAACGGGCTGTTGAAAGGTTGTTGTTGTTGTTGTTGTTGTTGTTGTGGTGGTGGTGTGGGAGATGGTGCGGCAGTGCCTGGCCGTCGCCTCCGAACATCTCTAATTCTGTTTGAATGTTAGCATCATCCTCAGAGAACCAAAGGAAAGCACAATCCAGCTAGAGCTGTCCCTAGCGAATGGAGAAAAGGGGCTACTCGCAGGGTCCGTATTAACTCACTTTCTGTTGGCCAACTGCGCAGCGCTCGCCCGCTGGGGCTTCTCCTCCGGTGTACTCGACATTAGGAATTCGTTGAGAGAATCCTTATCCCCCTGAGGTCCCTCGTTGCCGCGTTTAGACATCTACAATAGCAAGACCAATGTCTCCGTCTCGAATCCTAATGGAAGTGACAGACAACAGCGGTCTTCAACCCCTTGTGATAGCTTCGATTGGGTAGTTGCGAATCACGCGTCTCTTATGCACAGCAACGATTCGATAAAATCCTCCTTGTCGTTTTTTCAGACTGAGGGTATTGTCCACACACAAAAACAACCACGTATCGACAAATCGCAAGCTCGTAGGCGGTAGACGACGGAGTGGCAACGTGCGTGGGCGAGCTGTGTCAACAAAATAGGGTAACCTCGATGATTAGAATCGGTGCTCTCGGTCCCTGATATCGAGATTATGCGTGTTTAGATCGTAAATAAGGTGCGAAGTGAGGGACACGCGCAGGTGTTCACCACGGAATGTTGGTCCGTCGCGAGGATAAACCGGGGGGGGGGGGGTGAGAAGTTATAAAGACAAAGCTGAAGCGCGCGCTTTTCGAAAGGATAATAAATACAGGCGCGTCTTCTTGGTTTAATAAAGCCCTCTGTGTGATAGAAAATGGAGGGAGCAAGAAGGAGGAGGTCGAGGGGATGAGCTGAAGTTGTTGAGTGGGAGTTGCTCGGGACACTTTTTTTGCAGATATGCGGCTCGCGACAGTTTTTTCCTTTCTTTTTTAGCGGTGCAGGTAATATTACGGTCACGTGGATACGCGAGATAGTCTTGGCGGACAACAGACAGTGAATGCTTTACCACTGGATAATGGGATTATAGTGAAAATAATACAGTGAATGAGATACAATACTCTGTTTTGTTTGCTTGACTCTGTTTATCATGGTCTTGTGGTAGCAAATGGTCAAGTAGTTCGGGGTCTAGAGTGTAATTTATGTATCGCGATTACACATGCCTGTTTCCATGGCGAGCAGCCTTACAGCCTACAGACACTGACATCTCCCACGTTTCTTAATCGGGATCGCAAAAGGCAAGGGTGTCAATGTCTAAGGTACTGATGCAGGTACAGACATTAAGGTAGGTGTAAGTCTCAGAATGAAACTCAGAATGGCCTGCAAAAGGTGTGTCTACTGTTTTGTGTGGACAACCGCGGGATATATATCCGAATGACATGCAGAGTCAAACTGGCTGATGAGATCTAGCGTCACTTCAGAAGATGTTGAATCTCCCCTCGATCTGAAAATATATAATCAGACAATCATATGACAGACTACCGCGGTTTAGCCAAAGAAAGGCCCCAGACGCGGGTACTACAACGGATCTCAACATTGTCGCGGCAAGAAAATTTCCTACGGATTAACAGGCCAAGAACCAACCGGAGAAATTGTAGGACGGGAGAAAGCCTTATATCTGCGGGTCATTTGGCTTGGTCATCCTTGTCCAACATGCGCGTGCTAGGAGACCGGCTTAATGCTCTGCTGAGGCGCCTCTATATACCCGTGCAACGTTCAGCCCTGGATGGTTGGTCTAAATGGCAATTGGCCATGTTTCTCTCAGAATCGGGGACTTATATCTCCAGGTTTTCTATTCCTTGGCAGCGATCAAGTATGCCGATTCTAGCCTCTAGTCGATGACATCTTCACGACAATCTGGTGGTTACCAAACGACGTCAGTGTCTAGGATGTCTACTTGGAATGGGAGGCAGACTGCCGGATGTCAATGCGCCTCCAAGATTCCCATGCAGGTGCGCGGCAATGCCTTGTTTTCTATTGGACCTTCATGCTTCGTCATGCCTGGAAGTTCAATTGATGGGAACACTGCTGCCGGAGAAAACAGTCTCAATTGTGACTAGAGATTCTTTGACGCGTCTCGGTGCATATGTTATTTCTATATGCTTTTTCTGAGTGACGGGGATGAAAACAAAGTAGATATAAGAAGCCGAAAATCCCCAGGAAAATGACCTGCTTCAATCCTTCAAGTCTACGGACGCGTTCCCTATTGAGTATATCGACAAGATGCGCGGTACCTTTTTTGCTACGACCTGGTTGCTGCTTACTGGCCTCAGTACGCAGTTGCCTCAGAAGCCTTCGGAAACTGTTATTGCCCAAGCCCCAGAGACAACCCCAGTCGCAGCTCCAAGTGACGCATCGTACTGGCTGGCAGATATCAAACATCAAGGGATTGCGGCATTCAACCAAGACCCGTCGGGATATAAAGTGTTTCGCAATGTAAAAGACTACGGAGCCAAAGGAATGTCTTGCTTTCATGTACTGATGAAGCATAACTGACTGAAACAGGTGATGGCCAGAGCGACGATACCGAAGCAATCAATCGAGCCATCAGCGATGGCAACCGTGCCTCTCCAGAAAGCCGTCGAACCTCTACTACCACTCCTGCAATTGTGTATTTTCCAGAAGGCACCTATGTCGTTTCCAGGCCGATTGTTGATTACTACTTCACTCAACTCGTTGGAAACCCGAATGCACGTCCTGTTATCAAGGCAACTTCCACGTTTGAAGGACTTGGTGTGATCGATGGCGATGTGTACCAGGACGACGGGAACCAAGGCTGGACGTCTACCAATGTGTTTTTCCGGCAGATTCGCAACTTTGCTATAGATTTGACCGATATCTCTCCGAATAAAGGAGCTACGGGAATCCATTGGCCAACTGGGCAGGCGAGCAGTCTTTACAATATTAAGATTGTGATGAGCTCTGCATCAGGCTCACAACACCAAGGCCTTTTTATTGAGAATGGTATGTTACCGTGGTGTAATGAAGATAGCGGCAGGAAGCTAACTTTGTCAGGTTCTGGAACTGTATTGGATGACATCGAAATCATCGGAGGCCTCTACGGAGCAAACATCGGAAGCCAACAGTACACAACCCGCAAACTGCGGATCTCCGACTCCGCTACTTGTATCTCCCAGATCTGGAACTGGGGCTGGACATACCAGGGCGTCGAGCTGAACAACTGTGGCACGGCAATCTCCATGGTAAACGGCGGTCCTGGTTCCCAGACTGTGGGCTCCGTCACTGTTATTGACAGCGACATTAAGAACTCCCATGTGTTTGTGGATACTGTTTGGCAAGAGTCTCCTTGGAGCAACGGCAGCTTGATTCTGGAAAACGTCGCTCTTGAGAACACCCCTGTTGCAGTGCAAGCCTCGAACAAGACCGTTCTAGAGGGCGGGTCTAAGACTATCACTGCTTGGGGCCAAGGTCACAGCTACACGCCGTCCGGACCAAAGAACTTCCAGAGTGCCATGGCGCCTGGTGACCGGCCTCGCGGTCTACTTGCCAAGGACTCGAACAGGTACTACATCAAATCCAAGCCGCAGTACGAGAAACTGCCAGTATCATCCTTCGTGAGCGTGCGAGAAGGTGGTGCAAAGGGAGATGGCTCGACGGATGATACCAAAGCACTGCAATCAGTTATCGACAACGCACGACGCGAGAACAAAATCGTCTTCTTCGACCAAGGCGTCTACAAAGTCACCAACACCCTCCAATTCCCGCCAGGCACCCGCATCGTCGGCGAGGCCCTGCCCGTGATCATGGCAAGCGGCGGTCCCTGGACCGACATCAACAAGCCCGTCCCTGTCATCCAGATTGGACAACCAGGAGACACGGGCTTCTTCGAATGGTCCGACATGATCGTCAGCACGCAGGGTTCGACCGCAGGCGCCACTCTTATCGAATGGAACCTTGATGCAGAGCTAGGATCAGGCATGTGGGAAGTGCACACGCGCATTGGAGGATTTGCCGGATCTCAGCTGCAGGTTCCGGATTGCCCAACTATATCGCAGGTATCGACTGAGTGTCAGGCTGCGTATATGTCGATGCATATCACGAAGTCGGCGAGGAATGTCTACCTGGAGAATAACTGGTTCTGGACGGCGGATCACGACCTTGATGACCCGCATGACACGCGGGTTTCCGTGTACACAGGACGTGGCCTGTTAGTCGAGGGCAAGAATGTTTGGTTGTAAGTCTCCCAACCCTCCATATCCTCTTCCTACGATACTAACCAGCATAGATACGGAACCTCCTCAGAACACCACTCCCTCTACCAATACCAACTAACAGACACCGACTCCGTCTTCATCGGCTTCATCCAAACCGAATCCCCCTACTACCAACCCAACCCCGACGCCCCCCACAGCCCCTACAAACCCAACCCCACCCTCAACGACCCAGACTTCGCCCACTGCCTCACCGGAAACTGCAACTCTCTGGGCCTGCGCCTCCTCAACACGCGCGACACGGTCATCTACGGTGCTGGACTGTACAGTTTCTTTAATAACTACGATACCACGTGCTCTGCGAATGATAATGAGCAGGTTTGTCAGAGTGAGGTGTTTAGTATTGAGGGGGAGACGAGCGGGTTGGTGGTTTATGCGTTGAGTACGATTGGGACGGAGTGGATGGCTGTTAGGGATGGGGAGGGGGTTGTTAGGGCGGGGGATAATCGGGCGACGTTTGCTGATACGGTTGCTTGGTTTAAACTATGAGCTTACTTTGAGAGTTGATGTAGCTCGAGAGTGAATGGGTTCGGAATTGATATCACATTGTATCTCAAGGGATTAATTTAGTAGCAATATCAAGACTGTTTGCCAAGCAGAGTCTCATCATTCCAAAAGAAACTGATAAGGAATAATGTCGGACCGATTAGTTCCGCCGGTCCGATGATATAGGCCAGCGTGAGCGCACATTTAGATAGACAAGCACTCAAGCACTCAATCAGCTGCGTGTGGGTATACGCGTTAATAGGCAATACACTTCTCTCGTTAAAACTGGATCTCTCCGTATACGACCTCGCTAGTCGCGGATAATCGACTCCTCCGGACCTCCGGCCCCCGATCCCCATTTCAGAAACTTCCCCAGATCATCACGTGCTATCATGTGAGCAACACGCGATACTCAGAATACCCCGGACAATCACCTAGGATAACCATACCCGGTCATATGAAAGGCCGCCGGATGTCATACAGACCCCGAGCATAGCATAGCGCACAAGCAACGATGATCCCGGAGTAGAGTGGATTCTGGACTGTGGCGCGAATTGAATACCCAAACGGGATAAACGAGCGAGTCCGGACCAATGTGCAGAGCCGCGGACGGGCGTTTAATGGGAAAAGATATGGAGCTGCAGATCGGGTTCTCGCAATTTCGAGTTGGTTGTTGGGAGGTTGACTCTGTGTTGTATGTGCTATCCGGTGTACTCGGAATGGCCTGTAGTAACCAGCTGAGCATTTAGTATCCGTAGAATCAAGTAAATTGGCTATTCTACATTCTTTGGGGAGCGATCATTCAATTCATAGAGTGCAATTGTCCGGGGAATTCTGAACGATGAGATCACAAGTCCGACTCGGCATGTGAACCGCGCCCCCCGTGCCGAGGCTCAACGGACAACTTTCGTGTCCATATATAACTCAGCTCACCTACCACCATCTCACTCTCATCTATCCAACTATTACCAAACAACTCAGCAAAACAAACCGCCACCATGACTCTCAAGAACGGTACGCCCTCTCCCTCCCCATTCTATCTGACCCGATCACTAACGAACAACCGCAACAGACGCATTCCCCTCCTCCGCCGCCTTCGACGTAATCAACGCGACCCTCCAAGCCGACGAAAACGAGCGCAAGGACGCCATCTCCAAGGCCAAGGCTGTCGTCGCGTTCAACATCAAGAACGCCGAAGGAAAGGAGGAGGCTTGGCACCTCGATCTCAAGGAGAAGGGTGTTGTCGCTAAGGGGTCCGCTCCGGCTGGGGGGAAGGCTGATGGTACACCCCCTCAATATATACATGGGGTTATTTGGGAAAGATGCTAATGGATAATACAGTCACATTGAACCTCTCCGACAAAGACTTCCAGGACTTGGTCACCGGCAAGGCGAACGCGCAGCGGTTGTTCATGGGCGGCAAGTTGAAGATCCGCGGGAATATCATGAAGGCGACCAAGATGGAGCCTGTGCTTAAGAAGGCGCAGGGCAAGGCCAAGCTCTAAGCTATAGATACCCTGTTTTATATTTAATCGCGTTTTCGTTACTGTACGATTTTTCTTTGCTGGTCAGGTGTAATTTAATCGATTGATTGTTGACTGCATACTCTGTATACTCCTTCAGTATATCGAAGTCTATGACATTGATTACCACGAAAGCTTCGCAGCCGCATAGCTTCCCTCCACACTGGCACTAGTACACTTCCCAGGAACCTTCAGGGCCGCAGACGATCCCCAAGATGGCGGCACCGACCCATCGCGTCTAGCAACAGCAGTCAAAAACGCCGCGTACGACCAGGTAAGATCCGGAGCAGAAACCTGGACCCCCGTGTCGCGGTTATACTCCTCCGGCAGTCCTCCGTTAGCAGGAGTGTACTCCTGCACTACGGAAATGAAACTATCTGCGTAGCTGCGCACCGCGTTGGTGATCTTCTGGTAGGTCGGGGTTGCGTTGGGGTACACGCCTGTCTTGATACCGGGGAGGAGGTCCATGAAGAATGGGAGGGAGAGGTTTGTGATGTGGATAGTGTGCTGGTGGTCCCATTGGTGGAGGGCGTCGTAGGGCATCTCTGCGGATGCGAGGGTTTGCTAGGTACCTGTTCTTGTTAGCCAAAAAGTTCAACTGGGACAGATATGAACGTACCAAGGGCTCCCACCCATGAAAACGTCTTCCGGGTATCTCCCCACAGCAGCCGCCTGTCCAGCAGTCCTACCCTGGTTAACATCATAGATAGCCCGGAAGCTATCAACGAGAACCTTATGATTCGACAGCGCGCGCGCAGAGCACGGCTGGAAGGTAACATCATCATCGCACCCCGCAGCCGGATCGAAGGTGTTAATAGCCGTGAGAACAGAGTTGATATCCACACCACTGCGTCCCTTAGGATCATTCGCGGTAGGGTAGTTCGAAACGATAGCGGTTCCATTCCAGTACTCCTGCAGATGACACAAGAGCTCCGGCGCAACAGCGCAGCCGTCACAAGTCTGCCCCAGCGCTTCCGCAAAGGTCTGTTCCTCGACAAGAGCCTTGTGCTGCACGGCAGTAATAAAGAACGAAGTCCCATTGACTTTCTCCCACAGATCGAATCCAGTTTGATTCTCTCTCATCTGTTTGGGGTCGGTTTACAACGTGGTGGCAGGATAGACCATGCCACGAGGTCTCCCCGTTGAACTTCAATTCGACGTGACCCTCCAATTTCCCCGTCCCGGCGCTGCTATCCAATAAACCCAAGATCACACCAGGCTAAGTGCTGGTTATACTCATTCACCTCGGCTATCCAAATAGCAGCGACCTTCTTCTGTTGCTCTTCTTGGGCCGCAAATATAGGGTTATTGTCCAGGGGAGCCTCCAGGGTCGAAGCAAGCTGAGCTTTGAGTTGGCTGAGATCACGAATTGAAGTGGCTCGCAGGCAATTGTCGTGCTAATAGCACCATTAGCCTCGATGCTGACTGGGAGAGTACAGGATAGCCTTGGTCATCCGCAAATTGGTTGATTGCGTTATACAATCATCTCGCAAACTTAGAGTACGCCTCTGCCATATTGCCATGCACCCCCTTTCCGGCCAAGCTCCTGAGCGATAGAAACCCACCAACTGGTGCAGACGCCGGTTCCCTCGTCCCATAGGTAACGCAATTTCCGGGCGTCTGCATCGCCAATAGCGATTTTCACATCGAGCGCCCCGGTGTGAGAGGGCATTTGACCAAGACATCCCAGTTTCTAGCAACAGCGCTGTGGTTGCGGGGGATAGGGTTAGACTCGTGGAGATTAACTGGCGTAGCCAAGAATAGATCTAGATCTAGACAGAGTCCTCTGACGGTGACTGCCATATCAAAATGCGTTACTGTTTCAAGTATTCCAGTCTTCGATTTTCTCACACTTGAGCGAGGAAAGCTTTCTTGGATGACTTTCGAGCCTCCTCCCACCGATTGATTCTTGATTCTTATTACTATGTATAAGCCGTATGATACTACGCGTTAACTTGTCTGTCTATGAAGTATCCATGTAATCCTCAGAGAATATTCAATGTGTATCCATTATTACCCTAACGTGGGTTGTCTCCCTTCGCTTTCTCGCGGACACTATAATCGCCCATACCATTCGTGCTCTTCATCAGACTCATCAGACCCATCAGCATCAAAATCCGCAGACTTACCAACGTACACCAACACATCAAGCAACGCCTGATACTGCTGGGCAGTCTCATAAGCAACGTCTAAACAGATTAGCCAGATCCCGACACCAATAGAGAAGGAAAAACGGAAAGGTATCGAATACTTACGAGGGAGTTCAGGGTTCGACTCCCACATCTTCTCGTAGTCAGCTGTATGTTTGAAAATCCATTGCATCCGGGCCTCACGCTGGGCCATATTCTGATAGTGTTTCAACAACTTCTCGTTCTTATGAGAATTCCTGAAGTATGGTAAGTCATAGCGTCTAATGACTTTATGCAAGGGCATTGGACTTGGGGGCCATTCCTCTTGCTCAGGAGAGTGTTTGGGGTCCGAGTACTAGAGTCCCGGGGTGGAGAGGCTTCCTCTCGGGGTGTTTGATTAGCGTTGAATGCTGCCGTTTTTCTTCGTATTCTTTAGATGTGGAGACGTGAATTGGGAGGTGCCAGCGTGGGTAGCGTGTTTCATTTAATAAGTCTAGGCTGCATCAAGGCAGCAAGGGAAACATGATATAAGAATGATATGAGATGACTAGGCTCCAAAGTGCATGTCGATGCCTCGTTGCCACACTTTTCCTGGCGAGCAAATGAACCCCCAAAAAAATACATACGACGAACAAGAGTCGTTATGATCCGATAACACCTCAATCCACATCTCAATATCCTCTGTACATCTGCCTCCCAATCTCCTCTCCAAGCTGTAGCACTGTACACCCCATCCCCAGAGACATGATGAGAGACCTTCATTCGCTTAAGATCCCTCTCCAGCACAAACGTAACCCCACTCGCTCTCTTCCCGAAGACAAAATTTTCATCTCCATCGACTGTCCATCCCAGTCGACCGGCATTACTGCCCTTGAAGACATAATGGACGGGACCGAGTTGGAATAGGAACGGAGAATCCTCGGATTTGGACCACGGGAGATGATATCCGAAAATCGCCTTTTCGTTCGTCCGGGCGAGCTTTCCGGAAATTAAAAGGATGATCACCGGGTCCTCGTCTGGGAACCTCGGTCATTTATTTTCCGAGAGTAGCGGTGTTGATTGACGATGTATTCTTGAGAACGATGTAGGATTTGTGCAGCTGGACGTGCGCAAAGCTCACTGTCTCCCAGAGAAGTATCCCTAATTGGGCGAAAATGGGAAGCGTGGCGATGTGGCCTGGTTTGGGCAACCGGTGCTTGATATCCTTCTCGTCGGGCTTGTAAAGGCATGATAAAAGACGGTGATAACTAGCGAGGAAATCCGGCTGTTCAATTCAGCCCCTCTCTTCATCACGCGAGTGGGTTTACCGGGACATGCCATTGTCTTACTAGCCTGGTCGAACATCTCCCAGGTAATGCCCAGATTAGGATCCTGAGCAAATGCTCTAACGATGCAATCCGCAACACGATCCAAATCCCCATCCTGCTGGATCTGATCGTTAGGCCGTCCCCCGAAATGCGTCACCAAACGCAGTTTCACAAGATCCCGAAACTCATCCTGCGGAATACTTAGATGATGAAGACGCTTTAGCTTCCCATTCCCTCCAATTAACCGAATCTGAAGCTCCTTAGCAAACCCCTGAAACCCATCCCTCGGAGGCCCACCCCTTCCAATCTGCTCCGGCTTTGCGACATTATACAACACATCAAGCAAATCATGGTACATCTTATCACCATCTTCATCGAATGTAGTCTTTGCGAACGCGTATTCCGCGTTGAATGGTAATTTCTTGCCATAGCGTGTTGTGGCTAGACTTTGGAAGATGAGGCGGCGGGCGTCAGCTGGTGCTCTGGATCAAGTGTCAGGACCTTCTTCGAAGATGGGTTCGCAGCGTTCAGAGTCCGTCCAGGCAAGTGCTCTGAGGAGGTCGTTGAATGTCAGGAATTTAGACGTGGAGTTGTAAAATAGCGCTTGGGAAATATAGAGAAGGCTGTGATATATCAAAGCTCCCGCTTTCGTCATGGATGGTGGTAGGAGTCCTGTGTTCTGCAGGAATGAGATGAAGGCAGATTGAATGAGTAGTTCTGTGTCATTTTCGGTTGTGCAGAGGGAGTCGAATATGTCGCAAAGGTGTGGGAGTTCTGAATTGTTCCTAAAAAGGCCGTAATCTTTTATTTTCCGAGTGAGGGTGTTGAGGATAGCGTCGGGGGTTAGGTAGCCTTTTTCGACCAACGCAGCGATACCCGAGGAGATTTGCCCCGGGTCAATATTGGGCTTAAGAGGGAGTCTAAAGAAATAAAATAGATAGGATAGAGAAAGGATGGTGGAATTTTGTAAAGAAAAAAAAAAAAAAAAAAAAAAAATCCAAGTTTGGGGATGATGTTCAATTCAGGTGGTTTTCGGCCGTGAGGCTGTGTTGAGATCGAGACTGACAGCGATCTGTTTTGAGGACAGCCCTAGAAGACATGAGAATAGTCATACTTGGACTCATATTATAGAAAGGTATCATTCATCATTCATCATCTATCTATCCAAATATGGAATAGACCGGTATCATTCAAATCGCCAATAGACCAGACAAAACAAAAACAAGACAAGTGTTTTTACAGCATAAACCTGAAACCCCTTTGCAACTGTCTTGCCTGCTCAAGTCCAATATTATTCATCTGCGCCGTCTTCTCCAACTTTCGCTGGTCCCTGCCCGACAGCTCAACCTCCATATCCTCCATTCTTGCAAGCTGTCTGTTCTGATGACGCGTGTACTGGTCGAGGCCGATGGCCATAATCCCGCCGAGAACCTGCAGCGCAATGCAAATACCCATCGCGGGCTTGTATTCGGGCTCGTCCTGCTGACGGTACGTGTAGGGGGTCCAGATACTGGCGGAGTTACCGATGGCGTTGATGAAACCGTATGCGGCGGCACGCTTAGCGGGCGGACGGGGGATGGCGTTAGCGATCCAGGAGAAGAAGGTTCCGAATTGGGTGAAGACGAAGATCATGAGGAAGAAAGACGCGTAGCGGGAGCCGAAGGATTCCGTTTCCATGTAGAGGGCATAGCCCACGATGGTGATGGGGATGGGGTAGACGAAGAACCAGAAACGGTTGTTGAAGCGGTCGGAAAAGTGGGAGTGGGCCATGGAGTAGAAGACCATGAAGATGTATGGCGGCGCGACCAACAAGAGCGAAATCATCTGGTCATAGCCGAGTTGTTGAGTGAGACTGGGGAAGTAGTTCTGGAAACCACTTGCACCGACGATACAGTGGAAGGCGATGGCCAGGATGTAGGTTTTGATGTCACACATGGCCTGCTTGAGACCCTGGATTTGGCCCTTGCCGCCGCTCTCGTCGACATCTACTTCGGCTGCGTCCACTGCTAACCGGCGGGCAGCGACACTTCTCATCTCCTCAGAGAGCACCTTCCAGTTTTCGGGGAAGTCGGGGAGGACCACGCAGATGACAAGGCCAATGGCAACGGTGATAGCACCTTCGATGATGTAGAGCCATTGCCATGCTGTGATACCGCGCTTACCGTCCATACCATTCAGGATACCCGCTGCGATCAGGTTTCCGAATGCACCGCTCAGCAAGGAACCGGAGTAGAAGATACTCATCCGGAGACCGAGCTCTTTCTTGGTATACCATTTCGAGAGGTAGAAGAGGACTCCGGAGAAGAAGGGGGCCTCTGCATGGAGAATATTTGTTAGTAAAGAGAAAAATAGATACTCATGCGGGAGCAGGATACTAACCGACGAAACCCATGATGAAACGGCAAGCGACGATGCCGCCATAGCCCTTGACCTGGCTGGTCAGAGCCGACACGAGACCCCAAGCACAAACGAAGAATCCGAGGTAGAGCGATGGGTGTCCGACGTAATTCAGCAACAAGTTGGACGGTCTGTTTCAGGTTCTGTTAGAGGATGCATTTCCGAATGCAGGTGACCGGAAATACTCACGTCATCATGAGAATGTAACCCACGAATAGAATCGAGAGACCAGTCTGGTATTGCTGGTCATTGAGGTGAAGGTCTTGTTCGAGACCTTGGAGCTTGGCCGCGGCATAGTTGTTACTAGAGTCAATTGTTGTTAGTGAGAGCCTGCGGCATCTCTTCGGGTAGTGACTTACCGATCAATGTAGTTCATAAGATATACCAAAATAATCAATGGCATAATCAAAATATCGATCCGGCGCACCAGCTTCTTCTCCAAAACCAATTCCTCCGGTGTTAATGCCGCCATTTGGACGGGATCCTTGACGACGTCCTCATGGACGGCCTCTCCCTTCTCGAGGGCGCCATTGTCGGGCTGAATCGGCGATTTGTCGTCGGACATGGCGAAAAATAAATTCTTGACTCGGAGGGGTAGCAGGACGGATGGAACACAATATGCAAAGTCGGGCCGACCTGGGGGTCTTTATACCCTGCACATAACCATTCAACCGGGGAATTCGTAAATCACTCACACTCTTTCACTCCACATCCCCCCCGGCTTGGGCCACTTCGGGGTGGGTCGTTCCCCGCGTCTTATTCCGGTCCACCGCGGGGTTGACGGCACGGTCGTATGGGGATTCAATCTGAATATGCTACGATGGAGTACACTATCGACCCGGACCTGACCGTGCCGGGTCACAGCAGGGTCAGTGACATCAGGATTGGGCACTTACCGACCTGCACTTGCAGTATTCGGGAATTCCAGACGAATTTTGTGGACGCATGGTCGGCTTGTCTCTCGGAAGCTCCGCGAATTGGCAGGGATTTTCGTCTGAGCTGGAGAGTTTATTCCGGACCATGCCCGAAGGGGTTTTTCTCTCGCGCCATTGGAATGCACGGTTGTTGGAATGGCAACTGAGTAAGGGCAAATACTAGCAGGTAGGGAGTAAGCGGTGTGCATTGTCTTCAGGATGCGAGCGAATGATTCCGGGTTCGTGCGGCCAGCTGCGGTTTCCGGAATATGCTATCCGGATGAATATAAGTGATCGATATTCCGTAGTTTAGCCGGGGTTACTCGGAAACTTTCGTTTCGGGCTGTTTCTCGTGACATTGCGGGCCAGTATAAGATCGTCACACTGTCCGTTACTCCGTACAGGTATTGACAATTGCGCCAGCCGGATCATTTGATGCTCATTGTACTCCGTACTCCGGAGTACTCTCTAGTCTGATGGCCTAATTAGGTCATAGGTCATAGCATCTGTTACACTCACTCCTCTATACGAGATGTAGGAAATTGCGATGGGTCGCATTTGTCGAATTTCACTCTCGCTCTCATTGCTAGTCCGAATGAGGAAATAGAACAATATGTCGGCCCCGTCGCCCGATTGAGGATCCTGAGGAGACCTAGACTAAGAGGGATGTGTGTCAAATGTCTATTCACTGCTCCCGATGACTCTAGTCGATTCATGTAGGCTGCATGGAAGCATGCCGGAATTCATACTCGGCAGATGTGACGACCAAGCAAGGTTAGTCCATCTGACGCTAGGTCTTTCTTTTCTTTTCCGACCCTCTTTCTGACATATGTCCTCCCTAGTTACGAATATCATTTTGTATCTTCGGTGCTATTCTCTATAGAATCATCTTATGAGGCATATTCTCAAAGAATACTTACCAATCTAAACTCGGAATGTTCCACCCCGGAACGGAAGTCGAATGCGGGATTCACGAGCATTGTGTGATGCCAGAAGGTTAATATTTTCGCCGCTGGCAATGTTTTATTGGTTGCTAAACGAAGCGTTGCAAATCGGAAGAAAACAATGAAGAGTAGCACTACGGATGGAGAATACGCCAATGGGTTTCAAAGGGCCTACAGTATCTGTCTTGGTGGCAGAGCTGCTGCAATGCTCTGATGTGGATATCAGCAAATTCGAGATGCAACAAGTTCGTCTGATGATGACTTAGAGAATGAGCTTGATGTCCGTTTGCTACTTCTTCAAAGATACAGAGAAACAGAACGACATTGCTTTCGCGCTATGCGCCTTACTTTATCGGGATCGACATGTGCACCAGTTGATGCATAAGAACTGCACAGGTGATTGAGAGGAAGGTTATGATGATTGAGCCAAAGCAAACCTCTGTGACCGGGACGGCGGAAAGAACGCATACCATCGTTCTTGACGGAAATGCTAAACCATGGCCATCCAAATGACCCCGGGAGGCGCCTTCTACGAGAAAATCGGCGGCTTGACGGAGCTCTCAAGGGCAAGAAGTGGGAGCGCTACGAGTCGGTTCATATAATATCGCTAGATGCTACATGTAGCCTAATTAGGTCATATCCTCTCTACCGAGAAAAGTGTCATACATGCCCAGATATTTTATAAATGTTTACAATAAATCAAGGTGTTGTTCAGATGCTCTGTTCCTTGATGAAATGAGTCATGTGGTTGTAAAAGTCTCTCCCTCCATCCCATCCGCTTTTAGCAAAGGAAAACAAGGGAAACATAGCAATTGAACACCAAAGGACCTCTGGGACGCCTGAGAGGGGCACCTCTTCGCCATCAGATACTAACCACGACTCTCGCTCAGCTCAGAAATCCGATACTACAACCGAAACAGTGACAGCATCTCCAGATACATGAAACCATGCTCCCCTACCCTCCCTCTCAGCTTACCTTAACCGTCTTCCCGGAAAGAAAAGACTGGAGCGCTATAAGCGGATTGAGCATATGATGACTGAGTATGAGAGATTTATGAATCAGGCCGGCTCAGTGGAAGAGCCATTGCCTCGCAGTCCGCAGTGAGGGATGTCGATTGTAGGTACTCAATACAGGTTAGATTTTGCTGTTAAGCACTGGATAATTATCAATAGTGGTCATAGTGAATACTCAAAGGTTATGCTTAATAGTTGGAGGGGGGTGCAAGCGTTGGGGAATGGGACTTATGAAAACCTTGATATATAGCTAAAGCTTTTTAGTGGTATCTGAGAAGAATGACGTATCTGATCAGCTACCAAGCTATCTAAATAAATGCTAGTGCAGTATATAGTATTTATTTGCCATATCCCCTGGAAACTAAGCGTCCAGAAAACATATACGTGGTTGCTGGGCTTTTGCTTATCATTATAGCTGGTATCAAAATAGGGAGGCAATTAGGTCATATATACCAGTCCTCCTTCGGTGCCTGGGGATATGGGTACTTAAATGAGTTACGCCTACGTAAAACCATATCCCCGTTATTCCAACCTCTTGAAAGATAAAGAACAGAGCAAGAACGACATGGCAGTCTCCGAAGTGATAAGCGACCAACCCTCTCTCATCCCCCAAAAGAGGTCCGCCTCAATACCCGACAGTGCCCCAATTCCTAAAAAGCACAACACTACTACAAGGACGATCAGAAATAGATCGGACAAGAAGAGAGATGACTCCCCCGAGCCCAAAGATTCGAAATCGACTAAGAATTCGACCGAAGGCGAAGTGTTCAGACGCCTTGAAGGGGTTCGAACGGAGATGGCCACTATTAGTTGGTATATGGATCTTCCAGAGGCGCTTAATATCCCGGAAATTCTTTGTTAGTCTTTGATCCTCTTGTGCTGTTGCTGGACTTATACTGATCTCGAAAAGTGGACGTTAGCATCCCTAACATGCCTGAATGGCCGGATCAGGACACGATTGATAAGTGGCTGGCGCAGAGACATAGGAAGCCGGTTGAGGATAAGAAGGACAAGCACGATGAAGGGCCGGAGGATAAGAAGGAGGGAAAAAATGAAGAAGCAAAGGACGAGAAACTGAAGGACGAACCAACGAAGGATGATCATGAAGATGTTATGCAGGAAGAGTAATTAGGATGCCCCGATTTATGCTTCATAGCTTCATACAATTGTTATTGATGCTATTTTCTACGTCTCTACTTCCTACAGTAGTGAATCCAGACAGTTTCTATAGTCCGTTTTAATCCCAATTTCCTCAGATCCCTCACACTATATAGTAATGAATCGAGCGTGGTGCGTATCCGTTCTCTTGGATGTCACGGAGGCAACAACTCCTCGATTTCACTGTTTTCTTCGCTAAGCTAAGCGTACGGTGTCTACCGGGCATGGGTTTTATTATGAAGGTTATGTTTTCAAGAACTTGGACTACGAGCAGATGACGGATCAACAACGATGCTGTACTGACTCTAGCAAGATAGAACTGTATGTACAATATGTTAGACCATTGGACCGATATATTCCTACCCTCAAATCTGATATACTTCTACAATCTCCAAAGTCCAATATCACTTGTGGTAGTCGTAGTATGTAGATGATTCTAGGCCTTGACTGCCTAATTAGGCAATGCTGCCTTCTTCTACCGCTGATGCCTGGAGCCTTTCTACACCATTTTTACCCCCATTGCTCTCTCATATTCCAGAAAGACACACCAAAAAGCCATAATGACTGAGAAGCATAAAAGCACCTCCGCTCCAATGGTCACCTCGCCCCCAGCCTCCAGTGTTCCACATTCGCAAGATCTAGATATTACTCTAGAGACAAGACGAAAGATACTCTAGACCCATATACTATGGAAGAAGTTCTCCGTCTCTACCGCTCACCTTACGTCGACCGTCTGCCTGAACCCGAACGCACGGAACGCTATCAATCGCTTGCAGTATTGATGGCGCAGTTTGACTATCAGTTCAATCGTGCTGCAAAGGAAGAGGAATGGCGTGCTTCGGGTGCAGTGCATGAATGGGCGCAGAGGAAGGAACAGTCTGATGATGATGATGATGATGATGATTATGGTGAGTACTCCATCTTGCTGCTGCTGCTGTTGGAATTGGACACCGGCTAATCCTTTCGTGATAGACCCGTATCAGGAGATGCTTGACGAATGGGAACAGAAGCAATGGGAGGGCTGTGTCGTAACGGCGAGAGGGTGGGCCGGAAATGAAGAACGGTACAAGGGTTTGAGTGATGGGCAGATTGTTGGTTGTTGGGTGCGTAGTAGGAGTTATTGAAGTGGATTCGCTGTTGTTGGCCTAGTCCGGAGTAGAATGCCTGACAGCATGACGGTGCTTTCGAGTTGTTGATAGAGCAGAGAAGCAGTGATACTGGGCTACACTAGTTTCACTGATGTTTTATTCGATGATTTCGGCTGATTCAGTACTTGCTAAATGAGCTTTTGCTCTCCGATCTTTATTCTCTGGGGATTCTCGTATGGGGGAAGGCAGTGTACAGCCACGCCATTGTCCAAGAAGAGATAGTCTCAGTATCCTGCCCGGTCTGTGCAACCAACGAGTCCAGCAATTTTCGTTTCTCTATCCTCTTTCAAATCGCCCGACAAAGTACGGAGCAGACCACCTCTGTACCCACGGACGTGGATCGCCGTTTATATCAGGCTGGTTTCGAACCAGACTGACCGAGGTCGGTCGAAGTGCAGGTTGAGGCGGGGATGATGCTTTCAGCTCAGCATAACATTCCTATGGAGACAGTGTCTTGCGTATGTCTCGATGGTTGTTGCTTTTTTGCTTCGTATGTGTTGCGTACGCAGTGAGGCAATATATATCACCAGTATGGCAGTTACCTTATTCCACGGGGAAAACATCACATCAAATCAAATCAAATAAGGAAATAAAAAGAGAGAAAGCCGACTAAATCCAGTTATTGACAACTGTATCTCTAAACAACTCTGGCGAAGTATAAACTGGTGCACTCGTGTAAAGATAACGCCAAGACGAGATCTCAGCCTCGAGTTGTACGCGCCTCGAACGGTGACACTCTCACCACCGTTGCTGCTCTTCTCCTCTTTCACTCATTCCAAAAAAAGAAAAGAAGTTTTACCCATTGCCTACGGGCCGATTGGCTGGCCGTAGTCTTACTGGAAAATTCCAGGGTTTTTTCCCTGAACGGC
Source organism: Aspergillus glaucus CBS 516.65 (assembly GCF_001890805.1). Lineage (NCBI taxonomy): Eukaryota > Fungi > Ascomycota > Eurotiomycetes > Eurotiales > Aspergillaceae > Aspergillus > Aspergillus glaucus. The sequence continues at coordinate 361,022 of NW_019170466.1, read as the reverse complement.
CAGAGCCTTGCAGCAGCTTCCGACTTACACTTCATTCACCAGGCAGACGGATCACCCCGGCAGCAGCCTATTTAAAAACATGACTGACCCTTTCAATGATCCGTCTACTGAGGATGTCATGGAGGATCTTCAACTTCACGAAGTCATCCTGCAGAGTCTTGACGAACAGCGCCCGGACGCCGTCGATGAACGACAAGAGATCCTCGACATCATCAAATCCTTGCAATCGCAACTGGCACAACTTCGCGGTGAGCCATCGCCCAAACCGAGCTCAGAGAATAACTCAGCGACACCAGCTCCTCCTTCCTCCTCGATGCTATCAGCAGCACAACTCGACGGCTCCTACGACGTGAGCCCGTTCGATGACTCGCCGCCGCCGCCTCGATGGGGCCTGGGCCAGGGCGAGTCCCCCAGCTTCGCTCCAGCGCAACGATCCCACGATCTTTCTAATCGAAAGCGTCGACACACGGACGAACCCTCAGATGGAATGCGACCGCCGAACAAGCGAATTCAAAGCGACGCATACCTCCCTCCTATATCGAGTCAACTTGCCCCGTCTACGCAGGAAGACAGCGACGAGTACGATGGTGCAGACGAACTCCGGCAGTTACTAGGCCTGGATGACGAGGATACTATGGTTGCGTTTCAGGATGAGCAGAGGAAGGCAGAACAATGGTTAAAGGAGCGGAAGGACCAGGAACGGCGGGATGAGGAGTATGCGCGGATGCTTCACGATGGTCTGTTTGAGCGCCCGCGGGAACGACCACGAGAGCTGCCACGAGAACTACCACGGCCTGCGTCTGCTCAAAGTTCGACATCCATGTACTACGGTTCTTCGCTTCCATTTCTTGCGTCCGCCGCTCCGACTCCAGCTCTAGCCCAGGCACAGGTCGAGGCCCCGATTTTGCCGGCTCTGAGACCGGATCCAGTAGACCAGACTCGACTCTTCCCTCCCGCACACCAGTCACCATTCATGCCCAGTGTCCCCGATCGTCAATCAAGGCATTTAATGTCTAGTTTCAATTCAAATAAGGCCCCGCCAACTGATCGCCAGCTCCCGTCACTCAAACAGGAGAGTGATGACAGTGACATCCAGGAAATAACCCCAAGTGATTTTTGGGCTCGTCCTCGAGACTCCTCGTTTGCAGAAAATGGTCTTGACAAGCCACCGGCAATGTGGACTTCTAACATGGGTTTCCCGTCGATGCCTCCATATCAACAGATGAGCCAAACCTACAACCCTGTCTACCAACCGACGCCGGGTCCAAGTGCTTTTGAGACTGGATCTGGTTCTGGCCCGATTTATGGCCACAACGTCTTGCAGAATACCATGGCAAGGCTCAATGCAGGACGTCATTTACTGGACCAAGCGGGGAAGTCCGTGTATGGTGGATTCCCGGAATATTCTGCTTTCAAGTCTGAAGATGCAATCTCCCGTACCCTGGACTATGGATTCAACGACTCAACTTTTGATTCGTTAGGCTTTAATGACCTTTATGGAGACGGTGCAGATCCCAAGAAGACCGCGGAAGAGATTAAACAGCTGCTCGAAAATATCAGACCCGATATGGAGTTATCCAAGCAAAACCGGGAGGGTACTCCAGAGGCCCTCAAGGTCACGCTATTGGAGCACCAGAAGCTGGGACTGGCCTGGATGAAGTCGATGGAAGACAGCGAAACGAGAGGCGGAATCCTGGCGGATGACATGGGTCTCGGGAAGACCATCCAAGCACTGGCCCTTATGAGCTCACGGCAATCGAGCAATCCTGAACGCAAGTCGAACTTGGTCATCGCTCCCGTTGCCTTGATGCAACAATGGAAACGGGAAATCGAGCGACTGCTACGACCCGGCCGGCATCAGTTGTCCGTCTTTGTTCTACATGGCGACAAACGGTCGACGAGTTTCAGAGACCTAAAAGAATACGACGTGGTTCTTACCACTTTTGGAACGCTGGCGTCGGAGTATAAACGCAAGGAACACTTTGAGCAGCTGCACAAACAGTCTGGGTCAAGCGAGCCTTTGCCGCCAAAGGTTGTCAACCAACTGCCGTGCCTGGGTCCTAAGAGTAAGTGGCATCGGGTCATCATTGATGAGGCGCAATGCATCAAGAACCGGAATACCAAGGCTGCGCTGGCTGCTTGTCAGTTGGATTCCACGCATCGATGGTGTATGAGTGGTACGCCTATGATGAACAACGTGGAGGAGTTGCATTCACTGCTGAGGTTCCTACGCATTCGCCCTTACTCGAATCTTGAACGGTTCAACCGTGTAAGTATTTCAATTCGATTACATCTGCGTATGATGCTGATATTGCGACTAGGAATTCACGAGGCCGCTCAAGAAAGGCCCGGACTCGGCGCGAGAAAAAGCCATGAGACAGCTTCAAGTTCTGCTCAAGGCAGTCCTTTTGCGACGGACCAAGTACTCAAAGATTGACGGAAAGCCAATCCTGCAGCTACCCCCGCGCGTTTCAGAGAAGGTGTATGGGATTTTCAGCGAGGACGAACGAGAACTGTACACTTCTCTGGAGAGCCAAACGCAGGTCACCTTCAACAAATACCTCAAGGCCGGCACGGTTGGCCGGAATTACTCCAGCATTCTTGTTTTGCTGCTGCGACTCCGCCAAGCCTGCTGCCACCCGCATCTGATGTCGGATTTCAGCGTCAACGTCGAGACAAACGCAAACACGAACGAAGTTGATCTGGTCGCGAATGCCAAGGCGTTCCCCAGTGAGGTTGTGATTCGTTTGAAGGATAACCAGGAACTCGAGTGTCCGATTTGTATCGATGCTGTTGACAATCCTATCATTTTCTTCCCTTGTGGACACAGTACCTGTGCGGAGTGCTTTTCGAGGATATCGGACCCATCTCAGGCTGTGCGACACGGTGTTGATGGATCTATCGAGGTGAAGTGTCCGAACTGCCGTGGCAAAGTCGATACCAAGAAGATCACCGATCACGCTACGTTCAACAAAGTCCACTTTCCGGACCCTTCTGATGAGACTGAGGAGGCTGCACCTGAGAAGCCAGTTGCAGAGGAAGACCCCGATGAAACTGATCGCGATAGTGAGAGCGACGATGAGGACCTCTCCAAGTTCATCGTCAAGGACAACGACTTTGGCTATTCCGACAGGGATAAGGGCAAAGGCAAGGGGAAGAAGATCAAGAAACCCAAGAAGACCCTCGCCGAACTGAAGAAAGAAGGCATGCGCAACCAAAAGGCCAAGCGCAAATACCTCCACCGCCTCGAAAAGAACTGGGTTTCCAGCGCCAAAATCGACAAGACTATGGAAATCCTCCAGGCGGTTGAGGACCGCCAAGAAGGCGAGAAAACCATCATCTTCTCTCAGTTCACCTCCCTCCTCGATCTTCTCGAAGTCCCCATCGCCCGCCGCGGCTGGAACTACCGCCGCTACGACGGCAGCATGCGACCCCCGGACCGTAACGCCGCCGTCCTCGACTTCACCGACCAACCCGACTGCAAGATCATGCTTGTGTCGCTGAAAGCCGGAAACTCAGGTCTAAACCTCGTTGCCGCTTCGCAGGTCATCGTTTTCGACCCCTTCTGGAACCCGTATATCGAGGAGCAGGCGATTGATCGCGCGCATCGGATCGGACAACAGCGCGAGGTACAGGTCCATCGCATCCTGGTAGAGAAGACTGTTGAGGATCGTATCTTGGAATTGCAGGAGAAGAAGCGTGAGGTGATCGAGGGTGCGTTGGATGAGAATGCGTCGAAGAATGTGTCGAGGTTGGGGACCAGGGAGTTGGGATATTTATTCGTATGTCCCATTACCCCCGTCATTTTAATCATACTTGCTAACTGACTTAGGGTGTCAACACTTGATTTACGGCGTTTATCGTGTGGGAGGTTTTCTGGGTTAAGCGGCGTCAGTTTGATGTCGTTTTTTCAAGATACCCTGTCTTTTGCTTTTCGCTTTCCTTTTAAATTTGGGTATCACGGTGTTCTATCACTCCTAAAGGATCGAGATATGGTTTTCTAGATTCACTTTTATGGCATGGAAATATAAGCATGGATTTCAACGTTTCACCATACCATCAATGAATCCCAGGTCATGAAGGCGTCTACGGCAACGAGTGTGCTGATGCTCTTGCAAAAGAAGCTGCTAATTCCCCGGCACCCAATGGCGCGGAAGAGCTCACTCTCATGGCCAGCGCTCGAAGAAGCCTCCGCATAGAAGCAACCAGTGCATGGAAGACTGAATGGGCTGCTTCCACCCATGGGAGCTCTCTCCGTCGCTTATGGAAAGAGCCTTCAAAAGCACCAATGCGACTATACCAAGGCCTTCGGAGAGCCGCTACATCAGTTCTCATTCAAATGCAAACTGGAAAGATTGCGCTGGCTGGTTATCTTGGTACCTTCAAAGCCATGGAATCGACTGAATGCGCCTGCGGACGCGGCCTTCAAGACATATGCCATGTTCTCCTCCACTGTACCAACCAGGCAGGACCACGGACACGCCATCTTACACAGGGGTCAAGGCGGGAGCTGGATTACCGAGCTTACCTAACTCGGCCAGACCTGGTACCAAAGGCGGT